>NC_135013.1:16775590-17080090 GCF_051020955.1 Megalopta genalis
CAACCGGCCCCCGGACAATTGTCGCAAGGCCTGAGGTCTCGCGCCGTCATCGATTCACAGTTCTACACGTCCCGAGAGATCTTTCGTATCGCGGCCGAAGCAAATCGACAGGCGAACCCGACAGTATAGCGACAGTTCTCCGGGTGACTCCGCGCAATTCTCCCCTCCGTATCGTCGCGCGGCTCGCGGGACGCCCCGATCGCCTCCCCGTTTTTTCCGGCGACAAGCGACGCGACGGAGGGCGAGAGCTCGACATTTCCGCGTGCACAACGAGTGGCGGCAGGTGCGGGGATCCCGCGTCCACCGTTCCGAACCGTGCGCGAGAACGAGACGTTCCTTTTTCTACGAGCCGATCCTACGCGCGTCGCGTCGCGTCACGCCAGAAGAGGACTTAAGAGAAGACGGAAAGAGACAGGCAGACGAGCGAGAACCGTGGAGCAAAAACGAGAACACGAGAGAGAAAAACGTGAACCGTGAACGTTTCCTCGCGCACTAGATCCTGCGTGCTCGCAGCAGAAAGACGTCGGACCGTCGAACTCGTCCGGGCGAAGCTCCCGCGCGACTCGAGGTCGAACGTCGTCGATCGTTGCTCGTCGATCGCCGATAACGGATTACGGGAGGAGAACGCAGTGTGAACGTGTGCGAGAAAGAGAGAAAGAGAGAGAGAGAGGCTGAGAGAGAGTCTTGGATGGTGAGGAGATCGAGAGAGGAGCACGAGAGTGCTGGTGAACGAGCGAATGGAACGATCGATGCGAGCGCGAGTCGAGCATGCATTCCAAAGTAAACTAGCCGCAAACAAAAAACGTTAATTAAAAAGTAAACTAGAGAACGAGTAAACAAAAAAAAAAACACGAAGCTAGTCCGCTAAAGAAGCTAGAGTACTTATGTATATTCCGCTGTCGCCAGTAGAGAACGAACGATCCGTTGTCGCAATCCGAGCGCAGACTTCAGAAAGGCGGAACGAGAACGCGCGAACCGTCGTGTTTCCGGCACGAGATTCACGACGTCCGGGCCACGGCTCTCGGTTCAGGTTTCTCACGTGGAACACGCTCGATTCTATTTGTCGGACGAACCACCTGGACGCGGTCCAACATTACCGAAAGCGATCGGACGCGATTTGTCCGGCCGCGGACGGGCCTCGATCGCTGCAGGAAGAGAGCAGCGTGCTCGTGTTCCATGGATCATCGTGACGTGGAAATAGACGATGAAATAGCCGTGTTGCGTCAGCTACGAGTAACTACGATTATCGATGTTGTACCGCAGTCCACGCAAGTTCTGCTCGACGGCGGTCTTTGTGGCAAGGAAGAAATCGAGTCGAGTCAGTTTTCACTCAGATGTTAAGATCCTCGGCTTGATAGAAGCTCCAATCAGCGGCCGTCTAAGAAATCTCGAATAAAATTAAGCTCGATCGAGGCAAGAGAGTCTCGGGCGTGTTTCGCACGATTCAGACTCGAGGGACTTGTGGCTCGGCCCGAGAAATCTCGCGACAGTGCAGAGAGCAGCTTGAGTCGACGGAGTTGTGATTAGCGTGGCACGCTCTCGTCATCCCCCCCGCTGCCGTTTCAACGCGCGATTATTATGGTCGATCGTCGTTATTACTTTTCTCTTGTACACAGGGAGACAACTGGTACCGGAAGCGTTCCAGTTGCAGTAACAGCATCCGAGAATTCTGTTTACGGAAGCCTCGTCTAATCAAAAGCGATCTTGGATCCAATTTATCGTTTAAAATAGTTACGGCTGTGAGGCGCGGAGGCGATCAAATCGATAATAACACTTGCAGATTCGACAAACGATACGGGACAACGGCTTCGAACGATCGATCGCGAGAGAAACGCGGCAGGGGGGGGATGATCGAGCGATCGCCGTTCGGAAACGCATGCGGCGCGTATTCTAATTAGGGGTGAATTCGGGGGGATGGGAAACGAAGAGAGAATTAAATAGAAGCGAGTGCGACTGCTCGTAGATCGAGCGGATCACGCTTTCAAGTGATATATTTAGATATTAAATATAAATCTATGAAAATATATAAATAAATCTATATACATGCGCGCGGTCGAGACGCTGAACGGGCAACCCACTAAATGAAACTAATCGTAAATAATTGAATCCGTTAACGTGTTTGTTGTCGTTCAGGATTTTCACTGATTTCCGGCGGGTCGAATCGTTTTAGGCGTATTCAACTAATTAACGGCGACGAGCTTCTTCGCGTGTCCGGCGCGTTTAACGCACACGCACACGCGCGCGCGCGCGCGCGCGCGAAAATCGAAATCGAGCACAGGAAACGAGGCGAGAGAACAAGCTTGTGATCGGAGTGAGCACGTGTGCTCACGCATACGTGGAAAATGTGTGCATGCACCGTGGGGTCGAGAAGGGAACGCGCCAGCCGTGAACGAACGAGAGGAGGGGTCGCGACACATCGCTCGCAATATTGCAAATAGACGACGAAGTGGGATCGTTAATTACGAGAGTAGAAAGTACTATCGATTACAAGAGTACACTTGCGTACACTCACACGAGGTAATAGAGACCGTCGCAGACATAATACACACACAGACACGCACACGTACAAACACGTGCACACGCGCCACCGTTCGCACCCACACACCGCGAACAGACAGAATGACAAGCAGAGAGGGAGAGAGAGAGACACAAACATAGGAACGATTTTTTCCGATTAAGCTATTTAGTAGGCTAATGGCAAAGTTCACGAGGAATCCGAATAGAGCAACAAAAAGAAAAGAAAGAAAAAGGAATAAAACGAGAGAAATGTCGAAGCGAGACCAGGCAAGGTGAAACTTTTCACGAGGAAAGTGGGGTGTCGCATTAGAGACACCGGACGGCGCGGCGCGACGGGCCGCCTCTGCCACTCAAGTCGGTCGGAATCCGTTTAATTAATTAATTAATTAATTACTCGAGATTAATTAATTGATCGGGATTAATTAATTAATCGAGAAACTCGTTTATATAGTGTTGAGCACTGTTTTAAGTGCTTTTCATTTTTTGGCTGTGTGAAGCTTCAACTAAAGTAATTTAAAGAACGACACACAAAAAAAAAAGAAGATAAAGAGATTAAACAATTAATAATGTAATTTATCGTATTGGCTTTTGGCATAATCACTCTCGAGAATTTTTCTGACGCAAGGGAAAAGAGATACAACTAAATAATAATATTAATAATAATGAATAATTGAGAAATAATAATAATAATTGATAATTAATAATTAATAATAATAATAATAATAATTCTGTAAGTAACTACCGTAAATCACTAGACGAAAGCCGAATAAAAATATACCTATGCGCGCAGTGAGGGGGATTCAGCAAAAATGAAACCACGATTAATAATAATGATTAATAATGGGAAATAATAATAATTATTATTATTATCATAGTAATAATATGTAATAATAATAATAATAACGATAGTAATAACTAACGTGTAATTAATTAATGAGTAATAATACCAATACTAATAATAATATTATTAATAATAATAATAGTAATAATAATAATAATCGATAAGTAATGAACGCCACGTCTCCCTCGGTACGTTATACATATTATGATTCCGCATCTCCGTTTGTACGCATTTTAAACAAAAGAAAGAAAAAACGCATTACTACAGGATTATATTTAAAGGGGATAAAGGGGAATGAAAAAAAAAAGGAACGACGAGGAAAAGGAACGTACGATGTATAAATACAGAAATAAATAAATAAATAGAAAAAAAAGAGATGAATTATTACTATACTCATAACGGTACTAGTTCAGATAAACATCCTGCCGAGTTGCCCCGGGTTACGCTAAGAGCCACCTGGCCCGCATTCAAACAAAAACAAAAAGAATAATAATGAACAAAAAAAAAAATATATTACGTTTATAAGCACTAAGAGAAGCTAAGCCGATCGCCTTACAGAGTGGGACACGATAATAAGCAACAAAAAATACAAAAAAGTATTAAAAATGCGTCGAGTTTACCGCGCGTAAAATATTATGTACAGCGAGGACACACACGCAGACATGTATAAACATACAGGCATACACATGTACACGCACACACGACATACACTTATATATATATTTAACACTTTATCTACCGCCAAGCTGGCTTGAAACAGTTCCTTGAAAATCGAACACCGCCATAGCAATTTCATTCGCGAATCGTCAAATAATCGTTAAATTCTCTCTAACTATTCGAACGATTCGCTGAAGAGTGCAACAGGCTCGTTGAAACGTTTCAAAAAGAACCTAAAACGAACATCCTTCCGGTAGCTAAAGTGTTAATTTTCCGCAGACCACAGGGAACACAGAGGAACGGCCGACACGAAAAACGTATTTACACGAGCGTGGGAGAAGGGTGGATGGAAAGACATAGAGTGATAAAGACAAACTATAAAACAAGAGAGACGAACGAGAAATAATAACGCGTAATAATCTCTATTTTTCGCCCGTGCAAAGCGATTCTATTAAACGTAAAACGTAATTGTTAAAACGAACCGGAGAAAGAAAGAACGGCTAATTTTTCTAACGTCGAGCAACAACAAAAAAAAGAAACAATCGCGACGCGTACCTTATACAGTCTCGAACGTTTGCACACGCACACGGAACAAACACACGTACACACAGAGGTGCAACAGCGACACACCGGAACCACGATTTACAGGACACAAACACACCGAAAGCTGCGGATGAGAGAGAGAGTTTGAACCGTGTCTTTTTCTTTCATTTCTCGTCCCGTGGGACGACTAAACGCGAGAGTTTTGTAAGCACACTATTTCTATATTCAAAGCGTTTTTTGTAAAAGTGTCGCGCTGCGACCGCGGATGGATCAAAATGCACACAGTGACACGAAATAACCGACACACGTGATCGCGATCGGACCCGGTGATCCTCGCGCGAGAGGATCTCGCCGCCCGCGCGACCGAGAACAAGCATCGTAGCTTCGCCAAAGAAACTAAAAAAACGAAAAGAAGAAAACGACAAAAAAAAGAACAATGAGAAGCAGAAGAAGAGGAAGAAGAAGAGGAAGAGGAAAAGAGAGAGAGAGAGAAAGAAAAGAGAAATTTCGTCGCTTCTCCTTGCATTTACATTTCCCGCCGTTTGTATTTCCCGCGCAAGACCCTTTCGTCGTTTCCGCGCCGATTCGCTCGTAACGAGCTGTCGTTCGACTGCCACTTTTTACGATTTAACGGAGGATTAAGAGAGAAAGAGAAAGACGGGGATAAACCGCGCGACGACCATCGAATCGATCGAGATCGATCCCTCCTCGTACGAGGTTCGAGGACGCAAAATTTTCTTCTCCTGGCACCGCCGAGAGGCTGCCAGGCCTTGCGATCGAAATCGCAACGAATTCGACGATTGTATATCAACGAAATCCGATGATCCATCGGCGACACGTGGCTGGCACGAGACGGTGACATTCGGTTCGAAGGTCGTCCCGTGAACTTCGTTCAGGCGATTGTTCGAAAGCCGACGACTGAGTACGCTTGTTCGCGCGAGATCGCCGGCCGATCGCGAGTCGAAGCTTGAAATTTTTCCTTTAGCTGCTTCTGAAGAGGAGGGACGAACCACGGAGAGGGACGTTGTAATTAGCGAGGATTTCGGGAGTGACGGGTGTGAGAGAGGCGCGCGATTACGCGAGGACGACCGGGAGACTTTAACGTGGGAGCAGGAGAGTCACGGGGATCGATGATCTAGGGAATATGGCGCGCCTCCCGTCGTTCGGACCGTGGAAATTCAACGAAATCTCCCGGGATCTGTACGGTAAACACGATGCAGCAGCCTCCGGTTGAGCCGATCCTCGATTATCCGACGTAATTAAAATTTGTAAATAGAGAAACGCGGGGACGAAGGGCGAAAACGAGCCCAAGCCGAAGGAATTCTTCGGATTCTCTTCGATATCCGTCTCGCGTTTTCGATCCTACGAAACGCTGTCGCGATCGTCGAAGCCCGGTCAACTTCGAATTCGATTAAATGGTAGTTCCGTAAAAACGGAGAACAAATTGTTAACAACATATCCGTTCTTGCGTTCTTCTTCGATATATTGCTTCAATTGTACAGTTTAATCGCGACACGCGGCAAGGTTGACACAGAGCAACGAGACACGCGCCCGTTTCACCGAATTATCGAAACGGTCGACGCGAGTAGAGCTGCTCGCGACGAAACGATCCGCGATCGAGATCGACGGCGGAACGCGGCGATCAACCCGGGACCGCCGCGCCGGCGAACGGTTCAACGAAGAGAATCTCTCTCTCGCAACGCGATCCGCGAACTACGAACCGTCGCGTTCCCTTTGTCCAACGTTCGCGACACGATCGGGATTTTTTGGGAAGTTGAGGTACGTCCGAACGACGGAAGCGCCGGCATATTATGTATATATCGAAGGGCGCGGAAGTCGAAGTTCCGTTCGCAAGCCGGGTACCAAGGCACTCAGGGCAACGATTAATATCGATCAACTTATTTGTACGTGAGGATATCTAGGCTATTTACGTTATATGTCCACCATTTGTCGGAAGAGGAGATACAATGGAGAACAAAAATAAGAAAACGATAAAATAAAACGATGCATTTGTAGGCATTAAAAACAAAGTAAATAAAACGGGGCGGCACGCGTCGCCTTCTCGAAGCGCGAGATATAACATTTTGAATAACAAAACAACAAAAAAAAGTATATTATATATACATACACATACATTATATAGCGATTACGGAGTACATAGGCGACGAGGAAACGCTTGTCCGCCGCCGGTGGCCGATCCGCTCGAGCACGGTTACGCGCGCTCGTCCCTCGGAATTGTCGGGAAGACGATAAAACAAATACGTTCACGGCCGGATTGTGGCCCAGTTCTTGCCACGTTCTTCGAGCGTTTCTCACGCGAGGTTCGAGGATATTTTTTCCACCGACAAACTCGATCGTTTCCCGATGCCGGGCGATCGTCGAGAGGATATCGCGATCCTCGGCGCGGTGGATCGTGACCGTGACCGTGATCGAGCCGGGCCCGCCGGCTACGCAAGCTTCCGACGCAGTAGAATGGGAGCCCGTTTGTCACTGAAAGTAACGAAGAAAAAAAAGCAGAAAAAAATAGAAGAGATCAGAAAATAATTGGGTTTTCTCGGGAGAGCGTAGAACGAAGGACGATGGAGGACAAGACAGGCGACGCGAACGAGGGTGTGACGGGACCCCGTGGGTAATTTTTCGGGACAAGAGAGAAAGCAAGAGAGAAAGATAGTGGACGCAAGACGCTTTGATAAAGACACCAAACTTCATCGAAAATCCGAGGTACACAGCCGTGTGTGACACACCGAGAGACGTGAATCGTTTATCAGACGTTGCTCAAAGAAAGAAAGAAAGAAACGGACGGGAGATTCAAGCACGAGTGATAAGACAGGCGTCGATTAACCGAATGGAGAGAACGGGAAGGTCGAACTAGAAGAAAAACGGCGAAGGATTAGAGAGGTGCGAGTGGGGGTACGTGCCCCTCGGAGTCGAATGACCACGGAATTTCACTATCCACTTAAAACGATCCATCAGTCGATTAACGAGATGAACGAAGGACGGAGGAAACTGATTACTACTTATCGATTAGCTGTAAAACATTATTAAGGACAGTCATGTAGTACTCATATAGTCTATTTGTTAATGTTTCAGATATTTTATTAAATGTTGATATAATGTACTACGACATTCCTTGTTTGTGCCGGAATCCCCGCAATCTAGTCTTTAAACGAGAGAAGCTAAGAGGACCGGAGAGAGAGAGCGAGAGCGAGAGAGAGAGAGAACGAGAGGGAGGGAGAGAAAGGAAGCGAGAGAAAGAGAGAGATTGAGAGATTGATAGAGAGAGTGGGCCAAAAGGCGAGGACGGGACGAAAGACGGGAGAAGAGGAGAAGGAAGCGAAGAAGCTGTAGTGCTGCAACCCGTGTCAAGCTGATGATGCACTTAGAGAAACGTTGCTCGAACGTGAGAAACGAGAGAGAAGAGATGATATCGGATCAGTCGTCGGCGAAATCGTTCCGAAACCGTTCGGAAACCGAGAGCGAGCCAGAAAAGCAAGAGACGGTCGCGAGAGAGAGAGAGATAACTACGGTATATAGGCGTACGCATAATTAATATTATTTATATATCTCAATAGTTCCCTACAAGATGCCTTCGTACAATCGAGTCGGCAGTTCGCGCATATATACACACGAGACGCAGAAATCGCGCCGATTTACGATAGAGGAGACAAGAGAAAACAGTGTGAGAGAAAGAATGCGCGCGCGCGAAAGAGACCGAGCGAGCGAGCGAGAGAGAAAGAAAGTATGCGTGTGCGTGTGTATGGGAGAGAAAGAGCGAGAATGAGAGTGAAAATGGAGGGAGGGAGGCAAGACGGATATGAGAGGGTTCGAAACGGGAAGGGGCGCGACACGCAGTAATGTCTCCCTAACTGTCCACAAATTTGTTCAATTTCGGAGGAGGAGATACGATTATTCGAGCCTCGTTGCTCGTTTTTTTACAGTCGTCGACAACTCGTAACTATGAAAACGACCCCGCAAGGCACGAATAATCGCATCTCCTCTTCCCACATTGTCCATTCTCGTGCACGATCTGAGCGTCGGTTAGGGAGACGTGTACTGCATTTTGTTACGAAAACATGTGTACATTAGCCGCACAACTCCCATGTCCATGGGAACAAGCACTTTCGCGTATTATCGCTAATTATCTATCGAATTTGCCCGGAAACGATCGCCGTTCATCCGGACATCGAATTTACCGGCGAAAATTTCGGGGGCGATTTGTTGTTGTTGATCCGTTGCTTTTGCAATTTCGTCAAATTGACAACCGGACTCCGGGAAAAAACCGAGGACACACGCGCGCGGAACGGAGAAAAGCGGAAAGACGTTTCTCGATCGTACGGATCGGTTTTCATCGATCGAGTCATCGAATGGATCATTCGTTCTGGTACACCAGTTTTTTATTTGTCAATCGAACGAACGTCAATTATACTTTAACGTTGCGACTTCGGCGCGATCGAACGCCAGAGAATCGGTCTCGCGGAGAGATGTCCAGAACCGCGGCGGTCTTTGCACGCCTTACTCGATACGCGTTGGTATATCGCTAATTAAGATCGTCGCGGGCTCTCGATCGAACGAAGAATGTCGGACGAGACGCGGGCGAGCTCACGTTTTCGCGGACGGGGGCCGCGCGCGGGGTGGTTCGAAGACGTAGAAAAGGCGCCAGGGAGCAATCGGGTGGCACGGGACTGGTGACCGAGGTGCAGGTTCCGTTGCAGCAAAACAAAAAAAACGAGATTCTCGCGATGTACATCGATAACGCCACGCGGCAGCGCTCACGAATAACTTTGTAACGTTTTATAAATAAATTGGCATATCGACATTATCAATCGGGAGAAACGAACAGGGAAAAATGGGGAGAGAGTGAGAGAGAGAGAGAGGGAGAGACAGGTAGCTTCCCTCCGGATGCGAAAAAGGGAAATGGAACGGGCGAAAGTGGGACGAAGAGCGAGCGAGAGGGAGAGAGCGAAAGGGTGACAGAAAGAGAGAGAGAGAGAGGGAGAGAGAGGAAGAGAGAAAGAGAGAGAGAGGAAGAATGGGAGAGAGTGAAAGTGAATCGAGGGGGTAAGAGAGAGAAGCGCGTAAAATAATTATTCTCACTTCTTCATCGATGAACGCTCTGCTGGTTTGGAGCTGTAGTCATATCGTTAGTGTATAAGTCTGTATGTGACGATGTTAATTATTGTAATATAATGAAAAAAGAGAGCAAGATGAAAAAAGCCACACATGTACACACACGCGAGAGACATACCATACGTACATACGGACACAGAGAGAGAGAGAGAGAGAGAGAGAGAGAGAGAGAGAGAGAGAGAGAGAGAGAGAGTGCGAGAGCGAGAACGAGAGCGAGAGCGAGAACGAGAGCGAGAGAGAACGAGAGCGAGAGAGAACGAGAGCGAGAGAGAACGAGAGCGAGAGAGCGAGAGAGAGAGAGAGAGAATGACACGATATTGCACACTAACACAGGAACACAGGCATACCGAAAATGAAAAACCAAACCATTAATTACTATACGTAGAAGCAACTCGAAAGGGACGAACAAAGAAACGAACAAACATACAAAAATGTAAGTTTCCAGAAAGGGAATAAAAACCGAAGGGTATTTAAACGGAGAACGGAGAAAACCGTGTAACGACGCCTGTTCGTCTGGTTAATAACTGGGCGTGCTTCGAAACAAAAAATAGATTTTTTATAAGCCGACAAGAGAAGGATACGTTTCCGACCTTTTTCAGTGGAATATTCTCATACTCGAGACTTGACTCTCTCCGTTTGTGTTTTTCGCAACGTGGACCGCTTTTACTTGAGAAAACGAGAGAGTGTGAACGAGAATGGGACGAGCGAGAGGGTGAGGGAGAGAATGCGAGAGAGAGAGAGAGAGAGTGATGGGGAAAGCGTGCGTAGCGAGTGTGAGAAACAGGAGAGAACGAGGTAGAGAGACTGACGCAAGGGTTGAAGTTCGAAAGCTTGAGGAAGCGTGAAAGAAGCCGAGCGAAAGAATCGAGAGAGAATGAGCTCGAGAACAAGAGAGGGAGAGATTGAGTGTGATCGAGAGAGTGAGAGAGAGAGAGAGTGTGTGAGAGAGAGAGAAAGAGAGAACGAAGAAGCAATCGCACCTCAACCGAATTTAAAAACCTATAATTTCCTCTCACACCTCTGCGCAGTGTTTTGGGCCTTTCCGTCCAATACGCGATGTACCACTGTCATTATTTATTTAATTTTTGCAATCTACGTACAATAAAATTGTTGTTGCTGAAACGATAAGTGTAAATGTGTATACTGTACATTCAACCTTCGTTTAAAAACAAGAGATGATAAGAGAAATAAAAAAAAATGAGAGAGAGAGAGAGAGAGAGAGAAAGAGAGATAAGAGAGAAAAAATGATAAACAAATGAGAAGAAGTGAAGAAATCATTATTAAGGTCTCACTGGACCAGGATTCCTGCCGTCCTGGCGTGTGTTGTAATTGTACATGTACATATACATGCGTATTTTTTAATATCAGACGATAATTTACTCGATAATTAGGATCGCTTATTAGAGTATATATGTATGTATACACCGCATACATACGTACGTACATGAACATAGTATATATGTACACATATGCATTACATATACGCGTGTATGTATATTTATACATATATGTACACATATATATATATATACATACGAACAAAAAATACAAAAATGAGAGCGGCATTCCCGACGCCGATGTCTGCGATGAACGATCTCCGAAAGGAATAAAGCACTTTCACGTAGCATCGTCTTTCTATCGTAGTTTCACCCATCTTCTTCTTCTTCTCCTTCTTCCCTTTCCCTTGCCTTCCCTTTGTGTTCTTAATTTCATTTTTCTGTTCTGTAATTTTAATACGAATTTTCTATCTTATAAATATTACTAAGGTTTTCTTTTGTTATTTTTACTAAATTCACAAATAAGTGCAAGTTTACTTATTCCTATTTATTATTATTAAGGATTAAACGAAATAGCGTCAATTCTTGAATATAATATAATTGTAATTTATTCTTTAGTATTTAAATTTATATTAATAAAAGAGTAGTTCTTAATTATTTGTTTCAATTTATGAGAACATTCGGAAAACTAACAAGCCCGATTTTTACCACTTTGGGCAAGATAACGTTTGAATTTGGCGCCGCTTCCTAAAATCTAAATTTACCGCCGTCACGGATAGTAGCAAAACGGTGAAACTGTTCGCCAAATTATCCACGGATAATAATTCTAGAGATTTAGCCGAAATCTACCGTCGGTAATTTCTTTTGCCGAAAACTACCATCGGTAATTTCTTCTGCCGAAAACTACCGTCGGTAATTTCTTCTGCCGAAAACTACCGTCGGTAATATTTTAGCCGAAATCTACCGTCGATATAACAGTTTCCGTATTTTACCACTACCCGTAATAGCGCTAAATGTCGATTCCATTGGGTTTTAGACTAACGTCGCCATCCGTGACGGAATATCGAACCCTCAGAATTATCATCTCTGGATAATTTCGACGAAAAGTTTCACCGTTACGCTACTACAAAGAACGGCGCTAGCTCGAAATCTTAAAGATAGCGCGAAATTCAAATTTTCCGCTATAATAAATTTCGATTAATAACAAAGATCCGGTAACTTCCAAACGCAAAACAGCTCTTACCATAATTTAAATACAATCAACTAGAGAATAAATAATATCAATTCTTCGAGTCGCGATACCGCTACCGCCAGGTGACAGCAGCTGTGCTAAAAAATCTCCCGGACGACGGCAAACGACTCTGTCGACTGCTAACAATGTCGCAATTTTATTTTCGCAACTCGGCTATCTTATTTATCCCACACTAAAATTCTAAAATTCTCGTTTACACCGAATAAAACGCGAACACCTTACGCACGGCAAAACGGTGTTCTTCGTAAACAAAAATTTGTAACACGACTCGGCTGTTTACTCGCTGCCGCGCTGCCACGTCGCAGCGAAGGGTATCAAAGTAAATTCGATCATATGGACGCAATGACGTCACATCCGTTTATTTAGGACGAGTGTACGCCGCGGCGAACTCCGAGTCACACCATAGAACCCATCCACGAGAGTGTCCATGCGTTCAAGATTCGAAACCGTTTCCGCAGTATCCCCCGTTATACCGGACAAACTTTTTTATAATACTCGAAGTTTCGTAACAGACTGGCTATTAGTACAGTTTCCGCTGAGGAAGTCGCGCGCACGGTTAATTACTCGATGTCCTCGTAAAATTTTTAACCGGCGACGGACTTCGCGGAAGCATTCGTCGCGGATCATTATGCGGAATCTAACGGGATACCATTATTGTGGAAACTCGGAAATTAGATGGCCGCCACCACGGCGAACAGAATTTTCCGATAAGATAGTCGCGCGCGCCGGTGCTCGCGCGCGCGCGCGCTCGCGTTACATCATCGTAATCGCGGCACGACTGCGAATCGACGAGGCTCGTAATGCACGCACGGGGCCCCGGTTATAGACTTTGCACTTTGTGTGCAACAATTGCCGCGTTTTATCGCCTCGACGGCGTTTTTTATCCGGCTCTATCTGCGCCAATAATCAGCGCCGACATCAGAGAATGCCAACATCGACTTCGCGGACGCGAACGCGAACGCGAAGAGAGAACGGTGACAAATAAACATTTTCAAAACGGCGATCGCGAGTGCGCGTCGCGCCCTACGGCCGCCTCCATTACGGTGACGTATTAACCTCGTTCGCGTAGTTACGTTAATGCACCGGCGTTCTCGCGGATATACCCGTGTATCGACTACCCTTGGCAAACAGCACTCGATCGAACCGACTAATCGGCCGGTGGAAAAATTGTTCAAGTGCAGGCCGACGCTTTCAACCCTCGTCGTCCCTTATTACGACGATCTCGGACTTTGCTCGATTCTTCTGAAACAATAATTACAGGCTTTAGGTTAATTACTCGAGTCTCATGCATCGACCGCTTTTCCGCCTTTGCCGCAGTTCCAGCTGCGAAAAGGAATCTTTTGCTTCCGCGTTCGTTTCCGCCGAGTTTGCAGTTTTATTGTTTTTTATTTCCAAGCGCTGAGCTTCCTCGTTGCGTTCCAAGAGAATCGTTACAGTTATTCTTTTTTTAAAGTCTTTTATTATTTTAAAGTCGATCGCATCTTTGGCAGTCTTCATCTTCAGAGTTTGCGTCCCCGCAACGAAATTTGATTTTAACTCAACGACGCCTCGTGTCGTCGACGACGCCTTCTTTAGCGCTTCCGACGGGTTTTGCGTAGCTTCTTCGGTCCGTTTTTTCCAAAGCGGAAACCTAAGATGCGTGGAATGGAAATTGGCAACTGCACGATATTTGTTTTCGCGAAGCGCCCCGAGATACAGTAATGTCTCCCTAATTGACGCTCGGATTGTCCAGAGAAGTGGGCAATTCGGGAAGAGGAGATGCGATTATTCGAGCCTTGCAGCTCGTTTTTAAGTAATGTCTCCCTAATTGTCGCTTCGATTATCCACAGAAATGGACAATTTGGGAAGAGGAGATACGATCATTCGAGCCTTACAGCTCGTTTTTAAGTAATGTCTCCCTAATTGACGCTCGGATTGTCCATAGAAATGGGCAATTCGGGAAGAGGAGATACGATTATTCGAGTCTTGCAGCTCGTTTTTAAGTAATGTCTCCCTAATTGACGATCGGATTATCCACAGAAGTGGACAATTCGGGAATAGGAGATACGATCATTCGAGCCTAGTAGCTCGTTTTAAAGTAATGTCTCCCTAATTGACGCTCGGATTGTCCACAGAAATGGGCAATTCGGGAAGGGGAGATACGAATATCCGAGCATTGCAGCTCGTTTTTAAGTAATGTCTCCCTAATTGTCGCTTCGATTATCCACAGAAATGGACAATTCGGGAAGAGGAGATACGATCATTCGAGCCTAGTAGCTCGTTTTTAAGTAATGTCTCCCTAATTGTCGCTTCGATTATCCACAGAAATGGGCAATTCGGGAAGAGCAGATACGATTATTCGAGCCTTGCAGCTCGTTTTTAAGTAATGTCTCCCTAATTGACGCTCGGATTGTCCAGAGAAGTGGGCAATTCGGGAAGAGGAGATACGATTATTCGAGCTTTGCAGCTCGTTTTTAACCTTTTAGGCACGACGCGACACTATAGTGGCTTTCGCGGATGTCATCTCTCTGAACGATGCACCACTATAGTGGCTTACTCTAGTAGCTCACTCGGTCATCGTTTGTATCAAATAATCGTCTTCATATGCATTGTTTCACACTTCTTTTGTCTTCACATCGATTTACAATATACAGACTTATCTTAACAATATAACTGTTAACAATATAACTGTACCTTAACAATATATAGACAAAATATACAGACACTCTGTACAGTACATATCAGACTTTGCCGTCCAGAGAAATAGCCAATTGACAATTCGGAAAGAGGAGATACGATTATTCGAGCCTTGCGGTTTATTTTTATAGTTATAAATTGTCCACAATTATCAAAACGAGCCGCGAGGCTCGAATAATCGTATCTCCTCGTCCCAAATTATCGAATTTAGTGGACAATCTGAGCGTCAGTAAGGGAGACATTACTATATCTGTATGATCTTGCACCGATCCGGTGGATCCTGGACTCAAATACCAGGAAGATCACAGATTTTAACTATTTGGAAGGACTGAAATAAATGATAAGACCTTTTCAAGAGTTCGATCTTCTCGCTATTTGATAGCTTTTAAACGTCGAACAGTTGATGGATTCTACGTGCGAATTACAGTAATGTCTCTCTAATTGATAGCCATTGATTGACCACAAAAATGAACAATTCGCGAAGAGGAGATACGATTATCCGAGCCTCCCAGCTCGTTTTTAAATAATGTCTCCCTAATTGACGCTCGGATTGTCCACAGAAATGGACAATACTGGAAGAGGAGATACGATTATTCGAGCCTCCCAGCTCGTTCTTATAATTGTCGAAAATCGGAGACTATAAAAATGAAATTCGCAAGGTCCCTCTTCCCAAATTGTCCATTTTTGTGGACGATCTGTGCGTCAGTTAGGGAGACATTGCTGTACAGTAATGTCTCTCTAATTGACACCCATTGATTGACCACAAAAATGGACAATTCGGGAAGAGAAGATACGATTATCCGAGCCTCCCAGCTCGTTTTTAAATAATGTCTCCCTAATTGACGCTCGGATTGTCCACAGAAATGGACAATACTGGAAGAGGAGATACGATTATTCGAGCCTCCCAGCTCGTTCTTATAATTGTCGAAAATCGGTGACTATAAAAATGAAATTCGCAAGGTCCCTCTTCCCAAATTGTCCATTTTTGTGGACGATCCGAGCGTCAGTTAGAGAGACATTACTGTAATCGGCTTCTAATCGATTTCAGGCGTGCAAAGGCGACAACCGACGAACCGTCGCCGCCTGCTCGCCGGGCAAACAGGTGGAGCGGGGCCTCGATTTATTATACTCGTGCAATATCGAATCTTCGCAATAAAGGAGCCTGCTCTGGCCGAGGAGGCGCGCGAGGTTTTTACGCAAGCGGCTCGTCGCGTGTTGGTGCGCTTTGCACGGATGCAGCCCGCGCGCATCGAGCATCCTATACGCGCGTTCTTTATTCGGAACGCGTGACCACGTGGAACGTGAGCACGCATACGACACCGCTGAATATTGGACGAAAGTCAAATCCATCTTGCATTATTTTAGCGTCCGCGGCGAACGTCGAGGCGGCGCGGTGTATTACAGAAATACGCGTCCGCGTCCGCGCCCGCGCCCGCGCCCGCGCGCGCGTTTTCTGCCTGCATTTTAATTACGCTGACGTAAGCACGCTCGGATATATGCGCGCAGTTTTCCACGGCCGAGCCGGCCTTTTTATCCTCTCGACGGTTTCTACTGCGATCGGCGTCTCCTTTCCGGAACGGATTTTCGATCGGATCGGAAGGGAGACTCGCAGACCGTACACAGTCGCAAATTTTTAATGCGTCGGGATCAATCCTTTGCGCTCGAGTGGCGGCTCTGTGGCGTCACTAAACGCTGTTAGGATAGCAAAGCTATATATAACGTTTGTTTATATGTTTGAGAAACTGTTAAAAGTGCAACCGTTGAACGAGTCGCAAGACTCGATTCTCTGTGTACGAAACGCACTAATTAAGTGAGTTGGAGTCGTAGCGGTGTTAGTCACATTGTTAGTCCTCGTTGTGAGAAGCAAGATGTGTTTACGATAACGTGTGTATTAGTTACTGGCCGAAATGTTTACACAACCGTCGGGAAGATCGCATCGAAAGCAACTCCGCCTCGGACTCGAAAACTATACTAAATCGCTTGTACTGAGGTTTCTTTCGCAACTGCATCGATTAGCATTTCTTCGTTTTGAATCATTTCCTTGATAGAACGAGACAATTTTTGTTTTTCTAAGTATTTAATAAAATTTAATAAAACAAAATAAAATTTAATAGAATAAAATATAATTTAATAAAATTTTGTTGAAGATTTTGTTTCTCATGTTTACTTGGAATTTTAATAACGGTAGAATCAAATTTTATCTCGATTGTTATTTCGAGGAAACGAATAACATTCGCATGTAATAGATCACGTGTGAAATCTTCACGGCGAGTCCGACTCGTTGTTATGGCGGTAGGGATTAAATCGGCGCGTGTCGTTATCTAAAATTATTACACAATATCGTGCCTAATGCTATTTCTAAGAGAACGCGTTCTTTCATCATTTATAACGATTAAACCGGAGAATTTTACAGCATCGATTATTCTTATCGTGAATTCTTTCGATCTTTCTGCCGTCGCGTAAGCTTAACTATAGTGGTCACGGGGTTAAAGGGTAACTTCGATTCTGTCTTTAAAGGTCCAGAAGTTTTCTCTGCACACCTTGTGTAGCGAAACGCCTAACGATGTGTGTACAATGGCTTCTACGCTACGTGCTAGCAAAACATTACTCGTTTCAAGAATGTGGGTATAACGCGAACGTTTCTTTTGCACTATACCGCTTTCCACGAGGACGAATGCTCGTGGACGCTGGAATTTTCATTGTCGAATGTAAGGATTCAGCTTCGTTTTGCAATTTGAATAGTAATCTTGAAGTTAGTTAGGTGAAACGGATACGTGTGAGACGAATATAAACGCCAGAATAGCTTCTGTTCATCAAAATGATATATATATAATTTATATTATAATATTAATATATAATATTATATTATAATATGAATATTAATATTATTATTATATATAATATTATGTTACAATATTAATATTAATATTATTATTATATATAATATTATGTTATACTATTAATATTAATATTATTATATATAAAATTATGTTATAATATTAATATTAATATTAATATTATTATTATATATAATATTATGTTATACTATTAATATTAATATTATTATATATAATATTATGTTATAATATGAATATTAATATTATTATTATATATAATATTATGTTATAATATTAATATTAATATTATTATATATAATATTATGTTATAATATGAATATTAATATTATTATTATATATAATATTGTGTTATAATATTAATATTAATATTATTATTATAACATAATATTATATATAATAATATTAATATTAATATTAATTATAGCTCAGGGGTGACGAAACTTTAGATCGCTACGGGCGACCTGCTTTTTAAAATTATAGGCGACGATCTACCAACATCGTACGCGTTAAGTGATCACAAGATTAAATTTAAATACACATAGATAATATCAGACAGGCGGACGACTAGGAATACTAGAAATAACTATAACTAGGAATAACTAATAATATTAAAAATAATTTCTGCCCAATTCGCGCTCAATTCGCTCTCAAAAATGGACAATTTGGGAGAAGGAGACACGATTATTCGAGCCTTGCGGCTCGCTTTAATAGTTACCGATTGTCAACAACTATAAAAGCGAGCCGCATAATCGTATCCACTCTCCCCAAATTGTCCATTCTTGCGCGACACCCGAGCGCGAATTATAGGAAAAATTACTGCAATTACGCGGTCGACGCACATTGCACCCTTCCCCCACCCTGATATATAACCTATAAAACTCTGAATGAAATAGCGACCTTAAATATACGACCGCCACTGTACGTTGAGATCACGAAGCAAATCTCGAATGACAACTGTCTTATGTCAATCTGTATTCGTGGATAATCCCGCGGAGGAATTCTTAGTCGCACTAGCTCCCAAATCGAACGCATCGAAACGAAGCGTTTCGACCGAAAACCCGATCAACCGCGTTCGCGAGACACTCGAGCCCGACACTGATCGGTGTACCTCGCGAATGAGGAAAGAAGTCCCGATGACTTCCTCCCACTCTGTCGCCGTTTAATTATTCCAGCCGGTCAGGATAATCTGCGTGGAAGATCTCCAACGAATTCTTCCCGGCGAGCGTCCTGTTCATCAAACGTCCGCGACGCGTTCCGGGTCCCCGCGGCCGGGGCGATTCGCGCGGCCCTCGCGCTCGCAATTGCGATCGCCGCGGCCAATTACGTTTACGATTACCGGCGCGGCGATAACGTTTTTGTTTACTCGCGATTGTATAACGCGTAATCGCGGGGCAATTACGCGTCGAGTGCCGCCACGCCGCGAGCAAGCGCTGATTACTCGCCTCGGCCCGCCGCGATACGGAGAGCCGTGTAATTGCGCTCGCGTTTTTTCCACGGCCCGACCCGGCCCGACCCGGCCCGGCAGTTTCAACGATTCCAGTCGTTAGCCCGTTGAGTGGATTGCTTTCGTTGTATCGACAACGCGTGCCGCTTACCGAATCGATGCGCGAGAGCCGCGGGGGAGAAGGAGAGGGGGCGAACCAAAGGGGAAAAATTCTCTCGCCGCGTTTTCTTTCGCGGGGGGGAAGGGCCCTGAGATCGATGAGGATCGCTCCTCGACCAAAGCGCGCGCGGCTCGAACGAGCATGAAATTAATCCACGTTCCAGGCTTAATTTAACAGCGGCCCGAGCTTTCCGGAGATTGCTTTAATCCTCTCAGATATGGCTCCGGGATGGAACTCGTTCGCGATTTATTCCCCGCTGCCCGGAATGCGCGAAAATATTGAAAATCAAGTGCCTCGGAGTGCACGGTCCTCTCCGCTCTCACGGTTAATTCTATTAATTATTTCTCTGTTACGGGAGATACATACTTCGGGACGTTGGGATTTTTGTTCCCGGGCACAGCTCGTATTTAATATACGACGAATTATAAAGGCATGCACACTCGTCGGAACGGTGCGAGTTTGAACGGTGAACTCGGTGCGGAGTTAATTAATGGGAAATTTTCGTGCGCGCGTTCCGGTAGTCGGGCGATCGCAGCGTTCGCCCGACCGCAAACCTAATGGAGAAATAAAGGGAACAGATTGTTTTCGGGAACGATAGCATTCGGCCGAACTTAACCCTTTCGCTACGGCGGGCCTCGCCGCGGAGTCCCTCGCATAGAACGGAGCACCCTGCCGAAAGCAGGAACATTAAGCGCGCGCAGTCTTCAGCATTCGGGGCCAAGAGTCTTTTGCTTCAAAAACGTTGGATTAATATGACCAGATTTATTACAATTGATCGTAGTTTTTGGTGGATGATAGCGTCTGCGAACAGAGGAAAGCGAGGCGATAGCCCTTGTTTTAACTTTTGGCTCCATTGTTGTGACCGGTGACTACAGCCACCCGTCGTGTATAGGTGGCATCTTGTGGCCGGCGACTATAGTCACCCATCGTATGCAGGTGTCGTTTTGTGGCGGGTGACTATAGTCACCCGTAGTAGCGAAAGGGTTAACCCTTTCGCTGCGAACAGCGCCTTTTGGCGCTCGGCTATAGACACTTTCTCTCAGCGAACAGCGCCTTCTGGCGCTCGATTATTAAATTTTGTTATAATATATTATATTAATTGTCTACATTATTTAAGATTATTAAAAATTACTAAAATTGTTATTATCATTATTATTACTATTATTGTTTGGCTGCCGTGTCGGCCAGTCGCCTCAAAGAAAAGACCAGCAAAATCGGTTTCACACACCGTCTTACGAGCGTCGCGCGTATCGTGTCGTTCGTACAGACAATCTGCTATCGCGCCGGCTGCTGAGAGAGTAATTCATTTTTAGGCGTTCCGCAGCGAAAGGGTTAAGATGGGAAGAGGTCGAGACAGAGTCGCGCAAGTAGCAATATCGCGGCTTTTATTATCGCGCGGAGGCTCGGCTACTTCGACGTTCGCGCTGCTTCGTGATGGACGCGCCGCCGACGAAAACGATGCTTCGGAGGGCTAGAGCCGAAGGGACGATGGCGATCGATTTGTTACGGGAGCGCCGGAACCGCGAATAATGGGAACGCGGGAAAAGAAGAGCGGCGGGTCGCGGCGCGGATTTTCCGCGAGCGGGAGAATTCTTCGGCGAGGGACTCGGTAAGCGCTGATGCAACACCGTTGGCAGCTGCACCGAATCCCCGCGTTCCGATATTCATCGCGGGTATTGGCACGCATCGCGGCGTCCTTATCCGACTGTACAGGGTGTTCGCGCAGTCACCGATCAACGTACTCGAAATAGACAAAAGAACGACGAAAGAAGAACGGCGAGGCTTCTCTCGCGGTGTGCTTTCATTCGAGCAAGCAACGGAAATGCTGTAAAACTTCTCGAGTGCTTCTTAAAATTGACGGTGCTCGTGCGCCGTATGGAAGCGTGCATCGAGGCGAGTGCAACCATGTGCTGTGCAATGACCTTGGTGGTCGTGCAAGGTCAGGAACGAGGGGAGTGCAACCTTGTCGCGTATGCGATTACGTACTTCACGTTTGGAACGTTTGCATGAAGATCGAAGATGATCTTGTAACTTTGCACATTTAACGTTGCACATTTTGTATATCGTATCGAAACATGTATCGGAAGATGACGATTGATCAAAATCAATCAAAAAATCAAAATTGTTATTTTGCGCGAAATAACAATTGCTTGCATTTCTTGGAGAAGATCGGAGCCAGACAAACGTTTCATTCTTCCTCTCGTAATTTTAATTGATCGAAGTTCAGTGCATCGATATTTATCAATCGTCGCAACTCTTTCGCCGCTTGAAAAATTGCACCCTCCCGCTTTTGTCTTAAATGCATCGAATCCACAATCTCGTCACTATAGTAATGACCTTCGCAGTCATAGAAAGTCGAGAACGAAAGAGGAGCCATCTAACGCCAAGAACGAATCTTTTGTGTTCGGATCAATCGTTGCATAAATAAAAACGCTGTTTAATGTCCCACAAGAAATTTTGGAAATTATTGCATAATTCTTACTGTCATACGACAGTTTACATCGAGCGGGAATCAGTCGCGTGATACGCGACAGCTTCCGTGATCATAGAAGATCGAAAACGAAAGTCACATGCGAATCTTTCGGAACAATGATTCCAAAAACGAATGCATCCCCTGCTGTTTCAAAAAGAATGACCTTCGCGATGATGCGAGATCAGAAACGAAAATTCTCCGTGCACATTCGCCGGCCAAGAAAAGATCGGTAGCAACAGCGAACACCCAGTAGAAGCGACACAACGGAGCAGAAAGAACGACGGAGGAATGAAAAGAGCGAGAGGGTGTAAGAGGGAGGAGGGGGAGAGGATCGTGTGGAGAGAGGTCGCAGAGGCAGAAGACGGTGAATATCGGAACGCACCCTCGCTCGGAGGAAAAGATTCGAGTGCACGGGCGTCGCCTTGTCTCCGTCCTCGGCGAACGGCGAGCGTGCCCCGGCTAGAATGTGCCCGTTTCCCGGCTGCCATCTTGCTTTTGCGTGATGTCACGGCGTGGCCTACTTCCGAGCACTCCACGTGCAAAGGTCGTCGACCCTGTCCTCCTCTAGCCCCCTTTCGCCTAGAAACGAAATGCTCTAGCCCTCCCGTGCTTAGAGCCAACCAGCGGCCAGAGATTCCTCCGACTCGCTCTCTCCTTCTTCTTCTTCTTTCTCCCTCTTCTTCTTTCTCTCTCTTCTTCTTTCTCTCTCTCTCTCTCTCTTCCTCCTCTAGTAGCCTAACCACGGTTTCACCTTTTTCCTTTTCCTGAGTCCTCTTCCTGCTAGCCCTCCCCCTCTCCCTCTTCCACCCTTCTTCCGAGTTCTCTTCTCACCGAGCTTCCGTCCACTACAATTTCTTCCTACGCTTTCTTCCAACGTTCCCTCGTTCATCCGTAAACAATTCACACCACCCGCCAGCCTCGCCCTGTTCCACCACCCTCCCCCCGTCTCTGCAGTCTATTAATTTATTTAGAGAATTGCCACGGAAGACGCCGCGCCCTGGAAATTAGCCTCCGGCTGCAGAGTTTAATCCGTCGCACTACGGCGAGCTTGAGCCGATGTTTCGGTGAACGGGGCAAAATCGGAAAGGGTTGATCTCGTCGAATTTATTGGAACGGCATCGAGTGAAATCGTTCGAATCTCGAACGAAGCTTCCGGAGTTTTTGATTCTCGTTTTGTTTTTGTTCGTGAGAACGTTGTTTTAACTCTACTCCTTGATTCCAAGAAATTTTAATAAATCGGTTGATTATTAATTACAGAGTTATTTCGACCGCTGCGGGCGCGCGTACAACTCGTCTCAGGCCCGCGTTCGAACTTTCTAAGCTGATTGGGCCGGTCCCAGCACTCGTGATAGAGAAGGAACACGTGGCGGCAGTGGTCGATCGCTGCCGGTTCGTGGAAAAAGAGGCTACGCTTTCGTTTCTGAAAATTATTCTCGGCTCGGTCTCCCAGCGTGGCGCGGCGCGGCGCGGCACGGCGCGGCGTCTCGAGCCGTGAACGCGGTCTGTGTTCTAATTAGGTCACGCACAGGTAGAGCCATTTTCATTACGTAGAGGACAGTCCCCGTGGTTCTACCTGCCACCGCATTGTTATCATGATTTATGACTCGAGACGAGTTAACGGGTCGAATTAGAACCGCGGGACCCACGGATCCTCCTCCTGCTTTGCCTCGCTTTGCCTCGCATTGCCTCGCTTTGCCTCGGCCCGGGAAAAATTTTCTACGTCCGATCGAATGATTTTCATGTGGGCGGATGGGGGCCGCAATAGGTCGCACCTGCTTGCTGGTGTGTGCTCCTCGTATCGGCGCACACCACGGGAGAACGCCTTACATAACGAAACCAACGACCAAGACGGTCGGAGCCAGGCCGACCGTGTCCATTGTTCGGTCTTTGGGTCATCCTTTGAACCCGGGAACCCTCTCCGAACCCTGTACCCTCGACGCCGTTCCTCCAGTTACGTAACACTTCAATTAAGCTTCGGGAACCGGCAACCCTAATTCTTGGCGATTGTCTCTCACGATCCTTCCGGACGACACTTTCAGATATGTAGGCTTTTATAATGTGTGATTTGTGTGTTGTTTAACCGTTCTATGGTCTTTGTACGCGCTTACACCAAGAACGTTCGGATCGCAGATCCGACTGTGAAGATACGCGCGAACCTTCGAGTGCTATAATAGAATATTTTCAAGCTTGTTTTTAAGCTTATGAAAAGAATTAATACAAAAATGCAAAATAGAGAATACAAAAATAGAAAATACCCTAAATACAAAAGGGAGTAAAGATTTATTTTCAGGATTCGGGAACCGGCAACCCTAATTCTTGCGATTGTCTCTCACGATCCTTCCGAACGACACTTTCAGATATGTAGGCTTTTATAATGTGTGATTTGTGTGTTGTTTAACCGTTCTATGGTCTTCGTACGCGCTCACACCAAGAACGTTCGGATCGCAGATCCGACTGTGAAGATACGCGTGAACCTTCGAGTGCTATAATAGAATATCTTGAAGCTTATTTTTAAGCTTATGAAAAGAATTAATACAAAAATGCAAAATACAACATACAGAAATTAGAAATACCTTAAATACAAAAGGGAGTAAACATTTATTTGCAGGATTCAGGAAATTAATGCATTAATTGTGCGGTATGGGTAATACAGATTCGAAACACCGTAGAAGGGTAGAAGAGAGATACAATTGGCGTGATTCGTTTCACTGGCTGCGAAATACTGGCATACATTTCATGCATTATAATTGCACTGATTTCATATGCATATAATCTACTAAATATGAACGTTATTCACTTCTAAATCGAAACAGATTGTTCTGTTAATCAAAGTGTAGAAATGAAAGTAAATGTGGATTAACGAGAAAATCAAATATTGTTTCGTTCTATTACGGAAAATACAGTAGATTCTCCCTAATCGCTACCCTCAGCTTGTAAACAAAGACGGACAATTTTGGAAAGAGTAGATACGATTATTCGTGCCTTGCGGCTCGTTTTTATAGTTACCGATAGTCAACAATTATAAAAACGAGACGAGTGGCTCGAATAATCGTACCTTCTCTTTCCAAATTGTCCATTTTTGTTTACGAGCTGAGGGTCGATTTATTTTTGTATCATATTATTTTATTGTAAATATTATATTATATTATATTGTATTATATTATACTGTATTATATTATATTGTATTATACTGTATTATATTATTTTGTATTATATTGTATTATATATTATATATTATATTATATTATACTGTATTATATTATACTGCATTATATTATATTGTATTATATTATACTGTATTATATTATATTGTATATTATATTGTATTATATTATACTGTATTATATTATACTGCATTATATTATATTGTATTATATTATACTGTATTATATTATATTGTATATTATATTATACTGTATTATATTATATTGTATTATATTATACTGTATTATATTATACTGTATTATTTTATATTGTATTATATTATACTGTATTATATTATACTGTATTATTTTATATTGTATTATATTATACTGTATTATATTATATTGTATTATTTTATATTGTATTATACTGTATTATATTATATTGTATTATATATTAAATTGTATTATATCATATTGTATCATACTATATTCGATTTATGTACTGTATTAAGAAGGAAGAAGTACTAATCAACATGGCAGTGAAAGACAGCGTAGCACAAGGATCATCCAGGGATTATCCAATTAATAACTCATACTCAGGATCCGCAGGACTTCGAAGACGCAGTCCTGGACATTGTTTGCCAATCGTGCAGCTAGCAAATCAACCGAATTGCTAGAAATGATTTTTCTGGCTCTGCGATGGTCACGGTAAATAAATGTACAAATAAATGTTCGAAGCGAGCGTCGACCGGCTGTGGGACGTATCTGGTCATTTTGATTCAACGTTCCCGTTAACTTTCTTCTTTACACGAGGCGCTCGAGTGGGGCCGCGCTTTAAAAAAAGGTCAAGACACTCGGAGATTCATGAGGACTCATCCCACGGGTCGCAGGTTGGGAAACTTCGGGTGTTGTTCCTCCGCGCGCGACACGTGCGTGCCCTGTGATTTCTTTTTTTAAGCGGAGACCTTGCCTCTCCTCCGTGTGT
The DNA here is from genome assembly GCF_051020955.1 of Megalopta genalis. Lineage (NCBI taxonomy): Eukaryota > Metazoa > Arthropoda > Insecta > Hymenoptera > Halictidae > Megalopta > Megalopta genalis. The sequence continues at coordinate 16,801,547 of NC_135013.1, forward strand.
TACTTTATTTGGGAAATGGTGATACCGTGTGCAGAGCATGCAGCGAACGCACGACATAAAACAATGTAGCTTTCAGGGTGGGGTGTATAATGGTCTCGGGTACATTGCTTGAGGCCGTATACTTTAACAGGCCCGCGATAAATGCTCGGTTTTAGCAATGCTCAAGTACATTGCTATGTGGATAGCGATGCTTAAGCAGCGCGCTCTCCATTTTGTCAGTTTGAAGCAACCGGCTATTTTCACTTCACTCGGTAACCAGTCCTTAGCGTATTCTTGTTACATTGTTTATAACAACATTCGGCATTAACGAAGTTATTAAAAGTGAACGGAGAACGCCGAATCGAAAAATCTCAGACAAAAATCTGAATTTCGCAAATTAGATGTCTTAAAAATTCGACAGATTTTTTACAGGAAAAAATACCGAATCACAGGCTGAACTATGAAAAATGCAGTAAAAAATGAAGTAAAAAGAAATCTTTATTTCTTCTCCTAGATAAAAAATCAAAAGATACCCACAAAAACAGTGCCTGCCAAAATGACAGACCCTCTTTAAAGATGATATGTCTTGGATATTTATTTTGTCAATAAAAAATTATAATGGAAACGAAGCGTACTATCGTCGCCCTACCTCCTTCCCTTTCCCCACCTGATCCTCGGTTTGTTCTCTAACGCGACAACTGTCTCCGACGGTCGTATAAACGCTCGCATGCTCGTCCATCCACTTTTCCCGGCCGAGCGGAAGAATCCCAAAAAGGGTCAATGCTCGATTTATGACGCTACTTTCAATCTTACTCGCCGTGTCTTTTTCCCGTCCCCACTTCCCCCCGACAGCCCCCTTTCCGTCCACGTGCGTTTCTTAATCGGCGACGGGTTTCTTCGTGCTCGAAGTTTGTAATCAACATGGATTACAAAGTCGTTCGTCGACGGTTCGTATACGTGCGAAATGATCGAACGGCGAATACGCGCGTTGCAAAATGGCCGCGAGAAAGTTGCTGGGAAAGGGGTAGTCGCCCTTGGGATTTGTGATCGCTTGTTACGCTCTCTAAACTCGACCAGCGCGGTGATCAATATTGGTCAAGAGAATTGCTACCGATATGCCGGATGATCGATAGATAATGATTATTGATAATTGCTAGACTTTCAAGAAATTGTTGCCGGAGATCTGCAGCGAACGAACAGCAAACTTTGAACTTTCCGTTTTCACGTATAAATAAACGGCGGATGTTGGCGCGTCCGAACCGCCTAGAAAACTGTGTAAATACTTTAATCAAGTTTAGTGCTACACATCGGATAAATAACCAAACATCTGCGAGTTTCGCGTAAACGTACGCGGCTTGCTTGTAAAGTATGAAAACGCTGCAAGGTTTTCACTGTGACGCAAACCTTCGACTGGGATACATCTTCGTTGCGTGTTCGCTTGCCCCGTGTATATGTACATATGTATAGTTATATGCAAGCGTTTCTTTTAGTGTAATTACGTCTTAAGGTCGCATCAGGCTCGCTAATAATAGGCCGAAGATGTCTACGCAAATTTCCGTGTTCGCAGAAGCATTCGAGAAACGAGAATCATTATAGTCCCGCCGCCTTACAGAAACGAGACAACTAAATTGTGTTCTCAACGCTGGCAATCAGTTATTGCGATTTTTAAATGAAATAATGACGTTCATTCTTTATTCTAGATTTCGCTTCACTGTCAGGCATTCCTGTAATTTCAGAACTCGCGGTTAAATGAAAAATGTACGTGAAATGTACAGGGTGTCCCGGGATATTCCGGCCAAATTGCGAGAATGTAACTTGAAGACCAAAAGTCGAAAAACATATTATAAGAAGTTTACGAATAAAGGTTTTGTTACGAAGATCACAATTTTTAATATTTATAATAATAATATAATAATATAAATAATAATATAAATAATAATATAATAATATAAATAATAAAATAATAATATAAATAATAATATAATAATATAAATAATAATATAATAATATAATATAACTATCGAAGTTGCTAATAATAATATCTTTGAAACATAGCATTTATTCGTGAACTTCATTTAAAATTTTTTCTTTATTTGGCCTTTAGTATAACCCTTAGCACTTGGAAGATTTTTTTTTTGTACAACAGCAACTCGGAGCAAATTTTGCCAAAATTGTGATTCTGCCGTAAAACAGTTGAATTGAAATAAAAATCATTACATTGCTGTGAACATTTTATAGGAATTAACGAGTCAAAGATTTTGTGGGTTTACTTACGTATTTTACATGATTAGCTTAAAAGATATAATTTAGTGTCGCCGTATCGGCGACATCTGAGTGTAATGGGTTAAGTTACCGCAGATTGTTCGAAAAGACTCTGTAGAATTAAAAAAAGAAAAATCCCGGTCGAATTAAAAATCCTGTAGAATTAAAGTGTAAGAGCACGACAATATAGAACCGTCAAAAATTTAAATAAAAAGAAATGTGATTTCCGGTGACATTCGTGGCCTGACAGTATGATAGGAAGCCCGACGATCGATCGACCGGTTTTCCCGTTGGTTTCCCTGAAAAATTCACATGAAATGTAAAATTAAAACAGCAGAATATAGTACGACCTGTAAGTTTAATGATTGAGCAATTGTAGCTGGTTCAAGAGGTCGAGCAGAGAGCGTCCGACGACCAATTGTTACGCTAACGATGGGATTTTGTTGAATTAGCATAAGCACAATCGACAAACATCAATGATAAACGATCTTATTATTTGTATGGAGGGCGCCCGGCAACAGGTGGGACAAAATGGAACATTTTCTGCGGCAACTGAATGACATTTGTCCTTCGCCGTGTTCGCGATTGCCCGCCGCGAAAATATCTCCGCGATAGTTATAGACTGACCGTCTGCCAGGACACGCGCGCACGCAACTCACGCTAAAAATACGTGCCGATGATTCAGCTTTATAAATGGGATCGATAAGAATTAATTTGTCGAAATTATCGAAAGCCAGGAGGATGCAATCGTCCGGGGAAAAACAAAGCCGTTCAAGCTTTATCTTATCGCGAATGTTTATGCGACAATATTCACCGATCTACAAAAATGTGACACAACGTATACTTTTAGAAATTCGTGCAGTTTTCGTTCGTTGGAACAACAGCTTTCTTACGTCAATTTCAAATAATTTTTGGCTGCGACTTTGCGAGCATTCGATACTCGAAAATCACTTTCACAGCATCTGTTCGCTCAGTTTACGGCAATAAAATTCAATTGACCGTTGTAAAATTACAGAGAACAACCAAATTATTATACTAAAGAAATTTTTCGAAGGCCGCGAAAGTCGTGGACATATGAATATTTTTGTTACTTCATACACCGATTAACTACAACGTCTGACAATAACAATATATAAATCTCATTTTATAGAAAAAAATTCTCAGGTTCAATCAACATAGTACATATACGGCAAGTGTTGGATTTTATGCATTTAGGATTTTTCTTATGCTTGGTTAATACGTTCCGAACAAGTTTCAGCGTATATTAAAATATTTAGGAGCTTTCTATTAATCTTAACCGATCTAATTTCATCTTCTTTTCTGTAATATAAGATAACATATTAATGTAATGTACTATTAAAATAACCTTCGTATAAAGTGTTTAATTTGTACTTCTACATACAGATAGTATCACCAAAGAATGGCATTATAGCACATTACCTATAATGACGATATCTATTTGAATCCAGCTGAAACATACAAAACGCGAAACATTTTATTTGAGTACACTAATTTGGGCACCCTCCGTAGATGCAGTAAGATCACTGTAACCAAGAGAGAAGCAGCACCAGACATTATTAAGAAAGAGGCCTGAACAAACGCAAAACCATTACCAATAAAAACAGTTTTACTAACGAAATCGGAACAAAAAGGGTTGTGCGTCCTAATTGAATTTCTAATTTCTAAACCGGGAGAAAAAACACGAAACATTTTATTTGAGTACACTAATTTGGACACCCCCCGTAGATGCAGTAAGATCACTGTAACCAAGAGAAGCAGCACCAGACATTATTAAGAAAGAGGCCTGAACAAACGCAAAACCATTACCAATAAAAACAGTTTTACCAACGAAATCGGAACAAAAAGGGTTGTGCGTCCTAATTGAATTTCTAATTTCTAAACCGGGAGAAAAAAATCGTCCCATATAGACCAACGCGGCAATCAACGTCAATAAAGTTTTTATAGCAGGCGATCAAGGATTTTACGAATGCAGCATTAAGATTCTGCGAATGGCGCGCCGGAAGTGCTCGAAACGACATAAGCATCTCGAGAAAGCCGAGCCAGACGGTTCGGGAGAGGGGTGGTTTTATTCGCGCGAAACGAATCGCGTTCGCGAGCCACGTGTCCCGATTCCGTCGCGACGAGTAATTACGCCCGGCCCTATGAAAAATTCTCGGCCGGTAATTGAATTAGTGCCCGCGGCCGGTTCCATTAGGAACGCCGCGCGGCGAACGGTACGAAACGAGACGAAAAATGTTTCGTCGTCGAACGGGGCGAAGGCGGCGGGAATGTAATTGCGATTGGGTATCCAGTATATCCCGCATCGATCGAGGCTGCAGTTCGTAAACTAACCGGCGCGCGGCGGGTTCCAGGTCACTGGGTCAACCCTGCCATCGATCCAACCCCACTATTGAAAATTCAGCTGCGTCGAGCGTGGCTCGTCCTCGTCCTCGCCGTGCTCTTCGGTATCTATTGGGTGGATGCTAAGGTTTTCACAATTCTTCGTATAAATAAACAAATCGTATCGTCTCTTTGCTGAAAATAATTTACTCCGCGGTAGTTCCTCATTGGACGACGCCAGTGGCTACAAAAAGTTTCTTCGTCTCGCACCCTACAGTTTCCGAGATGCCTTAAGAAACGTACTTTCAACCCCTAACTATAATGGCGGCCGTCGTTCCTTCGCTGTGGACGACGATTGATTAACCCTTCCAGTGCTGACTACGTTAAAAAAGTGTAACAGGAGAAACGTCGACTTTTGATATTATTTAGACGACTTTATATTATATTTGTATTATTATATTATAGTGTAATATATAGTATAACATATTATACTATAATAATAGTATATATATTTATTATTATTAATAAATTATATATAATAATAATAGTATAATATAGTATAATATATTATATTATAGTATAATTATATTATATATACTTTATATTATAGGTGGCATTCGGATTATGTTACTTATGCTTATGTTATATCAATATTGTAACTCGTACAAAGATCATGGAGATCTTTTTCAAAAATGAAAAGGACTGTTTGCTTCTGGCTTGTGTAATTTTAACACGATTCTTCATTTGTCAAAATTATCAAATTAGAGTTGTAACCAAAATTTCAAGCAGAGACCAATGAACACGAACGGTTTCGATTTTATTAAATCGAGACAAAATTCTAGCGTTCTGTTGTCAATATTTAAAAATTAAAATAAACGCTAATACTTTTCTCAACCCTCAGTTAATGAAGATGATTGCGCCTCGCATTCGGGCATCAGAATTTTCGCAGCCACCCAATAGGTTCGACCTTTTCGATCACTCGCACCCCTTGCCCTGTCTCTCTGTCTCCATTGCTCCAGCGATCTAACCGACCGATACTAATTATTTACGAATCGACCGTCACTGGAAACCCACCCCCGGAGACTACGGATATTTCCGTAACGAGCCGACACCGCTGGAATTTGACCGGCTATTTGCGCCTTTTCTCGCGCGAATATTTTTATATGCTGGCAAAAAATAAGGGGAGTGATTCCTGTTTCCAAAAAACAATTCTGCTCTTGCTCCGTTAACTCTCTTGCTCGGATGGCCCTTCGATGATATTCTGTATCAGCTGATTTTTGTGTCTCGAAACTCTCGCTATCCGACTCTACAATTTTCATTTGAAATTACGAAAGTTTCCATTGAAATTCGAATATTTTAGTAGCCGGGTTTTAATCATGAACCATCCGATCATGAGATCCGATTAGGTCAACGTTGATCCCGAGGAATAAACAAGCTGCCTAAACCGCTGCGTCGCATCGAAGAAACTCGATTCCATTAAAGAAGTCGAAGTCAACGAACGAGAATAAATACTTCCAGACAATAATGTCTTGAAAGCAAGCGTCCAGATGTGATTTATGGTCTTTTGTCTCCTAATGGCAGATTTATGGAACGATATTTCGTACCCGGAGCGATTATGGTTCCCTTTCCGAAGCAATCGAAGAAACGGTTCCTCCAGTCCGTTAGCAGAATTTCTATTTTGTTCGCGTCCGCAATATTTCACGATTGCGACGGAAAAGTGTTTTTTGCAAACCGTCGAGCTTGTAACACAGCAGAAACGCATAGCAACGCCGGACTTTCGCCATTCGTTCCGATGAATGAGGTCGCTAACCACGCGATTGGCTGCGTTTTGCATCGATCCGCAACTTTTTGCGGGGATGTCCGAAACCGGGCTCGCTCGGGCCTCCGCATTCATATTCGAATGTGAAACTCCGAACCCAAAATGAACCGTGGAAAGGTGTCGCCATTCTTTATGGACCAAGATTAATTACATCGCCGAGTCGTATTCACGCGCAGAAGTAAAAGTAGCGTACTGCGAAGCGAAATTTATCGCGTCCGCTAGCCGCGGCCATTTCACCGACGGTACTCGTAATGAAAATTAGAAATATAAAACAATAGAAGGATCGAAAGAGTCCGCGAACATCGTCGTTATTCCAGCAGTCTAATTGCAACGTCTCCTCGTATGATTTATGAAAGAACACATGATCGTAGAAATCGCATTAACCCTAGAACTACCGCACCCTAAACGTGACCAATGTATATTGCTTAATAACAATGACAAGATTGGATTTATTTCAACTTTCTACGATTTTTATTACAATACATACATGCATGAAGAAGTTCATATGAAAATTGCTGACAAAAGCATTTTCATAGTATCAAGTAATGTAAAAGAAAAAAATCAGGAATCAGTCGTTTTCACTGGGTTTGGTAGTTTTACTGTTAACTAAAATTATTGTACAATAGTTTCAAATAACGACAGGCATCTATTTAACGCCTCGCATTGTAACAACGAGTCTTCTGTTACTTATTTATTTAGTACTTAACGAACATAGACCCTTTACATAGACACCTACAGGAAACGAACGAGAATGTTATTGAATACGACGGTAGAAGGATTAGTATAAGATAGTAAAAAAGGAAAAAGAGAAATAAATACAGAATCGGAACCTATCCCAGGTAGGCATTAAAAACTTAATTTGAGTCTTAACCCTTTGCACTCGAGTGGTGACTCTGAGGCACCGCTAAGATTATTACATCACGTTCCAAAATAATACTTTTATTATCAAAGCTTACATATAAAAAGATCGTTAAAAGTCTAACTGTTGCATGAGTCGCAAGACTCGATTTCATATGCATGAAATACACTTTGTATTTCATAGTATATAGTATTTCCATTCAAATGGAAATACTGTAAGTCAGAAAAGTTAATTTAGATTTACAGTCAACACTAAACCAACCGACCTGTAACGATGATTAGCGTGCATCGACTCATAAGAGTGAAAAGATAGAATTAACTTGGATTTTGTAAAGTTTTAATTATGAGACTTGTTTCGATAATATAAATTATTCAATCATTTTCCACGAAGAAGTCTCCAAAGCTTGTAGTATCGTAAAATAAAAAATCGGTCATTTTGATCGTGGTAGGTTTAGTGTTAAAATGGCTTCGAGTGCAAAGAGTTAAGACGCTTCGATAGGGAACGATCGAATGAATTTCTTGAATCAAGCATATATTATAATAAAACAGAAAGAAGGTCTAAATAAGTTCAGTCTTTTATTTCTTATAAAGCACCACGCGCATTAGTCGCATTTAATGCTTGGCAGGTTTAGTGTTAATAGTATCGCTAACTGGAGTAGCTCAGAAACAATATCTCATGGTACAATCGCGTTACAATACTAAGTAACGGCATGTATCGATTTCGTTTGATTTTCCTTGCGTAAAGTATGAAATTACGGTCGTCAGGAGTACATATGTGCCGGCGGGTAAGGAGTGTGTTAATGCCCCAGGAAGAAAATCGAGCGGTGTTCCGATTGAAATGTCGATTCGAAAGGAAGCAGAACGAACGAGATAAAGACATCGATTGCGAAAGAGGAGCGCGCACGCGCGCGCGCGCGCAGCTCGCCAAAATGTCAAGATCGAGGCTCTATCGAGCGAGAAAATCGGTCTCGCCGGTGTAAGTCCGTTCTCGCGGCGGCCGCTAACAAGCCAAGGTTTCGCGTAACGCCGACAAATATTCAGCTAAGAATAGTGAAATTCCGACGGCACTTGCTCATCACGGTTACATAATTGCAGAAAAATCCGAATAAAGCGGAAACGGTGACTGGCAGACGAGAGATACCGCTTGGCAAACGCCAATGTCGAACAGTCTGTCTCGTCCTTCGTGAACGTTTATGTTATTATTACACCATCGCCTTGCATCGGTGCCACGTACGAGCAATATTTTAAACGCCGCACACAAACTTCGTTGAAATTCTGACGCATATTTTCCACCGAATACGTATTAGCTGTCACGAAATCGTGTCATTCCGTGCATCGGCCGCAGAAATTGCGACCTTGCCGGCGGAACGGTTCGAAGACACCTGTTCCGTGCGTGTGCTAAAGAGAAAACATTTTATCATTTTTTGATGGCCTGGCGTTGTTCAACGAATCCTCGTTTGTGTCCAGACAGAGACGCGGCCCACGATAACAGAATAAATAAAAGTTGCCAGATAATGAGAGAACAGTAATTTGATCTTCAGAGTAGAAGTTGTTGATATCAGGCAATCAAGAAGAGCACTTCGATGGTGCTTTCAATCAATGACGAATGCTTTCTACATTTATAGAGCTAGAACAGAAAATTCATCCAATGTACATATACGGCGTTTCCGAATAATAATGAAAAAGAACTCTAATCGTTCATTGGAAGAATACGTTCCATATCTACGTTGTCCTCTTTAATAAAATTGTCCTAACTAATATTTCTGTTAATTCAAAGAATAAAGATTTGAGTCAATAAAATCATTCTTAAATATGTGAAAACAAATAAATAGAATTACAATTGGAGCTCTATGAAGTATACAGAATATTCTAGCTTTGCTAAAAAGGTAGAAGGCACTTGATGTTCCAAATACCTTAAAATATCCTGAAGAGTTCTAAATTAATAAATAAGACATTTTGTAAGAACGACAGTACAAGAGTAATTAGAGAAATGTTTGGCTTTTCTGGATAGGAATAATTACAGTTGATTTTGTTTTAATCGAAGATAGAATATTGCATGCGTGTGGTCTTGAAGAAGCGTTGTGAAGATTATTCGGCCGCTTTGTTCATCTCGCAGCTCCGATCGGAAACGGAACAGCGTTAAATATGCAGAGTATGACAGCGTTTCTATGGATTCTGGGAGCAGAATGTAGGCTCCTGGTCAGGAGGAAACGCACGGGCACACTGGATCCTGGAAGGGTACAAGGAAGCGCTTTCCGAGCGGTTCTCTCGCCCCGAAGCATGCGCGCGCGGTCGTTGGGGTGAATCCGGGGCTCGATTCCCTTTGCCCCATTGAAATCCAGGCCCCTCGCCACTCTTCGTCCCTCTATTGAGCCCGTTCCCTTCCAGGAGGCAGGTGGCATCAGGGGTGAGTCGATGGGGCGACCAGGGGTACTCGGGGGATGCAGCGAAAACAGTGGGAAGAACCGGGAACAGAGAGACGAGCAACACTAAATTGTTATTCCCGCAAACAAAACGATCCCGCACTCGTCGACGACAGGAAAAACATCGAATTCGAACGATTTTAACCTGTCCACGCTCTGGAACTTCGTGCGATCCGAACCTACAGCTTGAAAACCATCGAGAATCACGTGTGTTTGCGTTCCGAAACTCTGAAGGCCGTTCGCAAATACATTTCGAGATAGCTGCGGGGATTTTTGTAAACTCTCGATTAGGATACGGAATCTTTATGCGAACTTATATTTTCGTTTTTACAAAAATTCGAAATGAAGGAGAGCTTTTACTCATTGTAAATTCATACGTTTACTTTATTCTTGAACAATCTATAAACGCCACGAACGTAGATAGGAACGTTCAACTCACTGAAATCGTCTGAAAGGAAAGTAGAAAAATCGGCAGGCTATTTACTTTTTCCATTTAGGTGTAAATAAAATTCTATTCTTTCGGAATCAATATTTAAGCGTTTTAGGAAAAATAGATACACGAGGGATTACTAACTCGATACCAATAGTTTATCGAAAATCGTCTTTGGAAGTCACGTCCTACAGCTGGGAACTCGTTTACAAAATAACTACTACAATCGTAATTATATTATTTTCTCGAAAGAGGTTTTTGCAACCACGTTACCTAGCAACTGTTTTATAATTAAGAGGACAGTAACGACGCCTAACAATGTAATTAGAAAAGGAATTCTCAACAAATACGAGATAGAACATAAGATCGCGCCGATCTTGTCCAAAGCGTATTTCAATTTCAGTCAGCATTCAAGCGAACGACTAACACAACACATGCATTATCTTATTTATATATTATTAATATAGTATTAATATATATAGTATTAATTATTGTATTATTGTATTAGATATTGTATATATTGTATATATTGTATATATATTATTGTATTATATATACTATTAATTTATGAGCTCAATAGAATAAAATATTACCGAACTGTTTTCTCCAGCGCTACGCTATCGAACGATGAGAAATGTGTTCTCTCGGCTAAATAGAGTCGCCTGGTAATAAACGCGGATATGTTTTCTCGGCTGCGCCGCCGGGATTTGGATGAGAACGCGACGCTAAGGAGGGGAGCCGATCTATCCACCGCCTGGCAACTAAAATCGAAGAAGAACCCGAAACGAAAAACGACGAGCTCGTCCGTGGCAATCGCATGGGAAGATAACCTGAAAAATGGAGGACAGTACAGAGAATTCGCGGTTCGCAAGGAGGATCCCGCCGGTGAATTCTCGACGCGGCAATCGAATGCGGCGATTGTTCTTCGGCTTAACCCGACCGATAATTTCTGCCTGACGACAGCGTCGACAATTAGAGGCTGCGCCCCGCGGAAAAGCGGGACGAAATGTTCCGTAACAAGCTCCACAATGGGGGTTGCGAAGCAATGGGGGGCTGGGGCGCGGATAAGAGTCGCAGGGGAAGAGAAGGCCGTGCGCGAGCCGGAGGACCGTGTAGCAGGGGTGCGAGAGAGCTCGCCGGGGAGAGAAAAAGAGTGAGAGAGAACAGACGGGGAAGGGGAGGAGAGGAGAAGAGAGGAGCAAACCAGGGCGCAAGTATTGATCCCGAGCCGGCGGGTAGTTGACACATTTACCAAAAGCTTCGCGTGGTCTAGTTTCGGTCTCTGAGGTCGCCGGAGAGGAGCGGCGAAGGAAATAAACCTTGCTCGCCTCGCTCGCCCGTCCGCACGTCTTTTTCCCCCCGTTGTTGAATTTTCCACGAGGCCGGCCGACCTACATTCCGATTAATTAAAGCCTCAATTGCGATTGATTTCAACGGCGGCGACGACGGTGGCTGCGACGATGACGGCCACACCGACCGAATATCGCCGCCCATCCGAGCCAGATTTATCGGCGGCCTGCTGCCGAGCCGGAACGAGGACACGGGAAGAATGCGAACTTCCGAGACTCAGAGCATCGACTCTCTGTTTCCCTTTCTTTCTCTTTCTCTCTCTCTCTCTCTCTCTCTCTCTCTCTTTCTCTGCCTCTCTCTCCCTCTTTGTGTACCGGCGCTATTTTTTCATTTCTTTTTAACGAGACTCGAGAAATTGTATGGAAGAACGCACGCAATTTTTCTATATGAAACGCCGCGGCTTCCTTGCGAAGCTTTTCCTAAACGCGGCATAGCCTGGTCTTCAAGTGTTAGAACGGGCGCAGAAACAATCTCGTTAACTGGCCGTGTGAAAATAAAGGCGATGCATGAAATTAATTAGGTCTTGTTCGAGCGAGATGCGGCACACGTTGTTAACGAACGTTTAACTTGGTTTCGAAATCCATTTTTATTGCAATGTATACTGATCGAACTGAATTTTTTTACTGGGATGTTTAAAATGCAAATGAACTAAGATACCATCCATGAAATTACATTGATTTTGTGGGAATTTCTGGGGCTGATTTTTGGCACTCGACGTGTTAAAAAACGATATGCTTCGTGGGTGCAAATCATTTTCCAATCATTCTCCTTGCAAAGAAAAGGAAATGTTCGAATATTGCTAGCAGAAACGACAAAATTTTATTCAGATTTAACAGAAGAACGTAATTAATATAGTTGGTAGATTTTGTTTGATATCTTCGTTACGAGCCTGGCTGGATCTCGTACAGCTAGGAGCTAATGTATTATATGTGTTTTAAGAAATTGGTGTCTCAGGGAGGTTCGTCCTACATAGAAAGTGGGGCGCGACGACGCCCGCAACGGAGGGATAGAAAATGGACGCGGCTAGGAAAGAAAGGCCGCAGGACGAGGTCCTGGTCATAAATCGCGGCCCGGGTGGACCCTCTGGAAGGTTCGGAGCGAACTATCACTGCCAGACCGCCTCCTCCGTCACGTTAGCGAATCGTTAACACGTGCCTGCAGTCCTCCCACGATTTTGCCAACCAATAGAAACACGCATCCTCCTGAAAACGCGAAATCCCTGGGAGCCGTGTGCGATCGCGGCGATCGAACCTCAAAGTATATTCCTGAAACGAAGTCAGACTCCGTGAAAGGATGCGTTCGTTCGTTTAACCCTCCAACAATTGCTCCCGGTCGCTTTTGTCAGACTTTCCGCCGTCGTTCTGCCCGGCGCGGATGTCTCCCTTCTCTCACCCTTTAGCGCTGTCTCGCGTTTTGTTTCGCCCCGTTTCGCTCCAGCCGCGGCGAAACCGGGTCGAGCTTTTCTGGGACGCTTCTGTTTCCGAAAGTTCAAACACGAAGAAGGGATTACGCAAATATACGAGCCTCTATGATTAGATAGCGGATCGGCCATACCGACGTAGTCGGCACTAGACGACGCGTGGTGTATATTTACTGCCGCTATCGCATTAAAACTGGCCACTCCGAACTGGCTCGGATATTTTATCACGATTAATTCTTCCTTTCGTGGTTTTCTGAGCCGATAAGGGGGAGGAGGCTGCTATCGGCAAACGGAATCGCGAATTTCAAGGAAACTTTTCCACTTTTGCCTCGCGTTTCAGCGTCACGTGGGAACCTAAGCCGCGTCGGGCGAACTGTGCCCTCCCATTTTTCAACGTTTCACACGCGTTCGCTGCAATTAGACTGCGGTCATACTCGTGAAAATTTCCCAAGGTCTAAAGTGTAAAGTTCGATAGATGTACATTTAGGTGTACAGTTCGACAAGAATTTCGTAGAAGGAAAACGAACGTTGGTTTAATTGAACAAATTGTTTCACTCTCGAAGTTCCATTGTTCTAATTTCATCACGATGCTTCGTGCAACGTGATCCAATGAAATATAAATCATTCAAATATTGTTGAAGCGGAAACTGTTGAAGTGAAAATTGTTGGCGGATAATAAAGTACAGAAGTTTAACGAATGCGAGTACAGTTTAATAACAATCCTTGCAAAGAGAACAAACATCGGACGAGTCGAACAAGTTATTGCAATCCTAAATTTCCATCCGAGGTGTTCGAGTAAGCTATAAATAAATATCCGTTGGATAATCCATGGAAGTAAAAACAATTGGCGAACAATAAAGTACAAAGTTCAATGAATGTATAATACAGTTCGGCAACAATTCTTGTAAGAAGAATCAACACTGGATAAATTCAGTTGCGGTTTTAATGTTCAATTGCTCCGACTTTATAAAAGTTCCTCTTGTCGGCGAGATAACCCACGGAACAGTGAATGCTCGACACTGTTATAAATACACACGGGAAATGAAACATGTGCGCGTCAAAAAATTTAGTAAAGTTCGGGCTCGATGAAGATACAGTTTCCCCGATCCATCTTTCGACCCCATTTCGTTCGTCACGGTAACTCAACTCCGGCGATCATTTTCCCACGGAGTTTCAAGGCGCATGACTTACGGGGGACACGATAAGCATTGTCTGGCAGCGAGGGTTAGGAGGGGGAGAACGGCAAAAAAGAAAGATTGGGGTGCGGGAGGGGGAGAGGAAAAACTGGAAAAATTGAATCGGTGATCTCATACGGGGAAATCCCGTGGCCTGAACTCGGGAACACTGCCAAATGGGTCAGAGCTCGTATTGAGCTGGTACAGCAGCTACAGCGTTGTACTGCTGACCTCAGCCCCCCTCGGGTCCCCCTCTCTCCACCCACTCGTCCGTCCGACCCCTGTGCCCCCCGGCCCCTAGATCCGGCGATCTAGAGCGATTCTAGAGCGAGGCCAGCGACGGAGAGCAACTATTCTCTCGCGCTGCTCATCTTATGTCACTCGTTTCTCGCTTCTATTGTTCCGCGAGCGTCGTCCGCCATCGGCTCTGCTTGCTCAAACTAATTCAATGAGAATTAACTCGGGGATGTTTAAGAGCGCCTTCTGCTCTGCAATGGGGTTGCTGGAGCATTCCTGACATACTTTTTGGGGCCATTTTGTGCAATAATTTACAGTATTTTTTTTCATTCGATTTCTGTTTTATGTTTAACATTTTTTATATTTGAAGCTTGTCGATTAATCAGTTCGCAATCTCTTTGAAAAGTGTGCGAGCTACTGCAATTGTACTGTATATGTTTGATTTTATTCATATTCCGTTTAAATATAACACTTTTATGAAATATATAATTTAACAGAGAATATCCTTCTTACCAGTTAGTAACATTTTGCGTTATGACGAGTACGCTCGTCAAGGACAGCTAATTGGTTAATTGGCGACATTATTCGAGGCCATTTTGGTCCAGAATTTCACACGCATTCAGCTAAACAGCTCCTTGTAATCTGTTTAAATAGGAGGTTGTTCTGCTAGAATTAACCCTCTAACCGCGCGAGAGATTTTGATTTTTCAGTATGAAATCGCGAGATAGTTTTATTTGTTATACAGATACGTTCTAAGAATTAGATTAAAAAGGGTATAAAAAAAGAAACGAAGACAAAATATACAGAAATTAAAAAATTCCTTTTTAGTTTCTCTTTGCTAAATTTGACAAAATATTTAGAACGCCAATTCTACGTTGCCCGTGGTTGGAGGATTAATTTACCTAAGCATCCTGTCTGTACAATTATCGAAAGAGTGCAATTTTCGCAATTATATAATTGACGATGTCTCTGATCATTCTCAGCTTGATTTATAAATTTTTCTAAACATATTTTTGAAGATACTTCTTACAGGCCGATAGATCTAGGAAGACTAATAAGTCATTCTTGTTTTGCCCGTGGTTGGAGGATTAATTTACCTAAGCATCCTGTCTGTACAATTATCGAAAGAGTGCAATTTTCGCAATTATATAATTGACGATGTTTCTGATCATTCTCAGCTTGATTTATAAATTTTTCAAAACATGTCTTTGAAGATACTTCTTACAAGCCGATAGATCTAGGAAGACTAATAAGTCATTCTTGTTGTTTTCAGTGCGACATTTTATTCGATTGCCGAAAGTTGAGTAATTAGGTTCAAATATAGCGAGGCAAAGTAACCGCAGTCCGAAGGTTAATGCAGAAATTCGGTTTGAGTTCAGTGTTGACAGGAGCAGTTTGGCATCGGCGACGTTAGATGTATAATTGTGCAACTATAGCAATCGCGTGTGCGGTCTCGCGCCGAGTTGCTATAGCGGCGTCGTTACGTCCGCTTCGATGTCCTTACTTCTATGCACGCTTTCGCAACGGAACAAATGGCAATTATCGGAGTGCACACACACTCGAAGTTAACGATACACGGTGATATACGCGTTCGCGACGGCTCCGAAATGAAATGAGCCGAACGGGGCGCATGCGCGACAGGAAGATAACAACGGACCGACCGCTACGGGTCCCGTAGCACGTTTTGAGGAGCATGACGAAACAGAGGCCGAAATGTCACACTCCAGTGGACAATTTAGCAACAATCGTGCGCGAAAGTTTGCTTACAGATGAGGATGATTACGGCTAAGCCGCAGATTATACTCGTTTTTGCATCACCGAATACCTCAAATATTTGATAACACTGTTGACTTATTCTTAACACGACTACTGGCGGCAATCAATTTATAGTTCAAACATGAATGTTCATGAAAACGGGAAATTACCTTAGAAAATTCCAGAGAACATGATGGAGTCTTTTTTACAGTTCGTTCTCCGGTCCATCAAGCTTCACCTAATCGTGAGAAATCTCACAGGACACAAAGATCACGAGGTATTTTCTTGCGCGCACTGTATTTCATCGCGAAGCAAAGAATAATTAAGCAACAAATACAATGTGTCTTCGTTTCCTTTTCCCACGAAGAAAACTTGATGCGATGGTTCGCCATGGCCGGAAAGCACGTATTACTTGAAATTGGAGTTTCCGTTTTAATTGAAGGCGGTTCCGGATCCGAGAACCGATAGAGCTTCTCTTTATGGTCCCGCTGGGTTCACTATGTCACGGTATCGTTGCCAGCGACTATTAGATTGGCCGGCTCACGCGAATATATTCGTTCGATTCGAGCACTCGAGCAACCGGGATCGGCCGCTGGTAATCCCTCTTTATTATCGCCATCAACAATTCAGCTTCGTTAGCCGAAGGATCTCCGCAGGAGCGCGCCGCAAAAGAGGTAATATGAATAATATTTCTTGATAGAAGCTAATGGCACCGCGGGGACATCAATCTTGCTGTTTAATTTATCAACGGTGTCTGTTGTAATTGCGCGGGTTTCGGCGTGAAAAGCTGCATAGTAATGTAGGTCATGGCATTGTTTCTTCCAACGTCCGCAGCCTTTTTCGCGCTCGCGCGTCCACCGAGTATAATTGCCGTTCGTGGCGACAAAGTACCGTGGACGGATCGAGCGAGATTTCATTAACTTTTCATTCGAGGGGAAGAACAAAAATATAATCCGTCGTGCGTTGCCGTCTGAATGAATAACCTTTCGGTTATCCCGATTTGGATTCGTCGTTTCATTCCTGTCGCAGCGTTTGCATTATGCAATCAAGTGCAGCGTATGATATTAGCAGATTCAAGTCCCAATTTTTCTAACGTTACAAATATATAATATAACAACATCGAGGGAAAACTAGGTTAAATAGAAAAATAAAGGTTAGGCTCGATAAAAACTAGAAAAATACGCGTGCAATTGTCGACTTTCCTGCGAATTCTATCAATGAATGAGTCCTTGTAGAGCGATTTATAGTCAAATAAATTACTTAGAGAACGGAATGCGAAGTTAATCACGATACACAGTTTTTCTATGTTCTTGTATAAAATAGGCGTGGCTCTATCTGAATGGGCGAGACTTTTGGCTCCTAATTTGAACAAAGCCTTATGGAGTACTCAATGCAAAGCCTTATGCAGTACTTTTGCCTCACCTAAAACGATCAAAAACAAGCTAAATCGCGCTAGATTCTATCACAAAATGCTATCCGTCTCACTTCCTCCAGCTTCAGTGGGCGTGGCTTTTTGGCTCCTCGTTTCAAGAGAAATCTGCAGAGCAATTTTAGCATCGCTTGATCTAGAACGATCTAGGACAAGCTAAACCGCTTTAAATCCTACCGGAGCGCTGACAAAAACCAGCCATCTCTTTTCCTCAGCGTGTAGGTTGTTCTGAGTGGGCGTGGTCTTCCGGCTCCGCATTTCGTCAGAGCCACGGCAATACCCCAAAGAGCAACCTATTTCCCAAGCATCGTTTACAACAACGAGGCTTGGGTCTCTCGTCTCCTGATTTTGACACTGGGACCAGTTCTCTTTCGTGTTACGGAGTTCGATAAGGGGACGCTGCAACAAGGCCCAAAGATTCGGCAGAGACAAAAATGTCAGGCAGATCGAGGTGAAAACAGAAACGCGGGGTGATAAGAGAGGCAAAGGGCCGTTCGACGGTTTATCGAAGCACGTGGCGTGGGACACGTGCCTAAAGGTCGTCGCCCGTCTATACCGGATTTTGTTTGATCTCCCTCTCCCATTACCGCACTCTTCGCTCCTACTCGACCGGCTAATCATCCGACCCCTTATCCTAATCCCAGTCTGGCTTGACCAACTAATAGAAAAACACACTCGCCCAGAGATTTATTGGGAAAGCATGCTTGTAACGATGTTCCTGTAAAATACGGTTTCACATTAATTACACGGTGAAGCGAGCGTAAACAAACGTCGCGACAGAAATTAGGATCGAGCGTGGCCGGAACATGATCCAACAGACTTTTTCTCGCTCGAGTGACAGATGAAAAATTACTGGCGCGATTGCAAAATGCGCTTAATCGATATTTAATCTCTGCACCTTGCCCGCAGCTTTCACCTTTATTAATTCGTTCCCGGTGTTGCAATTCTTTTTTTACGCAACAACACGGGTTTCTGGATTACTCTCGGCGTTAGTCCCGTTCAACCGGGGGGTTAACCGAGAGCGCGCATAAACGTCGTTGAAACCGCAAACGCGAAAGCAAAGTCTGTCCGTCGAAAGTCGATGGCCGGGCAATAAAAAGCAGGCGTTTAGGGAGCCGTTTTAGAATCTTAGCGTGGTTTAATGGGCCCTTCAGTCGATCCCACCGCCATAAATTATGGCTTCAAAACGGCGCCCGTGATTCGTGGCTTGCGGAAATACTCGGGAAACTCCAACTTAATGTCACGGCAAGGTATAATAGAAATTTTAACATTGTTCCTTACTCGCGTCCTTCCAAATAATCCGTACAATCCCATGAATCACTATTATCGATCCCGTGGCGCGTTTAACCCTATTGCACGGCTCCGGTAATTGCTGCATTAATATTCTCCGAATTTAAATTGGATCGAAGCTGACATTCAATTAAAAACTAAGATTGGTTACTCGATCGCGGTATATTCTGCTTAAACTGGCGGCGCTGAAGCGATTTATGTGAACAGGCTTAGAACGTTCACGGGATATTTGCAGCGTTTGTAATTAAAAGAGACGGCATTCGAGAAATTATTGTGTGGATACGGCGCGGTCTTGCGCGCGACGAAGAAAACAATTGAGGGATGAAGTACGTATTACGACCGAAGGCGATGATCTAGGAAAGGTCGGCATCGTTTTCGGCCATCCTCGCGATCAAGCCGGTGTCGTTATGTAAGCACCGACGGTAATTTACGATATGGACGAAGCAATTCTTGACGGAACGGTGAACCGGCTGGTGAGTTACGCCGAGGCTGGAACACTGCAATCCCCACGTGAACCAACCGCTATTAATAGGAACCAGCCGCACCTATTTATCTTGCATAGGAGAGTCAAGTGCAGCTGGCTGGCCAGCAACTATAATACCGAGCCGACAAACAACCTCTCGATCAACGATTCAGCGTTGCAATCCTGCGACCACTGTTCCCACCATTTTTCGAACGCAGCTCTTTAAACCGACCCGTGTTTCCCGCTCTCGTCGGCTTTGCTCCCGCAACACGGTGTCGCAGCACGATTGTCGTACAGGCAAATTTTGTTTTGTTCCAATTTACGAGATAAAGAAGAACGGCTCGGTTTCTACCGGAGTCAAATGTTTCGAAATTCTGTACACATTTCAATACAATGTTGTACACATTTCACGTCTAGCTACATTTTAAGATAACGCGGCGTAATTTTTATCGAGGATATTATTTTTCATGGCTGTGTGATTTCGTGGTCGTTGTATTAATTCGGAAGAAGTGGAAACACAATCTTAATCAATATAAAGACTGTTATCTCGGCAACTTGAATAACGCAGATAACAATTAATTAACGATCGTACGAGGCAGGGATACGGTAGAGTTGACATTACGATATGGAATAAAATGTGAGTGAAATTTTAAGAAGACATTATTATTGAGATGTCGTGGCGGGGCCATGAAAAATGACATCCTGGTACAGAAATATCGGTTATCTTTCATAAACACCGTCTACTTATTTAGTCATTGAACACTAAAATCGTACAGGAATAATTACTACGTATTCTTGCGAAAGTGCTGTAAAATTCGGAGTTTCTTCTCTTTGTATTCTGTTACGTTGAATTCCAATTATGTTGAAACCATTTGGCTCTTGGCAGCTCTCGGATACTAAAGATTGCATTCAAAGAGGAGAATGTTACTCCGATTACTATGGAGGATTCATTGAAATGCGGAGGTCATGCGTGGCACAGTTCCCGCGGCCGAAATGCAGTTCGAAAAAGATCGATATCGGATTCGGAAGCGATGAAAGGGAAATTACACGGGCCGCGTAATTAGCGTGCGGCCGCTATCGGAGAGGAAGTCCGCGTCTCTCCTTCGTCTGAGAGAGTCCGCGATCCGAGCAGGAAACAATGAGGCCGATAAGACCGCTCTCTTTATCCCTCTCTCACTTCCTCTCTCTCTCTCACTCTCTCCCTCTCTCTCTCGTAGCCGGCCGTTTCGTTGACGCACGCGTAAAGCCTATCTCTCGTACGCTCGAATTTCTATACTAGCACATAGGACCGTCTATCCTCATACACGTGTTCCGTTCCGATAAGATAAAAGGTGACACATTTTTTCGAGAGCAAGAAACGATCCGTTTCGTATACTCTCTGTATCTATTAAAAAATCTATATCGCGTGCGGCGGGCCCACGGAAGAACGCTGGCAACGCCGCACTGCTCTGACAACGCCGCGCTCTTATCGAAAAATACAAATCGTCGATTACGCTCAATGGACGTCTAATTTGATGGTGCCGCGAGTTCTTTCCTATTCCAGCATGAAATTACGATTTTATTCAGTGATAATTACACCTTGGAAAAATCATCACGTGGGAAATCACGTTCTTCGAGAAGTTTCCATGATCCATAGAGATCTAGACTTTCGTGTGATCTAGACTGCGGATCTTTGTGCAAAATAAACTAATTCCAAGCGAATTGCCAGAATTAGACATGAAACAAAACTGAATGATTTTAATAACTCGAGAACAGTAACAACATCGTTATATTCCTCTAACGCCTTCCACAGTTTTGTATTTCACTTACTCATTTTTAGCTTGAACGCATAAAATAAGCAGTCTTACTAATAACGTAATAGAAACGATAACAGTGTTATAAGAGAGCTGGCCTCTAGAATTACTTTCAGAGGAAATCGACAGTCCATCTGTTACAGTAAGAACCCCAAAGACAGTAAAAACCGACTTAAAACCGTCCCTTCCTTAAGATATTTAAAAATGACATAGAAAAACGACTGTGTAGCTGGAGCATGAAATGAGTCTCAAAGCTTGCGTGTACAAATGCAAAAGTGTTCAATTTCGCCGGTCACGATCGTCCGACGCTATAAAACAACACATGCAAACGAAGGAGCGAGGAGCAAAATTGCGGGTTTGTGTGTGTGTGTGTTCGTTTGCATCGAATTCGGGGTCTGCCAATGGTCCACAGCCCGGAGATCTGCCAACTTCCGCGTTCGCTTTTGTGCGTATAAACCTGAACGGGTTCCCCTGAAAAAGAACGCGTTCCTCCGCCAATGCGTCCGGACGGACGTGCGTGTACACACCACGTGTCCTACCCTCGCGTGACTCGGTACCGGGAGCACGTGGCCCCCCACCACATGTCCCTGGGGTCCGCCGATCGCTCCCGGAGAAAAACACGGGGAAAAGATAGATCCTAGAAGGGCGAGGGGAAGAGATATAGAGGCAGAGGGAGGAACGCTCTGGAAGAAGACGATCGAAATCGGTGAGAAAACGATGGCGAGGCTCCACCGAGGGGGGGAGCACGGCTACGTCGAGGGTGAGATCAAGTAAGACGAAGGTTCGGGACGACCAAGACACAGGGGGCAGCTAAAAGGGGAAGCTGAGGCACCTACAAAGGCGATGCAAATTATTCAAATTAGAACAACATTTTGTTCCTGCTGTCTTTACCCTTCTTCCGATCGATTATACGTATACATATGCGGGCAACATGGGGGTGTGCGCTAACGCTGGATCCATTTCTAAAAAGATTCGGATTTGTATTTGCAATTAGAGATGATCTTTTGCTTGCCAGTTCCAGATTTTGGTCTGGATTCGAAAAAACGTTTGAAAAGATGGTCTTTCACTATTAAACATCTTTGTTTCATGAAAGTGTACATGAAAGAACAGCGAACTCATATGTTTACTATTAGACATTTTTCGTTGTATTATATTCTTTTCATTAACACTAAACCTACCAAGCAGTAATACTAACTGGCATGTACTGCTTCACAAAAGTGAGAAGACCGAATTTATTTAGAATTTGTAAAGTTTTTTATTATTAGACATTTTTCGTTGTATTATATTCTTTTCATTAACACTAAACCTACCAAGCAGTAATACTAACTGGCATGTACTACTTCACAAAAGTCAGAAGATCGAATTTATTTAGAATTTGTAAAGTTTTTTGTTATTAGACATTTTTCGTTGTATTATATTCTTTTCATTAACACTAAACCTACCAAGCAGTAATACTAACTAGCATGTACTGCTTCACAAAAGTGAGAAGACCGAATTTATATTTAGATTTTGTAAAGTTTTTTATTATTAGATATTTTTCGTTGTATTATATTCTTTCCATTAACACTAAACCTACCAAGCAGTAATACTAACTGGCGTGTACTGCTTCACAAAAGTGAGAACACCGAATTTATTTAGAATTTGTAAAGTTTTTTGTTATTAGACATTTTTCGTTGTATTATATTTTTTCCATTAACACTAAACCTACCAAGCAGTAATACTAACTGGCATATACTGCTTCACAAAAGTGAGAAGACCGAATTTATTTAGAATTTGTAAAGTTTTTTATTATTAGACATTTTTCGTTGTATTATACTCTTTTCATTAACACTAAACCTACCAAGCAGTAATACTAACTGGCATGTACTGCTTCACAAAAGTGAGAAGACCGAATTTATTTAGAATTTGTAAAGTTTTTATTATAAAACTTGCTCCACAATAATATAACTTATTCAAGCGTTTTCCACGAAAGAGTCTCGGAACTTTACAGAATTGCAAAATAAGAAAGCGGTCACTTTGACCGCGGTAGGTTTAGTGTTAAAGATTCTTTAATTATTTTAGAAGGTGTTAAAGACATTTAATAAGACCACAGGTTTGACAAATTCCAAATGGAAATTACTTAAATGCCCTTAAAAGGCATGAAAATTAACCAAAAATAGCAGTCTAACCGAAACAATTACCCATATCTTCTATCGCACGGGCTTATCTAAATGGTCCCGCTTCGTAAAATGAATTTGTGGACGTGACGTATTTCAAACATTTAAATTTCCAATTAAATCGTCGACTCTATGTACGTGGACAGGAAAAGAGTTTACGAGGCGTAGCATGCGCAAGAAATGGAAAATAGACGATAAAGTCCTTGTGCAGTTTGTTACTTCCACCGAAGACAACGTCGATGCAACTACGTGTACAGGGTGCCTCAAAATTATGTTATTTCCGGGAAATGAGAGGCTCTTGAGCTTATTTCAAGCAACTTTTTCCTTCGTGAAAATGCAATCCGCGGTTTTATTTACGAGTTATTAACAAAGAACAGTGACCAATGAGAGACGAAATTAGCTGGCGCTAGGCGGCCAACCTCTGAGCTTCGACCTCTCGTTGGCTCGGCCGCCTCGTGCCAGCCGAGCTCGCCTCTCATTGGACAGTGTCCTTCGTTAATAACTCGTAAATAAAAAGCTCGAATTACATTCCGTCTAAGAAAACAGTTACTTCGAATGACCTGAGTTGCCCCTCATTTCCCGGAAGTAACATGATATTAAGGCATCCTGTATGTAGGTATAATATTTTCTTTGTGCGAACCATTTCGGTACCGAGAATAGCCTTTCGCGATATCATGGTCTAGATAGGCGGTTATCTAGCGGGACAGCCTCTGTCGATTTTTTGTTCCGGGTGTACTAATCGAATCTTGATTTCGACCGGCGGCAAACAAATCGTCAGGCGGTGCTATGACATCGACCACCTCCACGATGCTACGTACGCTATTACAAATTGCGCTACGCTCGCTGGAAACCGAAGATAAATGGATCCCCATCCCCTGCCACGGAATCTTCCACTTATCATAGCCAGTGGCGCAACGACACACGAAAAATATCGCGTTTCGTGCACGCTATCCGACCGATGTGTACAACATATGTATGTATGTATCGCAAAGGCGGACCGTCGGACAACGACGAATATTCAATAATTTATCGAGCGCTCGATCGGCTTTCGAATGTTCCGATCTACCGAACATGAATCTTCAGTCCTGCCTGTTAAATGTTTGAAGGCCGCCGTTCAAGGTCGAGCAAGGTCGTCCATAACGAAGCACTGCCTTCGTTAGCTTCCAAACTACTACCTTGGTCTACTATTTGGTCTATTACCTTCCTGGTCTGTGATTTATTGTTACATTTCCATTTATTTATTGCTGCATTGCTCGTCTTTGCGCGAAATAAAACTAGAATTAAATTTAAAGTTAATTAAATTAAATTAACCAGAGATTGAAAACTGTTATGATATCGGTATCGGTTCCCGGAACAGTTGTTGAGTATCGAGAAAGTCTCGTAACTGGTACAAACTGCATAATATCGGCTACGATTCCTCGCATCTGCTACTATTTTTTCGATTTCGGTAATACGAAGTACTACAAAGATGTGATCGTGTCGCGCGAATTTTCCGCTTAAATGTAGAATCCATACTTTGAATACCAGAAGAAGATACAATGTTTTTATTGCATATAATAGAACTATTGGGTTGTCCGGAAAGTTCGTGCCGATTTTCGGTAGGTAGCGTGAGAAACCTGACTGAATATATCACAACTATTGTGTGTGTGAATACAAATGACATGTGTACATATTCTAAAAGAGATAACTTCAGCCATATTTGGAAAAAAGTTTGGTTACGATTCCTTAATTTCTCAGTTTTGTACGCCTTAGAATATGGTGGCAAATAAAGTGCATTATAGGCATTTAATGCTTTTATTTTTCCGAAAGGGCAAAAATGCCACACAAGCGGCATATAAGATATGCGCTGTTTATGGCGAGGATGCTGTAGCCGAAAGAACTGTGCGGAAGTGGTTTGCTCGGTTTAAAGCTAGAAATTTCGACCTTGAAGATCAAGGACGAGAAATTTTTTGCCAGAAAACCTGAGAGGTTCTGGAAGAACGGAATTCTCAAGCCGCATGAAAGATGGAGAAAGGTTGTGGAACAGAATGGTACCTATATAATTTAATAAATGTATACCAATATTTAAATGAGCTGCGTCTTAATTTTCCTAAAAAATCGGCACGAACTTTCCGGACAACCCAATACATCCGAAAAATATAACAGTTGCCAATTAATAACATAAATAGAACTTAACGTAGAACCAATGTAATATCGGTTCTAAATGAGCAAAACCAAAGCCAATATGTACAAGCCAGAACCGACATACATACCTTGTAACAGTTACGAGATTCATTCGGTTCCTCGTAACCGTTTTAGCTCCAATCGACAGGTAACGGTTTACAACCGCATAATGGTCTGAACTTCTTCGATGCTCGGTTTTAATCGAATGCAAACAAAATATATTAACGGGAGTACGAACAGCTATCGATTTAACGGCTCCGCCATTGACCGACCGGTGACCATCGAATTATTATTGAACGGACGACCGACCGGTCGTCATTACATCGGCTACCGACACCATTATCGAACGTGACATCGATTGACCCGTTCTAATTACAATATTCTTACGCGTTGCGAAACATGTCTGCAGCGGACAGTTCCATCAAAAGGCCTGCGTCACGATCGTCGATCGGGGATGGATCGGATCGGGAATTGATCGGCGGCTCGGGGGTCGGATCAGAGACGGGACACGATTCTACGCGGATCTACGAGGCCTACGGGTTCACGCAGATTTATCAACGAAACGTCGCTGGCTCAAGGAAGCCGTCATGTATCGACGAGAGCACCTTGGGATTCTTGTTACTCGGTTCGCTCCTTGGTTACACAACCGGCTCTCCCGCCAACTCGGCCAACTATCGACCCCACCAGCTTCTCGCTGCCCCCTTTTTCTTCCGTCTTTTCTCTCTCTCTCTCTCTCTCTCTCTCTCTCTTCGCCTCTCCCTGCCTTTCTATCCGATGTGCTCCCCTCAGCCTCTTTTATTCCAACCCCATCTCTCTGTGTTCCTTCCTTTCTCTTTTGACAACCTCCGTCCTTCCACTCTTTTCTGTCGGCCGCTTGTCCTTTCTCTGCGGGCCTAACCCTACGTGTCACTCCACCGGAGCCTGGACCTTCTACGCTTCGTCTAAAGGACCTTCTAACGTTCGCTAGCATGAATGTTAACCTGTTGACCGGGTGGTTTCGGGGATGCTGAATAAATCTCGAGGCTTCAAGGGTGGAAGAAGGACAACGGTTGAACGCGGAAGAGAAGATATAATCCGTCGGGCCCGGAGACAGGTCCATCTTGGGACACGGTATACGCTTTTACGCTGTACTATGTTTGATTTTCCTTTAAATTGCTCCAATATGGTCCAGTTTTGTTAACAGGCTCCGTTAGGCTGTACGTTGTAAGCGAATCCAACCGAGGTAGCCATTTGCTTCATCTTTCCAGTCAAGTAATTCTTATGACACCGCGGATTTGATATATTTGTGACAAAAATGAGTAGATCGAATTTAGAACGGTAAAAATACTAAAATCGACTTGTTACAACGATTAAAAAACGAAATAAATATGCATGTAGCTCCTGTGTCTTGAAATTTGTCGGGACAATTTTGACTTTGCATAAAAATCGGAAGTTTACTAATGACCTTGGAATGCAGAAGTAAATGGCGGGAATGTTTTAATTTCAAAGAATTCTAAACTAAAATTTGTAAAAATACTAAAACCGACTTGTTATAATGATTAAAAAACGAAATAAATATCCATGTAGCTCCTGTGTCTTGAAATTTGTCGGGACAATTTCGATTTTGCATAAAAATCGGCAGTCTACTTATGACCTTGGAATGCAGAAGTAAATGGCGGAAATGTTTTACTTTCAAAGAATTCTAAACTAAAATTTGTAAAAATACTAAAATCGACTTGTTATAACGATTAAAAAACGAAATAAATATCTATCTAGCTCCTGTGTCTTGAAATTTGTCGCGACAATTTTGATTTTGCATAAAAATCGGCAGTCTACTTATGACCTTGGAATGCAGAAGTAAATGGCGGAAATGTTTTAATTTCAAAGAATTCTAAACTAAAATTTGTAAAAATACTAAAACCGACTTGTTATAATGATTAAAAAACGAAATAAATATCCATGTAGCTCCTGTGTCTTGAAATTTGTCGGGACAATTTCGATTTTGCATAAAAATCGGCAGTCTACTTATGACCTTGGAATGCAGAAGTAAATGGCGGAAATGTTTTATTTTCAAAGAATTTAAAACTAAAATTTGTAAAAATACTAAAATCGACTTGTTATAATGATTAAAAAACGAAATAAATATTCATGTAGCTCCTGTGTCTTGAAATTTGTCGGGACAATTTTGACTTTGCATAAAAATCGGCAGTCTACTTATGACCTTGGAATGCAGAAAGTAAATGGCGGAAATGTTTTATTTTCAAAGAATTTAAAACTAAAATTTGTAAAAATACTAAAATCGACTTGTTATAATGATTAAAAAACGAAATAAATATCCATGTAGCTCCTGTTTCCTGAAATTTGTCGGGACAATTTCGATTTTGCATAAAAATCGGCAGTCTACTTATGACCTTGGAATGCAGAAGTAAATGGCGGAAATGTTTTACTTTCAAAGAATTGAAAACCAAAATTTGTACGAAAAATGCGGTGTCCGGAGCTCTGTTCAAAAGTGGAAGATTAATTGAAAATGTCGTTCGCATCTCGATCGCGATGTCCTAATGACAGTGAAGGTTCGTCAGGGACCAACTTAGACGTAGCTTCCACGAATCGTGGAAGGCCTCAGGATTGAGAAACCGCGCGGTTAGGTAAGTAGAGCGCTGCCAAAAGCTGGCTCGCTTTTCCGTCACACCTAACTGTGTTCCCCGACAGGAGCGTTTTATAATCTGCTAATTAACGAGTCCGCTTCTCGATAATTGTCTGCAACGCGCGAGTCCGGATCGCAACGCCGCGTGTTGTCCCCGTCGTCCTCGTCGGCGTGATTTACGTCACGAGTAAATATGCGAGAGCATTATTATCCAGACGACATGCTACAGTTTATCGTCTCGGCGAGATCTCAGACTTCCCGTATCGCCTGACTGTTTCCTGACACGCGGTCAGGCCACGTGACCGAATAATACTTTTCACCCACGAGCCGCCTTGGGTCGCTTTCAGAGTCTTATCGGTGCTCGACAAAAGTTAGGGGCTTGCGACAGAAATTTCCCCCCGTCGGGTTCGAAACTCTTCGAGAAGACCCACCCGGCTCTCGGCGGACAGTTCTTGCCGCGACAACTTCTGTCGCGGCTTTCAATCCCCTTCTCAACGATTTTGCATTTTATGCTAGAGAAATATTGCAGATTAAGGGGATCCACGAAGATCAGCTCTGAAAACTCTTCGACGACGGGAATACAGGGAAAACTGAATTCCCGCTGCTCTCGCCTTTCGATCCGGTTTCGAACGATTTTGCATTTTATGCCAGCAAAATATTGCGCATCCGCCGACAACAGCTTCGATTTTTTTAAAGCGAAAGAGCCTCTCTCTGCGAATTCGCTTCGGTATACGCAGCACAAAGCAGGAGTTAGCTCGCTCGAGCAGGAACGCGCGAAGATTCTCCGAATCTCTGCGGAAGATTGCGAAAACGCCGACCCGGGGCGCGAAAGAAGAGTCGCAGGGGGAAAGAGCTGAATCAAAAGAATCGCTCTGGCTGGGGCTGACTTGTTAGCGTAAAACGAAATACGATTCCGGGCCGCGGGAGAGGGGAGAGGGGCGAATCGGTGAATCGGCGAACCGGCCGAACACCAACGGAAAAGCAAAAGAGAACGCGGTCGCGAAAGGACGGAAGAGGAAGAGAGCGAGCGAGGCTAAAGGCTCGCGCGAATCGCTGCTTACGTAAGTACAAGTACAGATAAGAACGTGCTTATCTGAAGAACCCTAGCTTGCGAGCCGGCTCGAACGAGCCGAAAGTGCGCAAGCGAAATCAACATGGCGGGACAACATTTTTTTCGAAGTTTTCTACACGATGCCGACGACGAATCGGTGAACAGCGAGCCAGGATCCCACTTGTCCGTGAAAATAATTATTTTCACGTTATTTGCAGATTTATATAACGACGTAAAAACCTGGGTGACCTTGAATTATTTCTAAACAAAATTTTCTGAAACTGCGAGCGTTGTGATATTTATAAATGAGATAAAAACTACTTTCGACACAGATAAATAATCTGTATTTATCAATATGCATGAAGTTGTTTTGCGCAATTGTTATTTGATGATTTATAATAAATACTTATAAAAATTCATTTCACTTCGAATTTCAGAATTTTCGCTTCAGCATATTTTACGCAATCACACAATCCAACGACGAATCGGTGAACAGTGAGCCAGGATCCCACTTGTCCGTGAAAATAATTATTTTCACGTTATTTAAAGATTTATATAACGACGTAAAAACCTGGGTGACCTTGAATTATTTCTAAACAAAATTTTCTGAAACTGCGAGCATTGTGCTATTTATGAATGAGATGAAAACTACTTTCGACACAGATAAATAATCAAAATACAATTACCAATATATATGAAGTTGTTTTGCGCAATTGTTATTTGATGATTTCTAATAAATACTTATAAAAATTCATTTCACACTTCGAATTTCAGAATTTTCGCTTCAGCATATTTTACGCAATCACACAATCGTCTAAAACGAATAATATTTTGGATTTAATGATTTTAAAGTAGTTTGTAAGTAAAAAAACTTTCTGCAAACCATTAAACTTGACGATGACGATGACGACAACTGTGCGACGACAGTCGTTTGCCTCTTCTAGATGAAATAATTTTCCATTTGTACCTCGTGCCAGTTTGACACACTTCTTACTGGTTCTGAAGAAGTAATATGTCCTTAACTTCGTTTAATTAGCTACAAACGACACTATTAATCCCATTTCAAACTCATTTAGTTTCATCATAACTTCTCGTGTTCAAAAGGGGGATTCGTAAGGCTAACCGATTGATCTCTCTATAATAATTATTTTTTCTCGTCCTTGTACCAATTCCTTACCAAGAAACAAATTAAGTTGGGAAAAATGGGAGACGGTTGAAGATTAATAATCTGAAATGTGAACGCGGCGATAATAATTAAAGCTGCGTCTCTACAATTTGAAGGTGAAACGAGTCCGAGGTCTTTGACAAGGTAAAGAGGAAGCGCTTCTATCGGTGACTCAACGGCTGCTTCAAAGGCCGCAATTCTACGGCAGCGTTTTACTTCGTTTCGTCCCACCTACAACGCAGTCCGCGGTCCCAGCAGGCACCGGCTCGTAGACGTTTTAATTTAGCACGTAATTGGTGGCCTTGTCTGTCAATTTTCATTCATAAACGTAGAATGGAACACGAAACGATGAAACGAAAGGACAGCTTCGCGGCTGCGAGAATTAACGCGAGAGACCGCCGTGTGCTTGTGTGTTCGCTTGGAATTGCAAAGCCGGCTGAACTATGAACCCGAACTGTGTTTGCCAGCGGGGAAAGGGAGTATACCATAGTCCCGGCGATGAACGCGCGATTCGCGGAAAAATTTGTCTTCCCGCGATAAGTATCGGGAGCCGGTCGAGCGGAACAATAGAACGAGTTCGTAAAAACGATTACGTATTCTCGCGTTGCACACAGGTGCATCGGGGATAAGTACCGAGAGGTGAGCGTGGCCGCGACCACGCTGGTCGACGGCGGTGATAATCGCGAAATTCGTTTTCCTCTCCACGCATCTACGTCGCCGATGCTGTTTCATTCGGCGTTATTGTTGACGCTCGATGAGCAACGGCTCGTCGGTGGCGTGTTATGCAACCAGCAACAAGCTAGGCGAAACGATGACTTGGTCGCGGCTCTCGGTTTCAGCTGGTCTGTTCAAATAATCCTGTGAAAAAGGTGGGCACGTCGTTATACCAACGACAATTTTACGCTTTACCTTATGACCGGCGTTAATGAGTTCTCAGTCGGACTATTAACACGTTCGCTGGCGTGTCGCTCGTAATTGGGTGACACAATTCCCTGGCCAGGTTTAAGCTTCGTTTTTCTTGTGACAAGCTCGAGCTGACTCTAGTAATCGCAGTGCAGAACGATTCGTTAACGTAACCGTCGAGCAATCGTCTCGATAGAGAGATAGAAACGATTTTATGTACAAAGTAAGGAGGTACAATGGAAGTTTGAAGGTGGTTCTAGATAATTGAGCGCGTGAAAAATGAGCCAACTGAGAAAATGCATTAAACATCTTGACGGTGCAGAAAAATGCATTCGCGGCGCCCAGACCTTTTCAACTTTAAATGTGTTACTTGTGTTCGTCGTCGGCGGTGTTAGCGGACCGGAAACGCCACTTGTTAGGTGATTCGCCTAACGCCTCCCATGGTCCCGCAAAATTATGTAAGTTCGTTCGCCTCGCCGAAAAATTCGCGAGAGGCGCTGCGGTCGGCCGGTTCCTCTCGCCGAAAGGAATTAACTTCAAGGTCTTCTGCGTAACTGGCAATAATCGTTGCCCTGAAATTCTCAATTTGTCGGCCTCCCTCTGCAACGCCTCGCGTCCCGTTCGCCAAAAATACGCGCCGGCTAAAGTCGTCGTTGTCGTCGGCGTCGACGTCGTCGTCGCCGACGTCGCGTCGGTGCAACGCGATGCAACGCGTCAGCCGGCCGTAGCGGGCAAATGAAAAATCAGGCTGGGTCATCGGTGCGTCATCTGGCTTTTTGTGAGGTTAGACGCACTGTGTTGCAGTGCCAACCGCCGGTGGCATGACTTTTCTTATGCAGATGTCGAGCGCAGTTTCCTCGTGCTGTTGCGTAAAGACGCCATTTTGATGCCTGACCTTTGTCCGCTGGGCTCGGTCCGACCCGGGCTTGGCGAAGCATTTTTCTCGTTCGTAAAATTAAGCTCGCAGTTGCTTTTATCAGGTTTGGGTTGGTCGCTCGGGCATACGAAATTGATTGACCCAATTGTACGATATCAAAGCGCTGGAGACCTTCCAAACTTAGACCTTATCGTCGCGGAGGCAGCAAATCCAAAAGAATAAGAACCGTATGTTCGTCAAGCGTTCGATCAGCCAACGATTTATCAGAACATAGTCTGCCTATTTCAATAGTTCAGACATATTACGAATGCTTACAGCACTAGGAACGGAGGGATCGCAGGGATATATCCGTTTCATTTGTATGTCGATAGCACCCTTGGGAGCCCGAAATTTCCTCGTGATCTCAATAGATCATTCCGCTCGTTCTTAAAAAGTCTGGGAGGCTGCAATTGCGCACAATGAACTGCCAGCATCTGTAACCCTACTATCTAGAGAGGCTACAGGGATCGATGAGTAAGCTTGTTTGCATCTACCAAGCTATTAATGTACAAGGATCCGCAGTGACCACTCATTAGCCGGCCGATATAGCTGACCCACAAAATTGGCAGAAGATAAAACCTGGCCGGTTATATTTAGACGGCACTCGTACTTCCGAAAGGACTCTCGACTCCATTGCACAATCGTGTGTGTATGTGTGTGTGTGTGTGAGCAGACGCGATATCGTCTATCGGCTCGGATGATCCAGACCATGAAGGCCCCGTCATCTAGCATCTTTGAAAAATAGTCTCCGTGACACGAACTCCCGATGGAAGACGGGAAGAAATAGGCCGCTTCTCGCGGCTCGACCCCTCTTCCTTCCGTTCCCTAGCCACGAGGTAGGTCGATCCAATTGGGGGTTCGAATAGCCTAACGTGGTGGCCTCCCCTTTGAGTTGCCGAGTTGCGATCAATACTCACGATGCCAAAGCCAACACCGACTCGACTCGACTCGACTCGACTCGCTGCTGGCTGCTCGAGTTCGCAGAGGTCTTCGCTGCTGTCCTTGAGCATTATAGCAATTTACGGCGGACACGGCCTCCCGTGGCTCGCGTCCATCATCCATCCGTCGTGGTACCGCGTATTCCTTGGAATTGTTCTTGATCATCGAATTCCACGGAAATACGCGCGTCCTACGGAACGGCACGCGTTCGAACCGGGTAATTTTCGACTGGTTTCGCTCCGATGTCAGACCCCTCTCTTTACGATCCGCTTTTAATCGCCGGTTATCGTGACATTCGAGCGTGGCAAGCGGGCCGATTGAAAAAAAAGTGTAAAATCATCTGTTTCCTCGTGCGGTTGATTTCCACTGCAGAGCTGAACGAGGAAAAACGATATACTCTTCGTGGAAGAACGCGATAAAATGTTTTTCATGTTCGGCGGCTTGTTTTCTCGAACAGCCGAGGGAAAACAGCGAGATAAGAGCATGTTGAAGATGAAATACGCGCGTCCTTGATACGGCTAAGAGAGAAAGACCGCGAGGAATTGAGACAACGTGAGAATATTGTATTATAAAAATTCGCGGCATCGATCAACTATACGCGAACGAGCTCCATTGCAAGAAAACGCGGCCTGCTGTCGTGCAGCACCGTGCTTCCGCCGGCGAGCTCAACACTATACTATACCACACGCATGCGAATACATGGGGTGTGCGAAAATTTCGAACCTCGACCGACCTACCATCAATTCTCTCGCACGAGAAAAACAAAACAAGTTCCAAACGAACTGAACTTCCTTTTTTCAGTGAAATTACAACAAGAAAATTCGTCAGCGTTCGCTACATCTATCTTTTTCAAAAATGTTTTCGAAATTTTATATAATCTTCTACAACAACAATCACAGAAGCTTCTTTGATGATGTTTCAACACATATCTCGCCAGTTTAGGAAGAGTTACTGTGGAATCGAATTTGTGGCATTTTAAACTTTTAGGCACGACGCGCCACTATAGTGGCTTGCTCTAGTAGCTCACTCGCATTGATATGCATTGTTTTACACTTCTTTTGTCTTCACATCGATTTACAACAGTCTACAGGGTGTCCCAAAAATGTCTCGCAGTCCGGAAATGGCGGGTTCCTCGGATCATTTGAAACAACTTCTTCCTTTACAAAAATGTTCTCCGAGGCACCGTTAACGAGTTATTAACGATAAACAGTGACCAATGAGAGGCGAGCTCAGCTGACGCGAGGCGATCGAGCCAATGAGCGGGACTGGGCTTCGCCCGCTGGTTGACTGGGCCGCCTCGCATCAGCCGTACTCGATTCTTATTGGTCACTGTTTTTCGTTAATAACTCGTTAACGGTGCCTCGGAGAACATTTTTGTAAAGGAAAAAGTTGCTTCAAATGGTCTGAGGAACCCGCCACTTTCGGATTGCGAGACATTTTTGGGACACCCTGTATATACAGTATCAGACTCTGTACAATACACATCAGATTCTGCCGTCCAGAGAAATAGCCTCGCGCAGAATTCAGCCGTACCTAAAAGGTTAATGAATTGGTTGGATCTTGCAAGGGATTTTGGGACACCCTGTATGGGGAGTTCGCGTGCGCACACAAAAGAGCGTTTCACGCACAAGAATCCGTACGTACAGCTGCGCGTTGCGTCACTCTCCGCAATTTCGGATACCCGCTTACCTACTCGTAATCGCTATAAGGAAGAGGAAGCAATGGATGAACTGCTCTCTCGCTCCCCGATGACCTTTCTCTTTCTGTCGATTATCATCGGGCGTGCGCATATGCGTCCACACGGGGCCACGCAGGAACGCACGACACGCACTCTGGCTCTCCGTTTCCCTGCTCTGTACTCTGCTGTCCTGTTGCCGTCGCCTCGCTCGCTCTCGCCTCGCCTTGCCTTGCCTTGGGACATTGCACAACCACGGCTTCCCGTTTTCTCGACCTTCTCGATCGTGGATCGAGCTCATCCACGGAATCCTTCCTCGTCGACGTGGACAAGATCGAAACGCCAGATTGCCGGGGCCTTAACCCGACAGCAGCGTGCTGGCATGCTACTTTGTTACAGCCATCCGCGCCTGCTCGGATTTCTTCATGAAACTCGAAATATTCCGATCGGACAGCATTTCAGAAACGAAGACATTTTGTAACGTTAATCCTCCGGTGAACGGACCGAAATCTAACTTCACCCACGGCCGTGAATGTTTCATCCAAACTTCAAAATAGTTGCTGTTTATGTATTTGGATGTAATAAGAGGATCGGTAGGCTAAGACAGATATACATGTATTTCATACGAATGAACTTAAAACTTTAATTCGAAACAGATATGCGCCATTTTGATGCCATTATCCCACTGGACTAGATACAGATTTCGAAAAGTAGCTCGAGAGTAGGCTAATATTTTATTATTATTTGGTGAATATATGATATTTTGATATTTTATTTGATATTTTGATTTATTATATGATATTTTGCGAATATTTTATTATCCTTCGACAAACTATTCGTGGCACATGGGAATCGGCCGGGAATATGTTTTATATAATTTGCGGTCTACCTGCGTCTACCTGCTAAAGCTAGCCGCCGTCGTAGACGCCTTTTATCGAGTGAACCGTATCTCCAGTGTCTCTACGATGTTATAGTGCTAACGTAGCCTGTGAAAATGCTTGGCGACTGTACAGAGGACCGCAATATGTATACATATACGTGGCTACAACTCCAAGGGCGAGTGTACTCGCGAAGTATGCTTCCCCGCACGACATTTGTCCTATTCAACCTTGTTTCGGGCCTATAGAATATTTTGTGCTCCGCACTGATTATGACCCAGCCAGGCATGATACGAGAAACGAGTTCTCAAGGAAAGTGTTTACGCTAGAAAACTGAACAGGATTCATTAAAATATGAAAACCCGTGGAACCAGCAAACGAGGTCAAGCAAGACCAATACGGTGCTGTACGCACATGTACAATAGTTCAAATTCTAAGCTGACTTATTATGAGATCCATGAATGGGAGTCTAAAACTTTTCACTTTAAAAGCTCGGAAAGCCTTTTGTTATCAGCTTGTGCATCCGAACTTCTAAAATCTCTTGATCCACATACGAAGCTTGTTGAGAGGTCAACCGCTTGCTGCAGTATTTCTGTTCGCTGCAATATTATGCCTCATCGATAAAAGCTGTACTTAACTTTCTTCGTAGTTCAAACAAGGTTTATAACGAAGTAAAAAAGATACAATTTTTAAAAGTTGCAGGTTTTTGCATTGCAGTGGCCATATACTTAAATCTCTATAACTTATCTATACTTAATATAATATACCTATCTATATACTTAATCTATATAACTTATACAGTGGAACGCTAATTTTGAATATCAATTTCAATCATCGATATGTACAGAATAAATATCCGGATAGCTTCTACTCCTTAAAATACGTTGTTGATCATTGTCTGCATTAAGTAGTGTCTTTAAGTACATGGCCGCCACAGTAAGTTGGTCCAGCGAAGAGGACGCGGGAATACATTTCGTTCGCTATAGCGGTTATGTGGGCGACGTTAGAGGCGCGATAGACAGATTACGCAGCCACTGTCTCATTTCGCAGAGTGCACGGAGAGGCGCGTGTAACGATGGTCACGCAGCGCGGCGCTCCTAAGGAGCGCTTCGCTTTTGCGCTCGCGCGTTCTCGGGCTCACACTGTGTCGCACACACGCGAGAAAGAGGGGAACAAAGAAAAAGCCCTAGCGACCAGCAATGCGGCAACGGTGAGCGCCTGCGCGCCACGCTATGTGAGTCAAGGACGACACGTGCGGCTCCGAACGACCCACTTATATCCCCGTTGGTTCGTGCACGATCGGCTCGCCGCACGAAACTTCCCGAGCGTGGAAATAGGACGACACCGAGTCGAGTCGAGCCGACTCGAGTCGGTTCGGTTCCCAATGTTCCCCTCGAGCCGAGCCGAGCCGAGCATTCGCGCCCCTTTCCCCCCCATAGCAGCACACGAGCTTCGTTAATCGACTAACCGCTATACGCGCAGCACCGTTCTTTCGCGTTTTAATACTTCGATCGCAAGGATCCCGAGGATTCAGGGATTTTCTCGATCTTTCGCGGCCGTCGATTCGATCGTCAGTTGTTCTCGAAGCTTCGTCGCGATTCCGTGCTAAATACCGACCCGCTGCGCACCGCCATCTATTTATTCTATTTGTTCGCGTGAAACAGTAAATCAATGTCCACGCTTCTCTCAAGACTCTGCTAAATGTATCTGCCCGAATCGAACCACCAGAAGCGGTTCCACGGAAATTGGTCTCGAGCGATCGCGCTCCGTGTTACGTAACGATGATTATCGAGAAAACATCCAACCGACGCGTGGATCCCGATCTAATGGACTTCGTGGACGAGCAACGATTTTATACTTTCCTCCGGGGAATAGGAGGAGCAAGCTAAACCGGAGGGTGAATTGTACTACCCCTCGCGAGAAGTGCTTAATCAAAATTACGATCGAGATCGCTGATCGTCGACCCCATTGGTTCATTGGATGATTTTCACACGAACTAGTCGTTCTCGAACTAGCATTTCTTGCTTGAACTTTTCGACCGCTTTCGTAGCGATTTATGCAATTTAGTTTTGTCGTAGCAAACATTTTTTGCAAGGGGTAGTACTTGCTGGACCAACACGAGGTCACCGCGGAAGCTCGAGTGTCCGGAATAGCGGATCTTGATGGCCGGGGGCCACCGCGGCGCCCTATATGCGAAACGTGGAGGATCGATAGAAAAATGGGTCAAAGGTTCGACGCCGGTCTCAGCGTGAGTAGTAGTGGCAAGCATAGTCTGACTACCTTTTCCGTAACTATCGTGCCGACTCTTATCACTTGTTTCATTAACAATCTTCGTGCTTACAATATTTTATTAATAACTCTGCATACTGTAGATCTTAAAAGTGTTCGATCACGTTATGCATTAGACAAAGTTTGTGTAGAATTATTTTTTATTTCTCGTTAAAGTCGAAGCTTTAGAAGCTATCTAGATATTTAGGAAGATGTCCAAATAAAAGACACATTTGCATCAACGATTGTAACAAAATCGTGTCTCGTTTTTGTCGCAGAAAGCAAGATGGTGGTAAAAAAATTGTCGCAAGGAAAATGCGTCGAGTCTAACGATAATTCTTCGTAATATATGTAGTCCCGAAGTTCATAGGTGATCGTATCGTTCGGTAGAGAAGAATCGCTCGGTACGTCGGATTGATCATAGTTTGCGCATAGCGGCAAGAGGGGCGGTTGGCCGACATCCATCCCCGTCGTTCGTATCGGGGAAGCTCTGTGCACTACTACACGCCGGCCCTTCGGACCCGTCGAGCACCGAGTCCAAAGGCGGCGGGTATAAAGGCTGCCTTGATTCGTCGGTTTTCTTCCCACCGGCAGCATAAGTAGCGCGTTTCCGCGCGGGTTGCGGCCAGTTCCTGTTCGACCGTCATACGACCGTAGCGAGGCGCGGGCGTGTGGAATCTCCCAGTACCGAATACACGTACACACTCGGCACAGACACCGACACAGAAGACACACACAATCTCCGAGAGACACGGATCCGCGTGCGCGCACTTCTCACACACGTACAAAAGCTCCCGCGAGTACAGAGACCGTGTATACACGTGTGCGTATACCTCTCTTCCTCTCTCTCTTTCTCTCTCTCTCACTCTTTCTTTCCCCCCACTATCAGCCTGTACGTACCAATACATGCTCACGTGTGTGTAGACGGTGTCCTCGTACCGTGTATCGTTTCCGTGTGTGAGACCTCGAGTGGTCTCGTGTGCGCGCTGACTCCGTGCATGTGTACATATCGTACGGTGTAGCTCTGGTGTGTCCGTGTGCGTGCCCCGTGGATAGTGAACGTCGCGGGAATTCGTGGTGTAGAACCGGCCAATCGCGGGCCAAGTAGCAACGGCTGCGCGCCAATCAGCGGGCCGGAGTGCTCGCGAATGCGCGCCACTGTTGCCACCGGATGTACGATCGCGGACGGTGGTGGGGATGGACTGAGAGTGCGGCATAGGCTACGCGCTCGAGCGCATCCTCGTTCGTCGCTGCTCGCCTTCGGAGTCGGTCGTGTTTCACGCTCTCGAGTTCTCTCCTCTCTCACCGGCAGTTATTCGAAGCCCACCGGAGAGTTCACTTGCTAGATTGCGGTCTCTCTCGCACTCTCTCTCGCTCTCTCGTTCGCCTCCCTTTTCTCGCTCTCTCCTCTCTCTCTCTCTCTTACTCGCTCTCGACACCGGCCATCATCACGGTGCTACCGTGCCACACACGGTTCCTCCGAGTCCCGACTTGGTTCAGTTCCGATCCAGCCGCGTTCTGTGCCGACTTGTACCGTCCTGGGAACCAACGACTGCTCTCATAGAAGATACATCGCGTACGTAAACTCGGGTCTGCCGCGGAACAGTCCCTCGAATCTCTTCATTGTGCCGTCGTGGCGTGGCCTCAAGACCGAACGCAACCGGAAACCAGAATCTTGTAGACCGTGGAACCACGCGGTTGGACTTCGCCGTTTACCTCTGTGTATCCCCGGGTCTACTCGTCGACGAGTGATTATTATACTTCGCGGCTGCATCGAGAGTTCCAAGCGTTCGACCCGGAAATGGAAGTAGGTCACCGCGTTTCTAGCACGCTTTTATGGTTTCCCGTTTGTAATTCCGACATTTCTCGAGTTTCCAATCGTTATACACGATCGCTAAACCAATTATTCGATTCGGTCCCCGAGGCTTGTCGTGCGAGCAAGTGCCAGCGCGGCACCCAGAAACGGTTTTCCTAATTATAGATAGCCGAAGGTAAATCCACGGGCGGCCAACGACGGGTTTCAGTAGTTCCGCGAGCACCGGATCCAACGGGCGAAGGCGTCTTCGTGGCTCTCGTGCAGTTTTTGGAAAAAGAAAAAAGGAAAGGAGAAAACGGAAACGTTGATCATACGTCGCGATGTTCGTGTTCGTGTTCCTTCTGGTCTCTCAGTGGGTAAAGATGGCGGTCCGATCGTTCGTTGGTTCGTTGGTTCGTTGGTTGAGTGGTGAGAGGGGCAACTGTGACGCAACCCGGTCGTCACGTGATCAAACCGTGGCTCCGCTCTCGCTGGGCCAGTGTGTGATCTAACGTTTGTTACGGCAGTTGGTGGAGAATACGCAACAACGGCTGGAGTGCAGAAAGGGCAAGAAGAATATAGTTCCTTCTTCTCCTGTCTTTTGCTATCCGACGCATCGGGCCTCTGTAATTGCGGCTGCCTTCGAATCTGGTCCACCGATGCGCGCCATACGCCCCGTGGATCTTTTCTCGGTCGCTGGGTCAGTGGGGGTGAGAAACTGGCTTGGCTGTGTGCACAGATAGTCAGTCTTTTTCTCTCTCCTATCGGCCTCGCGGCATATACTTTGACATACCGTGGGCCTCTTACTCTACATTCCAGAAGAAACCACGCCAATTTTATTTCTCCTTCGCCGTTCTTTCGAGGAAAACGTCGAAAGAGGAAGAGTGGAGGAAAGACTGTACTCGCCATTGGGTATACGTATATACGTAGGAGCACGGGCTCAGCAGTGAAAACCGTGTTCCCCCAGCTGTAACGTAATATCTTGAAAAGGCTCTGGGATCACGGAGAACACTGCGCGAGTACTGACCGTTCATCGAGCATCATCGTCATTCTTCATTGTCGTAATCTTCTCGTTTTTTTAGTCGCGCGAACGAGGTCGTTTCTTGCAGAACGTACATAAATTACTTTTCCGCTCGTTCGAAGAGTGAATACCGTCGGCCGGAAAAGTTTCATTTCCGATACGCAAATTCGTGCTCGTTTCCGAGACTGAGAAAGGGAGTTCGAGGATTTCTTTTCGGAAAGTCCCGCTCTCTTCGAACGGTCTCGCGTAATGTCGCCTCTGTTTTTAGTAGCTGGGCCGCGACGTATGTCGTAAATCGGAAGGTGTGCACCTGCTACGTCGACCAGCAGGCTTTGCTCGGGCTCGGGCTCTGCTGCTACGTGTAACGCGGCGAGCAGCACGGTCGTCATTGCAAAGCCACTTTGTAATTGCCGTGCAAGAATCCCCGCCGTTAGAGCGCCGTTCACCTCGAGAGCCTTCTATACTTTCTAAAGCCGCTTACTTTCGTAACTTGGCAAATACCGTCCGCCTCGTGCCGTGTACCGGATCGTTGCCGCGATTACGGGCCTGAATTTTTTTTTTTCTCTCAACTTCTCAAGGGGTTAGGACACCGTGAAAGGCGAAAAAGTGGCTCGATTTTCGATGAAAATCGCGGAAAAAGAGTCCGGTTTTAATGCATCGACGTCCTCGTTAATAACTTGTAACTTTCCAAGTTACACGTTTATTTTTCGCGATTTTTTAAAGCTCGTTTTCATTTTATCCTTGAAATTTAGCGAAATAATTTATTGTTCTACCGTCTTTTTTCTATTCCGTTCGTTAGACACTGCCGAGGTCATTTCTTGACATTGTATTACCGACGTTTGAACATTTCAACTTTCTAAAATCTTAACCTTTTAGAACCGTCTGTCGTCTTTTTGGTAATCTACTACAGTTCAATGTCTTCGCCTTGAATGCGCTTATTTTTTTCCGGTTTCTTTCTTAAACATTTCATTTTATCATTAAAAAGAATTTTGAATCGGGGGAGTTTGGAAAAGCAATGTGCATTTATTAGTTTCTTGAAAGAAACGTGTCATTCGCAAATTCTTCGTGTTTATGCAAAATGGCAGCCTCGATGAGTTTTTAATATTTTATAAAGGACAATATTCTGAATAACTTTCTTCTGTTTCATTTACTGTCGATCGAACTTCGTTTTCGAGACATTAGGGAAAAACCGTTGCGTGTTTAATATCCGCAGGTCATCGCGACCTATATGGAGGAACAGAAGATGAGCGACGGCCGTTGGTTCAGGCATACACGCTGTCGCGACATGCACGTATAAGCAGAATTCAACGTTGTAGTGGGAACAGTTTTTTGCTAATATCTCAGAAACTAGGATCGACCACCGATTTTTTTAAAAGAAAATAGTTCGGAACATCTTTCTTCTTAACATACTTCAAAATTATCGGAATCGGCTCAATTTTCAATCAGTCTTCAATTTTGCCAAAAAACTGGTAAAAACATTACTTTTCCAAACTCTCCCGATTTATATTTATTTTTAGTGATAAATGAAGTGTTTAAAAAGGAAACCGGACAAAAATAAACACGTTTAGAGGAAAATCGCTAGACTGCAGATGTACCGTCTGTTTTTGTTATCACTATTCTACGGTTTTCTTTTTATTTGTCGATTCTAATCATCGTTATACTACATAAAGAAGATACTGCACGAAGTATAATTGGTATCCGACATGCACAGTAGTTAAATTTTATAGAACTTACCAACGCTGCACTCGCTGCTATTCCGTACTAGGAATTTGCAATCTGGTCGCATGAGTCAATAGACGTCACTCCGCGCATAAGTTATACCGTGTCCAAGTTTGTAATACGTTAGTCAT
The DNA here is from genome assembly GCF_051020955.1 of Megalopta genalis. Classification (NCBI taxonomy): domain Eukaryota; kingdom Metazoa; phylum Arthropoda; class Insecta; order Hymenoptera; family Halictidae; genus Megalopta; species Megalopta genalis. The sequence continues at coordinate 16,843,973 of NC_135013.1, forward strand.
GCTTGTTTCTATAAGTTTGCTTCTCTAGTGGCATAGAACAGGGCTGTATCATGGAGGCCTTAGGCACATTCTACTTCTTTGCAATTCTGTTTTCATAGACCTTTCAGTTCACAGCCCTGTGCCTGACGTGCCTGTTGGATAAAATATGGCTTTGCTGTAGAATCGAGTTTTCCTTCCGATTCGCGAGAATCGACTTTCCACGTCATCTCGGCCTCACGTATGCCAGGCAAATATCGTGAATCATCTTTCGAAAGGCAGCATAACCTCATTCTTCGCCCGGGGTTCCAAGACGAGAACCGTGCGAGCGTGAAGTATGCCTCTAAATCGCGTTATCGTTTAACTAATTTGACGAGAACTATGATATTTTGCTTCTCTATTGCTCTTGCAAGAATTATGTTCGGTGATTCACAGGAATAAAATACAAGTTCTTTTTATAAGTCTACGGACTTTTCGATGTTATAGCTACCAGGACTGCTTTACAACATCTTGTAGCATCTACCGAAATTGCTTTTACATTAATTAACTATATTTAGTACAATATTTGCTCGAACACGAGACCAACGAGCTCTACCGGTCCATTAAATTCTCCATACTAGAACTATCAAATTGCACAGAGTTGCGAGTTCAAACGACTACTTTATACTATTTAATAAAATTGCGAAATTCACTTTAGAAACACCTTGACTTTTTTATAATATTCAAACAACTAAATTAATTAATTTAGCTATTTTAGGCAGTAACAGCTTTGCAATTCCAGTAGTCGCAAAATAGTAGATCTTTTTCGTAAATAGTCCCGTTTGATTAGTACAGTAATCCAGCTTCGAGCGGTACAACACGCAATGACGTGCGTTAACATTAGTGTCGATTTGAATCGTAAAGAAGATCAGGAATCGCAGAAGTTTTAAGAGACACAGCCGCGTGTCACTCGTTTCTGTAAATAGAAGAACGTGTTTGTTTTCGCTGTGTAACCTGTACTCTGCCGTCGACCAGGAGAAACCGTGTCGAGGAATTGAGCGACCCGTTTGTTTCGTAACCGCTAATTTAACGCGTCGTGCGTTACAGGTGTGAATTGCCAACGTGAATAAGGTAAGCAGAAACGAATCGTCTCTCAATTTAAACAGCTATTTCGTAGGTTAGACCATCTTGAGTTTGTCGAAACGAAAAGAACGAAGTTCATTCTCCTACAGCGAGCAATTACTATGAACTTAACCTGTGTTGCCGCTGTCGCCAAATTGGCAACAAAACAAGTCTAATTATTTAAATAACAATAAATCAGTATATATATTTTTTTTATTTTTTCCTAGTGTTTAAGTGATCGATCTATTTTCTCTCGGGAAATTATTTTTAACAATCCCAGTGTTAGGGGAGGCTAACACACTCAAGGTGACCTAACCTGATAATTCTTTCGCATCTCTTGGGACATCTACATCTCGAACAATGTTTTAAAATGCACTCGTAAGTAAGATGTGCTTTACATTGGACATTGTTTACAACGATATGACCGAGTTTATAATTTTATTTAGCAATTTATTATCCTCATTGGGTTAAAATAGCTTCGCTACTCGAGTGTTAACATTAGGATGGTGTTAAACTTGAACCCTTTTGAAAAGGGTTCGGGGCTTTTAATAAAACTTCTTTATCATCTCTGGCGGAAGATTAGATCGAAGTCACGTACAGTTTCGAAGTCTTCAGAAAATATTTTCTATATTATTCTGGATTCTGGTTGGTAAAGTCGAATCGGTGGACTCGATTTGTTTCGCCGAATAATTTTCGGCGGGGACGTGTAACGTTTCGAGATTCCTCGTCTCCTATCGACGGACGATCAAACGGCAAAGGAGAAATAGAAGCGAGAAGTTTGGAAAGTTACCACTCCTTGGGAAGAATGGAGAGGTAGGAGAGACAGAATGATGGAACGAGATACAGTGTAGAGTGTGTCCGCGCGCGCGCGCGCTCGTATCTATACACACGCAAGGAGGAAAGGGAAGTGGGACTGGCTTGCCTTGTGCCACTTTGTACGTACGCACCGCTATCGAGATTGTAGTCTCGATAGTTTGTACCGGTCTCGTAATATTCCCAGATTCGTTTCGTCTGTTTTTTCCTTTAGTTCCATCGGCTTCGGCCCACACGCCACCACCGTTAACTCGTTCTAGCCATTATTTCAACGTGTAATTGCGATCGTTCCGTGTGCGCAGGTTATTCAAACGTTTCTCTCTCTCTCTCTCTCTCTCTCTCTATCTCTATCTCTATCTCGCTCGCTCTCTCTCTCACTCTGCTGTGAATATCTTAATTTATCGTCCACGTGTTACATTATTACGAGCTCTCCGAGCAATTTTCATTAGAGCCGCGAGATACCAGACACGCTTAGAGAAATTCAAGCGGCGCGATAAACATAGGATATTTATGCGTGTTTCTTTTTATCCACGATTTCACAAAGTTCTTCCCTCCGGAATTGCTAAACTAAATTAATTCACATAGGGCGCGATACTGTTCGCTTGAAATTTTATTTTTAATAACGCTGGTCGTTTTGGTCGCATTGTTAACAAATTTAGGCACCAGAGACCTTCAAGATTCGTTATTGACAGTGACGGTGACAACAATTCCTTTATGGTGATCTTCGAAGAAATGGTTTTCCTCGTTGAATTTTTGACAAACTCAAATGGTGCCCGCATGTTGGCCATTTCGCGCGTCTTATAACGAATGCAAAGCCACCCACGGGAACGCGCTTTTATCAAGAATCTTGAACATTGTCCTTCGGGTCATAGAACGAAAATGGCGGACGGCCGTAGCGAGTCTAGAGGACCGTAAAGGGAGTCGAGGACACGCGGGCAGCTGAAAAAGGATTATTCTCGGTGTCGGGTAAAAGCTGTGGAAACCCGGCCCGGCGGGTGGTCAACAACCGCCATTTTATAGGAGGCTAGCGTCCCATTGCGGCCATCTTTCTTGTACACAGCACCCGAAGCGTTTCCATTTCCATTTGGGCAGCTCGATTGGCTCGGATTCCATCCACGCGCTGTCTAATTTTACTCGTTGGCCTCGAATCCGCTCGCCATGGCTCATCGCGTGCTGGTACCTGTCTCCAAAAAGAGTCTCTCGCGCGATCACTATCGTTCCGAATAGTCGAATTCACCGTTCCGTGACCGTTTCAGGCCCGAGATTGAAAATGGCGCCATCCTGTTGCAACAGAGACGACGCGCGTACATTAACGCTACAGCACCAACGAACACGTGGAAACCACTTTTCTTTAATCTCTCACGATTACTTAAATTATGGTCGCTATTAATCTAGGTATTGCCGGACTTTATTTACTCCGGCACGTGTTTTAATTAAAATGCCGACGCGAACCTGTCGGTTTCAACGTTAGATAATATTAGAGCCAATTTTAACTTATCGCTTTAATTGTCCCAACTTTGTAGACGCACAGTTCTTAATTCGATTTGATGCGGGCAGAGAGTTGCTCGCGCTTTCTTCCGAAATTAATAACCTAATTGCACTGTGAAAGCAAATGATGGAGAAAACGCGTAATTGAATTAAAACTGGACACGTACGTTAAATGTCTCTCCCCTCTCTTTCTCTCTTTCTCTCTTTCTGTCTCTCTCTCTTTCTCTCGTTCTCTCTTGTCAGGTTTTGCTGTGTTCTTGTATCACGAGTTATCTATCGCGCGATTGCGAATGCGTCCCATGTCGTATTTACCGCAGCATATGATTCCTTCAATTAATTCGTAACCAGGAAACCGTTTAATTGTATTCATTTTCGTCGATCGGCTTCTTCGACGGACTATCTTTAATGTTTTCTACCACGGGAACAGTCCACTATGGGAACAGAAACAAGCACCCGTTTCAATTAGCTGCTTGTCGTTGGCGCATCGACGCGTTCCGCTTCGTAAGAAGCTAGGAAATCTTTCGTTCTCGTTAAGAGTAACGCCCGAACCCTCGTCTCCGTTAATCGCATTAGCGACTTCGAGAAGGGGTTAAACCCCTTTTAAAGGGATCGAATAATCTAAAACGACGATACCCGCGAAGCGTGACCTGTCCACTTCGGGTTTCCGTTTAATCCGCGCAGCGCGAGCCTCGCTTTCATACTACAATGTTTTTTAAAATTTTAACGAATCGTTCTCTCACTTTACTCGATGCTGAATGATCTCGAAAAGTAGAGACTATCTTCAATTTAACTTCTGCGCCTTAAAACGGATACAAAACAGTTCTATTTTGCGAGATCTGTAGTATTATTATGTTTCTTATTGGAACACGTAAATCTGAAGGCATAGACAAGATTATTCTTTCGCAGTTCCAATCAAAAAACATTATTGCAAGAATTGTCTAAGCATTTCTGAAAAGCTGTAGTATTATTATATTTCTTATTGGAACACGTAAATCTAAAGTCATAGACAAGATTATTCTTTTGCAGTTCCAATCAAAAAACATTATTGCAAGAATTGTCTAAGCATTTCTGAAAAGCTGTAGTATTATTATATTTCTTATTAGAGTACGTAAATCTGAAGGCATACACAAGATTATTCTTTCGCAATTCCAGTCAAAAAACACTATTGCAAGAATTGCCTAAGCATTTCTGAAAAGCAGAAACTTTTATATTATTTAATTCTAAGAAATTATGCACAGTAGATTCATAATTCTGTCTAGACCGTCCAACTGCAAATTATACAGATTTCCGCAACGATTCCACGTAAAATGACTGCAAGCAATTTTTATTTCCTCCCGATTCCAGTCACAGAACACTGTTCCAAGAATCGTCTAAATACTAAGCAGTTCTCAAACATAGAAACCTCCAACTTACACTATTTAATCCCAAGAAATTATGCGGTCTGGAAGCAGAATTCCGGCTGGACCGTTTCAATTACTAATTACACCGATTCTTCGCAAGATGGCGGACAAAGAGTCCGTGTGTACGGCCCCGAAATCCAATTTTCCGCGCGGTCGCAGTTTGAAAATTCGTCGGTGCCTGCGCCAATGTTGCGGATGACATCATTGCGAAATGGCAGGCCGGGCGGCGGGGCGCAGGGGGCATCCGTAAAGATCGTGGATCATCGCGAGGGTGGGGAACAGGAGGGCAGAATGACGCCGTGCCGAGGGGGAAGGGGAAACCCAGCTAGCGATGGGTTCAACGTGTTTCGAGGCGCTACAGAACATGCGACGGACACGACCGGCCATCATTGCTTGTGTATTAACAAATCAATGGAATCATCGGGGAGAATCAAACCTCGAAACTTCGATAATTCTTCGCTTCCTGTTTTCCGGTCGAATCCGCGACTTTAAATACATTCTCGCGTGCAAGAGATTGTCGGCGAATGTGTGCTAAGACTTATTATTAGGTGACTCATGCTTAATGATTCCATGCGACTGCCGAGGAAAATGTTCATTCCGATGGCATCTTTTTCGCGTGCTGCGTTTCCCTTCGCCGTGCTGGAGAAAATCATTTTCATATAATACATACTCCTCGCGGCTCGATTACTTATTTTGCAAGAACATAAGGTATATGATAGAAAGTGTACAATTATTTTCATAAATGCCATTGTATAATGTATTCAATGAAGTTTAAGATTTACTAGTTATATATCATTAGAGATTGTAGAGTTATTATCAAGATTCCTTAATATTTGACGTGTTATTGTTTCTATATGTTCTTATTATGATGTCAAACGAAAAAGGACAATTCCCAAAAAAAACACTGAAAGAAAACGTATAGAAAGTGATAGTTCAACAGATAATGAAGAAAAAATTATTCTAAATAATGAAAGCGACTATGAAGAACATTATGAAGCAGAATGTTTGTTTTAGTATAAAGTATAAATAAAAGTAAATAAATTTAGTATAATGTATAAAGTGTTACAAATGGGTCCTCGAAGACTGTGGTGTTGAAGAAGCAAATTTGATATGCCCAATGTATGAAAACAGGCAAAAAAATAAATTTCTTGGAAAAGCCAAATTGGATCTCATATTAGGAACTCTTCTTTTCAAATCTGCGAATTTGCATGCTTTCAATTTTTCCCTTATTCCGAAGACGTGGAGTTGTGAAAAATGCATATATTAGTTTTTAAACGTGTATCTACTTTTAATAAAAGTATATTCGATCGAAAATTATGATTTCAAAAGAAACGGTTCTCATCTCAGGCACCTTTATCCTACAAGGTGTAGGAATCTTGGGCAATGTTTGATGCTGCACCACCATTCGTCAAGAAATTGCTGAGAAAAGATGACGAATGGTTTACCAATATCCTGGGGCCAGTAGCAGCGCGATCTTTGATCCGATCGAGAGATTGCCGCTTTTTCGCAAGACATTCGCCGGCGATGATTTAGCGGTCCGATGACGAGATCACTGGCAGAAGTCTCGGCGTTCGAATGAAATGACAGTATAACTAGATACAGGTCGGGAGAGCCGAAAACGCGCGCGGCGGAGAGACGGAGAACGGAAGAAAGGCGAGGAGAGAAGAGAACGGCCGCGAGGTCTAGGCGCAGAAAAATCGCTAAGCTGTCTTGGGGTGGGGTAGAGAATAGAGGGGGAGCGGAGGAATGGAACCATGATGCGATAGAAGCAGGAGAATCGAGCGGTGGGGCGGACCGGGTGGCAAGGCCTTGAGGAAGCAAAAGAGAAGAAAAGACGGCGGAGTTTCGACTATGCTGTTTCTACTGCCACTTCATAATGTTTCGCTAAAATCGGCCGGAATTCCTCCGACCAGAAATTCTCGGCCCTCTGTCCCCCCCTGTCTCCCCCTTCCGCCGTCGTTTAACACTTTGACTGCCATGTCAGTCACGTGAAGACATCATGCTCCTTGCGAGATCTAGAACTCGATTTTTGTGCCAGCAGAAATTTTTTTGCGTTCTGGGATTCGTACTCGATTAAATTTAGGCGGTTCTTCCGTTAGTAATGCGACATCTGCATTTAAGTGGCAAACTGGTAGAATTGCGAACGATCCGTATCAGTTCGTAAATGTACAAATGTATGTGTATATATAATGTGTATGTGATATCGTACATTAGATCGATGGTATTGTATCCGCAATGTGGAAATTTGTTCTTTCGTATGCGTGATTTTTGCCGAGAAGGCCGTTTTCAGTTTGCCGAGTGACCGCGTCATTTTTCCCGGAAACGCGTCAGACGAGTCCGCGAATGGAGTCTAGCAAACTACAAAGGAAAAGCAGCAAGACAAAGGAATGACTACCGTCAAATGGGCAACGCAACTATCATTATCGAGCGTGTTACCACATCTTGCTGGAAATATTTCCGTCGAAGACGATGCATCACGTTATATTCAATAGCCCCCTAACTGGTTTCACACGATTTAAGAAACGAACGTGTTGGAAAATCCAGCAACGTAATCGCTAATTACCGTCGACTGCAGAAGTTTCCGCGGCTGCATCGAATAAAATACGAGAGGCTAAAATTCAATCGAGCAACCCTTTCTTCGATTCGAATGACGAACTCGAAGAACAATATTTTGTTCCGCGTTATGCATACATAGAAAAAGATGCTAATCCCAAATAGCGAAGTAACGCGAGATTCGTGCACGTGGCCGCGTATCGATCGGCAGTTCGCGCCAGTTCGCGCTGGACCGCGGAATGAAATTTAAATTTCAAATGTCCCCGATATTTTCGCGATCGTATGCGTGTCCATTGCCCGTTTCTCGAACTCGGAAGAAATAAAGCCGGTCGCCTAACGTCCTCCGGGGAGAGCCCGGTCCCGGGTTTTATCGCCGGCCCACAGAGGCCCGAGCCGAGCTACGCCCACATGAAACGACAGTTTTACGCTCGCGAATCAATTATTTCTTCCCTCCCGAGCAAATATGTTAAACGGACAACTTTTTCAGGCCCGTCGTTCTGCAAACGAATTAAAACGACGACACGGTGCATACGTGACTCATGCATAGGAAAGTGAAAACCCGTCGGTAAATATAGCGACGCCGCACGCGAGACGAGCTAACTCGTCTTCGATGGCTAACAGATTAAAACGAAGGACACGGAGAGCGATCCGATCGGAATGTTGCGTAACGAAACTACATTGTCATCTTCCTCGTTGACGGAGGCCATTCTACATTGACAGAGCTCTCGTGGCAACTGCTGCTCTCCAGCGTGTTCGCAGCGTTTGTTAATACAAAGTCACGTAGGACAGTGGGGACTAAAGAGTCTCGTCAAGGTTACTTTCGAACTTTTGCCACCGATCGCCACTAAAATAACGATAAACGTTTACAAATGGTCTTGTTAACCACTCGATTCTGATTAATCGGTTCACGTGAGTATTGCACTCGATGCTGACGAAGGACCACGATACTGTAATGGGACTACATCGACGAAATTAGGGGTGATTAGATCTGTTGTTCAACTATATATCTACCCACATTAGTGGGACAGGACTAACTGCGAACGATCTGAAATGTAACGAATTCTATGATGTATGAACTAACTGCACCCACTATGAATGTAACTAAATGACTCTCTGCATCTCAGCTAACTGTACGACTAGTGTGCGATCTACGGTTCTAACTAACAACACCCATTGTTGTGGTACCGACAGACTCCGAGACGTAGAACTGATTCTCTGTAAACCGACTAACTGTTTCTGCGATTGCTAATTTGACTGTAATCTCTGCTGATTTCCCAATAAATCTAGTACACTGCATAGAATAATCGCATTAGCAGGATTCGTGATATTTTTAGAAGTTCAAGGATCTAACAAGTTTCGCGTACGGATTCGAGATAAATAAGATTCCCTGAAAATTGTCCGAGAAGGAACGTATCGGAGGTAAAAGCTACGGCAGGGAAAAGTGGGGAATGGTAGGAAAACGAAAGTGAAGAGATCCGAAACGAAAACGGTTCGGAAAGATACCGCGAGGAGTGGGCGTCTCCTCTCGCCAGCAGAGTCGAAGGATTCGTGGTTCGTACCTCGCCGAAAATCCACCCCAACTTTCACCCTCGCAGCCCGGACAATCGGACTCGCTCAAAGATGGCCGCCTTGCCGGCTAGGAGGTCACCGGGAGACCACGCCCAACCCTCGGCAAAACCCGAGCTTCCCAACGAGAACCGATCCTGCTCGCGCAGCCAAGGGCGCTTCAAGGACGGCCACCGATACCTACTCCTTCAGGAAGAATGAGAGCCGGCGAGCAGGCGATCGCTTCTTCCCGGAAATTGCGTAACGCCGGCCGTCAGGGTCGCGTTAATTCGTTCGCCGACCGTGTTCGTCTTCCTGAACGGACAAAAGGGCCACGGATCCGGGCCACGAATGCGTGGGCGTTTCATGGATCTTTTTATGGTAACGTAGATCCGATACTGCCGGCTCCTTTGTAGCTGATGATAATGGACGTTATTGTCGTTCTACGTGCTCTTTTCTTTTTACCGTCCTCCGTTTTTTTTTGCCATTTTATTGTTAACGCGATTTTGTTAACGATCGATGTCTTCCGCCTTTGATCCTGATCGTTTGGACGCTATTCTTTTCACCTTCCTCCGTTCTCTAGTTATCTTCTTGAACTATGTTTTCGTTCGCAGTTGCGTTATTTAACACATTTTTGTCGTTAATAGATTCCTACGCGAGAAAGAATATGTATATTTATTGCATCGACGATAGAAACGAGTAACATACGTATTTAATACATTCTGTCTACAATTCTTATATCGTGCGATATTATAACGAAAGCGGCTAATTGTTAATGCAATCTTTTTAAACAATTACCGGCTCCTGCATTTGTTCCTCGAGAAGAAGTCGCCCGTACCTATTCAATATCACATTCTGGCACAAAATCAGATTATTAGACTCCTTCAAAAATTCCTCATTAAAAATCCCAATGCTTCGAATTCTGTGCAGATTTTCCGATTTTCCTCTCTTAAGCGTCGTAGAGTCAACGATGACAAAGAGCCGTCCGATGCTAATATTTTCAGATACAGGAGACACAAGAAAACGAAAATAGAAAATTGAATGGAAATAGAAAAGTAGAAGAGCTATGTATCTGCATTGCATAGACGATAGAAACGAGTAACATACGTATTTAATACATCTTGTCTACAATTCTTATATCGTGCGATATTATAACGAAAGCGGCTAATCGTTAACGCAATCTTTTTAAACAATTATCGGCTCCTGCATTTGTTCCTCGAGAAGAAGTCGCCCGTACCTATTCAATATCACGTTCTGGCACAAAATCAGATTATTAGACTCCTTCAAGAATTCCTCATTAAAAAACCCAATGCTTCGAATTCTGTGCAGATTTTCCGATTTTCCTCTCTTAAGCGTCGTAGAGTCAACGATGACAAAGAGCCGTCCGATGCTAATATTTTCAGATACAGGAGACACAAGAGAACGAAAATAGAAAATTGAATGGAAATAGATATGCATCTGCATTGCAGCAGACGCGAAGTTCGAGGATTTGTTTTCCTATTTAGCCGATTTTCGCGAGACCATTCAGGATCGTATTTACCCCGAACATTCTCGAGGAGAGAATTCCCGTTTGTTCGGGCTCGTTGATGCGCGGCCGCATTAGGGAACAGTCATTGGCGGAAGTGCAACGACCAAGGGCCGAGCAAGTTGCACACAGGAGGAAACGAACCTGCAGCGAAACGGCGTGCGCGAGAAAGAGTACAAAGAGGAGAGGAGAGACGGCGTCCGTAGCGCCGCCTTTGTGCCGGGACTCTCTGAAATGGGTTTTCGGAGCAGGGAGAAGCTTTTTCGGGGTGGAATCGATCGACCCGTTTCACTGGCCTAATTACTCCTCGACCTCCCGGCTCTTCGCGGCGCTCGTCCCAGTAAACACGAACGCTGGCCTGGCCTGGCCTGGCTGACTAACTCTCGCGTATTCCGATGTATGCGGAATATATTATAACCGGCGGTTGTGTAACATCCTGCGCTCCGCTGTCACAGACAGGAACACCGTTTTCGATAACACGGCCGCTGCAACGGCGTTGTTCGAAGCCGCGTGCAGTCGGAACGACGAGCCGCCAATTTATTAGCTTGTCCACGCCGTGTAATTATCGCCGCGCAAGAAAATCGAATCTCGTCGCCCGTCGTTTAATCTTCGCCGTCGATCTTGAATTATTCGCGGGGAATTCGAAGGCACCGAGGCAAATGTGAAATGCGCTTCGCGTAGAGAAATGTTACGTTGAAATTTCGCCCCGAAAAATCGCGCGCCCGGAACTAGCGCGGAACGATGGTTTTCGGAACAGAGAGGGACTCGTTCGCGAACGGCGCCGACGAGCGCGGTTTCGACGTACGTAATTGCGTCGGTAGCATCGCCTGCGAATGAAAGGGGATTGGTAGCTGAATGGAAACTGCAATCGTTCGAAAACTACAAAGTCAACTGCGATTCGCGATACCGTTAGTTCGTCGCGGAAAAATCCTGGGGGTTCTGGAACCTGGCGAATGAGCGCACGATTAAAAGCTGCTTCGAGCGAAAGCGGGCGATTCGTTCGGAGCGCATCCAACACGAGCAACAGAATCGCCGGGATCGTTAAGACATCGGTTTTTACGAGTCTGGGTCAATAGATGCCGGGAAACTGGATTTTGTGGAGCAGTGGGGTAATTCAGACGTTATCGCCGCTAAAAAGTTTCCCATCGCGTGACAAACAACCCCCCCGGCCGCCATTACGTTCCATTATGTCCCTGCCTATGTCGTAAAATCGTCCAACCTCCGTTCCTCCGATAATAAAATAAACGACACGGTCTGTAGGCTGCTCGAAACGATCTATACCCCATGGGCGGGCCGTATATCATCTTTATCTCCCGTATTTCGCGCGTAATGCCCTGTCAGGAGCTCGTCACCGCGATTCAAAGTGTAAATAATCCGTTAGGACAAACATAATTCGCGAGAGAGAAATCTGAGACGCGAAGAAGCCAAAGCGGCGTCAATTAAATGCTCGAAGAGCCGTTTTCGCGTCCTAAATGCGGAAACGGCTGTAAAAAGTGCTATGAAAAGTAAGCTACAGCCTGCACCATGTTGTACTAGACTCGGCAACCCTAAACAAGTTAAGCGAAATACGAATTTAATGCTCGAAGTGGCCGGGAACGTATCCCGGACAGAGGGAATGGGATCGCAGGTAATATCAGGATGCAAAGGAGGATGCAAAGGAGGACGCAACGCATTCGCGATGCAGCTAAATCGCAACGATAACGAGCGAGGTGGAGCTTTTCCAGAGTGCAGCGAAAGATTACCACGAACCCGGGGATGATCGGCTCATAGTCGCGATGCAGAAACGAAAGGATCCTCTCCTCCCCCGAGGAATAAAATCGAAGTCCGCGACTCTGCCTCTGTAAGAAACGGGAACGCTGCTTTTGAATATGATTTACAAGGACCGCGGATTTACCGTCGGTCGCTGCATTAATCTTCAATTTTCAAGCTTGGAACGCCGCGCGATTCTATTTTCCATCGTGATTTTTCTCGGTTTTCCATCCTCGAGACATCCTCATTAACGCCTCCGCTTCACCTGTGTACAGCTAACCCCCCCCCACCCTCCCCGTCCTGTGCGGGCCTCGTTATCCTCGAAACCTAGTCCGGGGTTGCGTAACGCAACGCGTGCCGTAATGCCGCGATTATAGCGCGCGCAGGATAGTCTTCGCGAACGTGAGAGAGGGATAAGGAAGAGGAGAACCGCGCCGGACTAACGAGCGGTATGTACAGGTGGTTGCAGCCTGCGGTTTTCTGCAACTATTTAGACCGGGCTGCTCGGGGAAATTTACTTCCCGCGAGTCTCGGCCGCCCCCCTCCCTTTCAAACGGTTTTGTTGAATTAGTGAGGCGACTGAAAGTAATGACGATGGTCCACTTCGAGCCGGGAGAAACTGTGACACGGCGAATGTTTCATGACTGTATGACTTCTTCTGTTCCGACGCGGCTGCTCGGAATTAGACCGTGAATTTGATGCAGTTGTGAGAAAGATCAGAACAACGGAAATCTATCGAATTCCTACTTCTTGAACCCTTTTACTGCTAGCTGAAAATGTTGTGTCTGAGCAGGAGAGGCCTGTATCAAGCTGACGATGTAATCTGGTAAAGTTTGAAGGGAACTGATATAAAGTTTGCGAAAAATAATGGTTATAAAATTCATGAAGAAGCACCGCCAAGATGTTCAAGACTCATTTATTGAAAATAATAAGTGAATCAATTTTTCCCAATAGTAACCAGCAACGATAGATCGTTGTTTAGCACTGTTTGGTTTAAGCTAGTGTTCATTTAAGGGTTCACGTTGAGCTAAGCGTTCATCGTTTATACCTACAGTTCTTTTGCACTGTCGCGTATGTCTGCGATAAAACTGCGATTTGCAGTTACAAAACGTACGAATGGCACCGAAACAAGCTTCCATCCAATTTCCGTTTCTTCGAACAGCTTCGAGTATCGAGTCTGCTCCATAATAAGCGAGATTACAGTGTCATGTCGAAGATCAATGGAAATCTTTTTACACGCGTTCTACAATCCTCCGTGGTTCGTGGCGATTTTGGCGAGCGTACAGATGACGAAGCTGACTCATCCCGGGTTAGCAGGTTAAGCGAACGGTCAGGTGTAATCTGTAGGTAGGAGGTGGAGCAGGAAAAGGTGAAGACGGCGAGGGAAGGGCAGAAGAACGCTCGGCGGAGGTGGAGCTGAGGTATTTCCGTTGTTGCACGGTCTTCTATCCGTTTGGCAGGTTTATCGGAGGGCATGCGCGGTGGTTCGCGCGACATGTGCCCACCTACCCACTCACCTACACCTATACCTATGCCTGTACCTATACCTGCATCCTAGAGTGGCTGGTCTCTGGTTGCCAGCTTCGCCTGGCTGGCTGCCTGCTTGCCTGCCAGCTTCGCCTGCCTGCCTGCCTGCCTGCCTGCCTACCGGTTTGCCTTGATCCCTTGAATAGCCAGGAGGTGGGTTGGTAGGTAGGTAGGTAGGTAGGTAGATAGGTAGGTAGGTAGGTAGGTAGGTAGGTAGGCAGGATAGGTAGGTATACGTCTTTCTTACGTAAGCGCTCCACTAGAGAGCGAGTTATCGCGGCAGGGTCGAGCAGACGAGCCGGATCAGAGGGAGACGATGGGATTTCGAGGGATCCAAGAGTCTGCGGACAGAAATGCCGACGAGTAGGAACTGGGAGAAACGCCATTGCGGAGACCCATGGTCCCCCATCTTTTTCTTACGAAATATTCCTCGCCTCCAAACAGATTTTCGAAACTGCGGACCTAGAACTTTGGTTCGGCCCCTGCTTCGCCCTTTTGTCCGTTTGACACAGTTCCTCCAGTGAGCTCTCGATTCTCTGCGGTTGACCTCTGTTAGAAGAATTTTTTTTTTATCGAAGCTGTGTTCATCTATAGCGGAATAATCGCTGGATATAATTGTACGATAATTTAAGAACGCTACAATTATCGTAGTAGTATCAATGTATTTCATCCGATTTTTGTGATGTAACAATGTGTTTCACGTCTATTTTTTGTTATTAGTAGGAGATTCGTTACAATGCATTTAGTGAAACACGTAATTATTTAAATAATATAATTTTTATTAATATGGTTATTATATCAAGATTAGAAAGCTTTGGACATTTTGTGCGAAATAAATATAGGTTCACTTAATATTTTTCTGTTTGTATTTAAAAGATTGCCATAGTTTAATATTTAGTTGGTTCTCTATTGTTTTTTAGGACCTGAAACGAGGTTGTATTTCAAATTCGGTCGCGTAAATTTTATCTACCACTTCAGGATATTGAAAAAAGATCGCGCGATTTAAGCAAAGAAATTAATAAAATTGAGATTTTTTCGAACTGTTATGTAAAACGCGTTGTAATATCACAAAAATGAGATAAACCTATCTTTATTTTGGGCACTGTACACGCTTTTATAGTACAACACGAAGAAACCTAATAGTATAAAATTCACATTACATTACAAAAATGTATGTGCAGTATAGAGTATAGAGAAACGAATATTCAAGGTGATTAAATATAATGGTGGTAGTATACGTTATTAATATCATTTTGTTTATCTTTTTCGTACTAATTTATGCATTGTTCTTATATAAATTTAATTTCTTTTCTGGACATTAAAATGTTACGTATATTTTTACGTACATTTTTCTTCTTTTTTAACGTTCTTCTATCATTCCAAAGTCATCTATTACTTGTATTAATGTATTATGTACAGTTTTTTAAAAGAACGCCAGCGTTCTTATAGAAACGTGAACTGTATGTACTCGTGGCAAAGAAATCCCTGAAAACAGTAATTGGCAAAGTCAGTTCTTCTTCCGAGTTCGAGAAAACCCGTCGACAGCTAATGATTTCCGTTCGAATCCTGCAAAATTCGAATACAAAAGCTTCATCTGCATCGTCGACCAAGTCCAGAACCACGATTTCAAGCTAACAGGAATTTCGGTAGCTATCAAGGAGGATCTTAGAGCGTTCTGGCTCGGAGCTAAAATAGAGATCGCAGGTCAGTTTGTTTATTGATCAGTGTCGAGCCGGAAAGGATGATTCGCGGGATTTATCGCGTGGTTGCCAAGGCTGTGTGTTTCCTCGAGTGATCTTCCGGCGGTGGTGCGGAGGTGGTCGAAGAGGGACTGGAGTCGCAGACGACCGGCAGGCTTTCGATATTGATGGATGGTATTTCGGTGGTCTGCGGATCGCCGCGGGTTCGCAAGCGGGCCAAGAACACCGCTGCGAATCAAGCTCGGTCGAGCCGGGAGCACTCCGCGCTTGTGCAGTGACACAGATATTAAGCCCTCTCCCCCAACCCCCTTTCGTCGCAGCCCCCATTTTGCTCTCGTATCTGCCGCTGCTGTTCTGCTCCGCTCCGTTGCTGCACCGTAGCCAGCTCGCTGCAAACTGGGCCAGCGCATCTACCAAACGGACGCGCAAATTTACTGGATCAACTTTAGCGTTCAGCTCCGCGGGGTTGAATATTAGGGTCGCGTTTCTCGAGTGCTCGCTCGTAAATTGCTCTTTTCCCTTTCCTTTTTTTCGCGGCCCCGTCCATTTTTCCTTTTCCAGCCAGTCGGGCCTCGGTATTTTCCCGGTGTTTTCTGATAAATCCCACCCTCGCAGTTTACCGAACACATAACCGGAGACCTCCGAGACAAATATGTACCGGTCTCAGGTCGGGGAATTATTCCCAGAATTATTCCCAGAATTCTTCGTAATCTTTTCCCGTTCCTCGCACCTTCGTTTCTAATAAATCCTAGGTATTTACGTTGTAATTGTTGTCAGCTTGGTGATGTAATACGAAATTCATTCACAGAAGTAGAGCTCCGTTCACAAATTATGCTTCAGCGAGGATTACAAATTTCCTTTGTTCGATAGAAATAACAAAGGCCTCCGCACCCCCCTTTCGATTTTTCTTCCGCGCACGAATCGACTCGCTAGGGAAATCCGCGAGGGAGAGACCGAGCACGAAACAAAAGACAATACTATTATTTGCGCGGAAAGTATTCATATTGGTTCCCGTGTTCATTATACATTCCCCGAGAGGAGGTTGACTCGGCCGAGCCTCCCCGAGCCGGGGAATTCTTTGAGAAATTAGCATGGCGTTCCCTCCGGGAGCCATGGCTGCCACTCCAGGTTCCCGACCCGCCGACAATTTTCCAAGTACACCTTACAGAAGAACGTAATTGCTTCCCGTGCGTTCGTTACCTTCCAAAGGACTCGCGTAATCACCGCTCTCGAATCGGTTCGCCTGAATACCTTACCCCGTAAACTGTTACTACGAACCCTGTTGTCCTGTTGGAAGCTATCTTTCGGATCGCTGTTTGTCTCTCGTTAGCCATCGGTCACCCGGATAGTTCCGGGACCTCGTCGACCCTCGAGCGTTTTCGTCCGAGATTTCGAAGGGTACAAGAGAGAGAACGGAGCAACGACGGCGAACAAACGGAGCCCGTGGTTTTCAAGGTTCCCCGCGCCAGAGTTTGGAAGCACATTATTCGCGATTGCAAGTATCGAATGGAACGCTCGTCGCTTTGACCGAAGCAATTAGAGCAGAAAAACTGAATTTAAACTGAAATCATCTAATTTGCTGCGCTTCGAATTATCCCAAGGGGAGGCAGGCGCAACGCGAACGACGGAGGATGAACTGATACGGGATCAATCGGATGCGAGCAACAAAAACTGCCCCCTTTCAGAGGCCACAGAGGCCCGCCGGTTTCGAAATAGTTTACAGGTCGGTTATTCCGTAGGGTCTCGATTAAACGGCTTAATCGGAAGATGGGCAACTCGGATAAATCGAGATCGGGGAGTAAAAAAAGCACCGTTCTTCATATGTACATACGCGATGGCCGTTTTATTTAGAGCGCGAAGCTGACCTTTCAGCCTTTTCTTGAAACAATTATGAAACTCCGAGGTTCTAACAATAAAACTACCGGCGCACGATGTGTCCGAGAGGGAGACGAGAATTTTAGACGAAACTTTTTTTATAGAGAATCCACGCCGAGGCGAGCTAACATTAGACTATGTTCTTTTAGACAATTGAACATTTTTCTTTTTTTTTGGAAAGTAATGCAGAGGACTTCTGTCAGAGGTGCATTCCGAACGCTGCATTCCGTAGCCTTACTGCGCCGGATAACCGCGTCACCCGCATAGCAAACGCCACGGACGGTCGAGAGGTTAATCGAGGAGGTTCTACCGCGTATGCGGCATTTATAATGCTCAACTATGATACGCATAATTGAACTTAGGAACCTTAACCCTTCTAGAACGTCGTAGGAAATTTTTCTTCGCGGAATGACCACATTGTTTTCAACGATTCTACGTCCTTTCGCAGACGAACGATTTTGATACGCCGTAACCGCACAAGGATCTGCAATCTAGTCCGCGATCGGCACACGGATCACGGTGGTCGCGTTAAAGTGTATTTGCAGTCTCGTAAAGATACGGTAAATAAAAGTTCGCGGAACCGTTTGCATAGGTGCGTCCTGTCTGGCTCGCCGAGATCGGCAATCCTGTTCACGATCGCCGTCGCGATGTAGGCACGGCGCAATGGTGGCACGCGTTTCCTCGCCATCAGGCGATAAGGGAAAAAGCGGCCCGATAAAATTCTGCGGTCGATCGACGAAAAGGCGGAGGAGAGGCTGAGACGCGCCGCGATTAGGCTTGCGCGGAACGACGACCAAGCAGAGCCGAGCCGAGCGGAGCCGAGCCGAGCCGTTCGACCCAGTTCGTAAAATAACGCGAGCCGGTAGGCGTACTTACCGAAATGTGGGACAGACGTATTCATGCGCAGGAAACGACATAAACAATTATGGATACGCGAGGCCTGGCGACCGACGCAGGCGCGAGCCCGATTTCGATTTGAATCGGCGCGCAACGTTTCCTCCGATCTACAAAAATCGAAGATTCGAAACGTGAAATTTAAACTAATATTATATATTATATCGTTCCCCCAGTTTTAAAAATTGTAGATAATATTGCGAATTACATTTCGCTGCTAACATTTCCCGATTATATATATATATATATATATATATATATATATATATATATATATATATATATCGCGAATTATATATAATCGGGAAATGTTAGCAGCGAAATGTAATTCGCAATATTATCTACAATTTTTAAAACTGGGGGAACGATCTGCTTGATAAGATTTGGATAGGTACCGTGTTGAAATTGTGGGGCTTGCGAAAATATTGTGATGGTCTCAACAAAATTGGCGGATCTAGAAGCTGTTAATCGTAAAGTACAGAAATTTCATTCTTTCTTTGAAAATTTCAATAAATTGTAACTAACACATTGATATTCTTACATTCGTTTAATGTGTCCAGTGCTTTAAATCGTACTTACTCATTTTTGTTATAAATGCATAATAATCCGCAGTCCAGTGATGAGACCTACAGAAAAAAGTGTAGGTTCTATGAAAAAATTGTGAGATCTTCTAAAGAAGTTCTGGACGTCATAACAAAATTGTAGGGCCTATGGAAATGTTCTGGTGCTCACGAAATAAATTTACGGAACTGGAGAAAAGACGTAGGACCTCAGAAAATAATTTTGGAGCGTACGAATAAATTGTAAGGCCTTCGAAATTTAAATCGTACTTACTCATTTTTGTTATAAATGCACCAAATCCGCAGTCCAGTGATGAGACCTACAGAAAAAAGTGTAGGTTCTATGAAAAAATTGTAAGGTCTTCTAAAGAAGTTCTGGACGCCATAACAAAATGTTCTGGTGCTCACGAAATAAATTTACGGAACTGGAGAAAAGACGTAGGACCTCAGAAAATAATTTTGGAGCGTACGAACAAATTGTAAGACCTTCGAAATTGCGATTGCTACAACAAAATCGTAGGAAATCTAAGAAAAATATCGTATCACTCGTGAAAAAATCGTAAGGAATAGGAAGAAATTGTGGTACTTAGGAGAAATTATGGATATTAAGACTGGCGTTGCGTTAAGGAAGGACAGTCTAACAGCAATTTTGAGCTGGGAAGAATTAGAAAGGAAGAAGGGAGGAGGGAGACTGAAGTTGAATACACAAAAGTGTTTAGGGTTCTTAATGTGGCCGCTATACTGTAGACGAAAAGGGAGGGAACAGCTGGGACGATTCTTCTTTCATAAAACGAGCTGTAGAGCGTAGTTGATGTTCTGGTGCGAGTCTTGCAAGTTGTTAGACCTGAATTTCGACTTGAACCCGGAAGCACGAGTAGATACGCATCGTGGACCATTGCGGAGGAAGCGGACTTTCGGGCTGGCTGGTTCGGATCGTGGCGGATCGTCGTTAATTTTCGAGGGCAGGGGCGGCCTTCGAACCAACGACGCCTATCTCTCTGCCTCTCTCTCTCTCTCTGCCTCACTCTGTCCCTCCCTCTCTCGCGGTCTCTTTTAACGAGCGTCGATGAGAACGAATTACTCTCGCTGCCTACTCCCCGTAATTATTCCACTTTTCGGTTTTCCGTTCCCCAGCGCGAGCTTGCGCGAATTCGCGATCCTCCTGAACGACATTAAATGCTCGCGGCTTCGTTACCTCCCCATTAACGCGGCAATTCCCCGCTAAAAATGCTTATTCCTTCGAAAATGAACCTTCCCTTAAATGTCGTCCTCGTTTTACTCTGCTAAATGCCGATCGGCAGAGCTGCCGGAATTCTGTTTCGATCTGCCGAACAGTAAATTAAACTTATATCGATAAAGATCTCCTCGCCTCATATTAGGCGATTTCTGGTACCTCGGTGAGGATAACATCGATATTGTATTGTCTTGTCTCGAAAAACCAAGATAATATCAGGACAAGAAATTAAAAGTATTTTCAATACGTGATCGAGACTTTTTAAAGCAAGATAATATACTCGATATATTGTAAGACGTGGTCATCTTGTTTTCATTAGAACTTTCAATATAATTAAAATATTGTTAAATAAGATACTGCACATATCCCGATGAATTTAAGTAATTGGAATTGTTCAAAAATTATTACTTTACTTTAGGAACATGATCTCATTTGATTGATATATACATTTATTATTTATTTAATTATTTATTTATTTAATTATTATTTATTTATTATATATACATTTCATTATCGATATTTGTTCAAAACCATATTTTAGCAAACATCGTATTGTCTTGATTTTACATAATATAAGATTTTCCATAATACAAGACAATATTCTAGCAAATATCGTATTGTCTTGTATTATGGAAACCATAGTGGAAAGCTTCTGATCAATCCAGGTAATTTTTCTTCTGTAACAATTACTACTATAAACAATGGCTTATCATCCGACTTCTTCATTGTCACCTCTACTGTTTGCCCGGTACTTCCCAAAGGAGATAATTACCGACTTACTGGCGCTAAGTGAAGCATACTTCAATCCCTTATCATCTGTTAGCGTTCACAACAGATATACCAACACTATTATTGTCAGAACGCTACCATCGTTGAACGTTGGTAACAAGGGTATTGAAACGGCCCAAGATGGAGGTTCAATTACTCTTTCCGAGCCCCGGTCGACAGAAAAGATTCTTTCCCCGAAAAGACCGAAGTCCACGTAGTGTCGAAGCATCGGCCTCGCGACTTTGTTAGTCAGATTCTGAAAAAGTTTCAGTTGCTGCTCGTCGAACAGGTTCCCCGATAACCAATTATTCATGGCAATCTAGCCGGCCCGAGACATTTTCAGTTTCTCGAGTGGCCGACGACCGTTGTCCAGCAAAAAAACAAAAGAACGGACAAGATAATTGTAGGGCGAGGTAAACAGGACGGAGAAGACGCTCCCTGTAAGTAAACCCTTTGCTCCGCATCGGCGAACAATATCTCTCGCGGCTAGTTTCGTCGTCAGCGATTGCTACAGTCGCCGGGACAATTACCGACGCTTTTCACGTAGCCAGCAACAACCTGGCAGCGACACGAATCGTTCCGACGTTGTACAGGGCTCGTCCGCGGCTGTAAGTTCCACGTGTGTCCGACGACTAGCCACGTGGGAACGCGGCGTAACGGTATGCGAGCCGACAAAGGAACTGCCGGGACCACGATTTCCACCCAAGAAAAAAAAAGCTCCGGCGATTTAGAGGAGTTGCGCGGGGAGCGAAATTTCGTACGTGTTTACACCGTACTAGGCCTCCGAGAGCAATTTTTCGCGCGGACGTGACCGTACACGTGTACATGTACGGTCCGGCTCGCCGGCCGATCCTTACGTAAGATAGATCGACTTAATGAGATTTCGCGTCTTTCGTTTCTATTTATTTTTCTCTTTTTTTTTTTACTACCCCGACTTACCACAGCGGTCGCAGCCGCAGGTGAATAATCGGTACGCAACATAGGACGCGTCTGCCGTGGATCAGAGACCCAGACGCGCCGGATCATCGTTCCCCGATGTCGTCAAATTGAAAGTAATGACCGGCGCGCGTGCTAAACGAAGCCAGACCGAGTCGTACAATCGCTTAAGCTCGCAATTTTTCTCTTGGGATATCTATTCTTGGCCGACGGGAGCACCGAATTCGACGGTGCAGAACTTCTGCTGAATTCCTAAGCAACTTCGCGATCGTTAGTATATCTCGAACGACGGTATCTTGTCCGATTAACTGGCCGTCGATAATCGCGGCAAAAATTGGCTACCTCGAGTGTCCGATAGCGTATCCAAGTTTGCAAAATACTCCGGAATTTTCTACTCGATATTACGGCCCGTTATCGGCAAGTCGATCGGTAGCCGTACTCGAACTCTTCGGTCGATGAAAAAAGCAACGGTGTCCGAATCAATTCTTTAAGTGCCAGGATAAAGTAGAAAGACGGTCCTTCCCGCGACGACCACCTTTGATCAAAATCCGGCACCGCAATCAGGGAAATACTGGAAAATCAGGGGGAGCCTCGATCTCGAGCGAGGATCCGCAACCGATCTCGCAAAGTAACGTGCGGCCATTTGGCAGCGGAGGAAGCCGAAACCGCAGAGCGATCGACGGACACGCGATAGGAAAAACTGCCTGACCACGGAAATTCCGATGCTCGTTAAGCACCGTTTTCAGGAAGGCATACACACTCCGCGCGGCCGCGCCGCGCTTGCGTAGCGGTAAGTGTACCTGTAACGCAGCTGTTGCGAGTACGCGAGAGCACACGCGGATTACATTTGCCGATCTCCGCTCATAAATTAATACCACGATTCCAAGTAGGCGCAACACAACCACGTGTATCGCGGCTACGCACGCACGCACGCATGCAAGCACGCACGCACGCACGCTCGCGCGTGCACGGAGCCACAAGCGAGCGTGGAACAGAGGTGCTCAACTTATACCAACAGTTACCTGTTACTCCACACTGGGATATTCGGGGCGCAGAGCTTCTTTCGCAGAACATTGCTGCGTTGAATCTGTTCAGACGGGTCTTGAGTAGTGATTTCTTCACCCTGGGCGCGAGCAAAATTGCTCCTACGAGCAACTAATACTGGAGAAATGAGAAAACTTTTCATATCTTGAAAGACTGTCTAACGTATTCTCTATGAAAACTTTTGTCGAAGTCGTATCAAAATTCTAGCAGCACACTGTCTATCTCGTCATCTTCCTGTACAAAGCGCCCCAAGAGGGCGTGGCTTAGTGGCCCTCGGGCCCCGCAGTCCGATCAAGACGACGCTAAACCACTCGGTCCAACGGTGGAAAGCAAAGTTGACTCCCATTGTTTCGATGCGAAAGAACGAGCACGAAAATGTCAACAACTCGTTTCGCTCGCCGATCTTGAAGCTGGAACAGCTCGGCTGGTTTGAAGTCCACTTAGAGAGTCCGCTCGGAGGTCAAAGATAACGACCACGGAGGAGTTAGATCGGCGGATCTACGTGTCGGGGCTCGATTGAGCGTCACTGTTATAGAGTGATCATGCGCGCTCTTCCAGCTCTTCCCTGTCCCCGCGACTTGCGTCGCCCACGTATCCTTCTGCTGGTTGCGTAACGCTGCAGAGTCATGCGATAGGATAGCTCTGCCGTGGCGCGGACCGAGCAACGAACACGGACGAACGGGAACGGGAACGAGAAGGAACGGGCGTGGAGAGGAAACGAGACGCGTGTGCGCGGAGCGAGAAAGAGGGGAAACGCGAACGATCGAGGAGATCGAACGAGGATAGCGAAGGACAAGGCAGAAGAAGAAGGAGGAGAAGATGGCTCGAACGGTCAGAGCAGGGCCGAAGAGGTCGGGAAAGACGAAGAGAGTGTAGAGAAGAGGCGGTGTTCAGCCTTGAAACACGCCGCACCGCCGGCTTTGTCACGAGTTCCGCGCACGAACGCGGTACGTACGGCGTACGGCTCCGCGGATTACATTGAATCGGTTTTCCCGATCTTTTTCCCACGTCGACGGCACGCCCCGGCTATCTCTCCTCAAGGATCCCCGATACCGTTACCGTTGTCCGCCCCTATCGAGATTCTTCCGTTCCGCCGAGATCGACACGAAGTTCGCTTCTCGCTTACGCGAGTCCGTTCGCGTTCCGCCTCCGGCTCCGTCGTTCGAACGATCATCGATTTTTCAGGTTTCGTGCAACGCGCGAATACTCCGCGGAGTATTCGAGTCGGCGTAGCCAGGCAACAACGTGGCCCTTGTTTTGCTCCAATTCCATCAATTCCGGTGAAAAAGCAACGAAACTGTTCCACAAGCTGGTAGAACCCTTTTGAGAACCATCCGGGGCCACTAAGCCACGCCTACTCAGGCTGCTCTACGTGCTAGTAGTCTACAGTCTACGATAAAATATAAAGATATTCCGTTTCTTCTAGATTGTTCTGGAGCAGCAATAACACCACAGAGCTTGGCTTGCCGTAGATTTGGGATAGGAGCAATGCTTGTGCTATGGGGCCATTAAGCCCCGCCTACTCGAATCTCTCCGCTTGCCAGTAGTTTATAATAGCAGACAAAGACCTTCAGCTTCTTCTGGATCTAGATTATTCTAAATTTGCAGAGGCACTGACTTGGGCACCACAAAAATCAAGAGCCACGAAGTCACGCCTACTCAGATCACTCTAGACCCGGTGTTCCTTATTTTGTACAGCAATTATTGTTCACTTAGTCCTCAAAGCAGCGACCTCTGAATATTAAAAAAATTTTGTTACGTGGCCAGGTAGCTTGCCGCGACAAATCTCGCAGTAACAAACTATTACATCGTTTCGTAACGATGTAATAGTAGTATCCAAGCGCATTCTTTTTTCCATAACATTGTTGTATAACAACGTTACTTCGATGTGAATCGACAAAAAAGTCGACATCCGATAGAACGCGTTGACGTACGCGACACCGTTGCAAACAGCGCTGCTCCACAGCACAAGCCAATTACTTTGCAATATCGTGTTTACATCGACATTGAATTCGCGTCCGGAACGAACGCAATTTTTCGAAATTAAACTTATGCGCTTTATATCACCGCGGCGAAAAAAGAAACGAGCGTTCTCACAGTGTACGTACTCGGAAGCCAAAAGGCTCTCGGATCGGATGCGCCGCCGGTATCGCGGTTCCGATTCGCCCTGATTCAGCTCCCGATGGCAACGCGAAGAGTTTCCTGGCAGCGATAAACGAAGGGAATCAACGTGCCCGAAATAATGTTAATTTATTGTTCCGGGCAATTTTATCTGGCCGGCGATATCGGCGATTAATAGCCGAGCCGGTTAATTTATCGAGGATGCCTTCATATCGGACGGGCATGTGTGCACCATGTTGCTTCGCGTCGATGCGAACGCGTTGAGCTCAGGATTTCGCCGGAGTATAGAGCCGTGTTTAGTCACGAGCCATTCCAGCCACACTTAGCAGAAAAGATACAGGCGGTTGCAGCAACGTTCCTCGTACAGCATATCGGATACGGTCTTCCGAGAAGCGTAGCGATAGATAAAAATAGATAAAAGCGATGGCATCGGCGTGGCCTGTGCTAGCTTTCTGGGAACGCTTTCCTCGATCAGGGTCGTCAGCGTAACCGGTGCGTTCTGTCTAATTGTAAAAGCAGTTTTGCGTATCTCTTGAAATTAGCACGACGGCTCTCGTTGTCCACGTTCGAAATTGCCGAGTGCCGATTCGAATTCTCCTAATACGTAATCACAGAAGCCACAGACGCCTATTTATCAGAGATCTGAAATCTGTGTCTGGAGCTGACTAGCTGGGTCCGCTCTAGCTCTCGGGCCTCGGCAAATGAATAGAGTCAATGCTGACTGTAATTGCGGCGGCAATTAGACGCCAAAGTGCCGGAACAGCTCCGTGGGAAAACGTCCGGAAACAATGGAAAGTGATTGGATCTTCGGACGCGATGGTGTTCGAGAGGGGCGGGAGGGTGAAACGTTTCTTGTCCGCGAAGAGAAAAACTTTGTCGAATAACGGAGAATGCTTGTCTAAGTGCTAAGGTGAGCCAGAACGTAAAGGGGGTTAGATGGGAGAAGCTCCGGGAAAGTGGAGCACAAGGAAATTGAAGGGAATGCATCCAACTGCGAGGAAACGCAACAAATGGAGAAAAAGAAGCAGAAAGAATCGCAGTGTAAGCGGAAGGAACGACAAAGCGAGGGTGGAGGTGAGAAAACCGAGGGTAAAGGAGTCGAAAGAAACGCGAGCGAAAGAGAGCAGAGCAGCGAGAGGGTGAGAGAGAGAGAGAGGGTGTAAGAGAGAGAGAGAGAGAGAGAGAGAGAAGGGAGAGAAGGGAGAGAAGGATGGGGGATGAGAAAGAAGTGTGTGGCGCGAGGAGGGTAGCTAGTTTCGACTTCGTAGTAGGCCTCGATCGATGGTGTTACCATGACTACGGGGGCAGTACCGCGGTGCTCCACTGCTGATTATTTATGTCAAGGATCCCCTCCTGCCTCGAAGCTCGAAACGCGAACTCAAACGCGAACCACCCGAACGAGCCAGCAGCAATGAGCATTCGGATTTTCATGTCGCAGTTTTCAACGCAGCGAGCTTCCCGTCCGAACCTTCCGATTCTTTGTACGGCACGGCAGAGCTGAACTCTAGAAACCCAGAGACTTCCATATACATAATGCACTAGACTACGAACGTGCTATATTGCGTTGCGCACCAAGGTGAGGCACGATAGCTATTTCAGCTATTTGTCAATAACTATTTACCACACGGATACAGCGGGTAGTATTTGTATCGAACCGTAGCATCGGATAGCAAAAAAAAACACACGTAAAAACTTTGCAAAAATTTTGTAATGTAATCGTTGTTGACGAAAATGGGTGTAATGTAAATTATCGTTACGAAGGATTTTAAGAAGGAGATAAAAAATGCTTAGAAAATGTGGATTTGTAAATTGCCAGCGATATCGAAAAGTTGGTAGTGGCAACTATTTTGTACCTATTGACAAATGGCCGCCATCCCTACCACAGTGCTAATTTGCTTCACTCGGTTCGGCCAAGTTCGCAGTCTAGTGTATTATATACATAGAAGTCTGTGTAGAAACCCAATTTAACTAGAACCTAACCTGGTTTCTGCTCATCCGTTTATTGACACCTTCTACACCGTCGTTAGACTCTAACTTCGCTTTCTTGCCCGACGAAAGGGTTGGTTGGCTGCGGATCTTTCAGCATTTTTGCATAGAAAAATGTCTAGGGTGCAAGAAAGCCTTGAATAAACGTTTCTACCCAATTTACTCATTTCAGTGTTCAAAAAATTAATGAAAATAGGGACTTAGGAGTTCGGAGTCCGATGTTTGAAATTATACCAATTAATCTTGGTTCCAAAGAGTAATGGGGATAATTCGAAAATTATTTTTACCTAATTTCCTTGATACTGAAAAGTAATGCAATTTTTGTCTAAATAAATTTTCCATTATCCTTCACCTTTCTAGAGATATTTCACGAGAAAAAGGAAATTCTGCAAGGGGTGACTTCATCCCCTAACCCGTACAGGATGCTAGTCCCTCGAACGTTTTAGAATCTTCTAACTTTTCTGAAGATCTAAGATAAATAAATACTCTTAGACATGTTAATAATCCAAATAACTAATTTATCGTAAATAAATAATGAAACGTTAGAAACAATTTACGTTGTTTCACATATTAATGCCTACAATCAATCTTTAAGATCTTGTTCTTAGCGTACAAGTAATTGCTTGCAGAAACATCTTTACAATCTTAATAATTCTAAAATAAAGAATCTGGGGTCCATCCTTTTGCCGGCTTTGGTAGTTCTAGAATTAAGGCCTTTTTCTTTGTGAATCGGATCGATGTTAAAATAAAAAGTAGTATACTATTAAAAAATATAATTTTTTGTAAACGTTTGGTAAAATGTAAGATCGGTCATTGTTGCGGCTGGATAATTGTTTTCCCTTATTTTGCGGCGTACTACGTTATTTCTTCTTTAACCATAGGCGATAGATCGTCCATGCATATTTATGCGAATCAACGCAACGAGTCTAGAATTTTTGTAAGGATAACGTATTTCGAAAGGAAATGCCAGCTCGAGCCGGCAAGTTATGATCGAGAAACGGCTCTTGGATTACGAGCTGGCATTTAAATAATGGGCACCGCTAGTGACAAGCGGCGACTGAAGATGGAGCCCCGGTACTCTTTCGCAGAGCAAGCAGGATGGAAAGAGGGAACCCGTGGAGGATGCTTTCGACCCAGTTTCACCCTCGCATGGTGGTGGCACAAGCAATCGATACTGCGGCTAAGGGCCACGATGCCATGTCGTGCTCTATCGCCGCGAAACCCATCGCTCTAGCCTTGCGCAGAACCTCCAATTAGAGCCCCAAAGGAATGGCATCACTTTCTTTCTCCTGCGACAACACTCCGAAGCATTCGCCTTTTTTCGTCCTTTTTCCTAGTCCGCATTGCTTTCATGGATGACCTAGTTCCCATTATAATCTCCGTACACAAAAACGATCCAATCTTCGTGGAGTATCGCTCAGCCTGGCCAATTCGAGCCATTGAGGTCTCAACAGTGACTCTGCAAAACTTCGCACCGGAAGAGTTTCAATATGCTCATGATAAATCCGGAGTCAAAGAAATATATCCGCATTTAGGCCGTAAAAGAATTGTAGTCAGAGATTTTCAACCTGAGTTCGCAAGGGTTGACTTATCTAGAGGGTAATTAATTACTAGGGTCGTTTGAAGCAATAGACAGGAATAATATAATAATAATATAAAAGAATTGTAGTCAGAGATTTTCAACCTGAGTTTGCAAGGGTTGACTTATCTAGAGGGTAATTAATTACTAGGGTTGTTTGAAGCAATAAACAGGAATATTATAGCAGTATATGTACATAAATTCTCCTAATATTTTTACAGTTTTGCCTTTTATGAATGCATAAAATCTGAAGTCTATTCAGGAGGTATCAGAATATTGTAAAATAAATTGATATGCGAAATTGTCAACGGATTGAATAGCGAAAAGGTATCGGGATATTGCTCGCGAAAATGTCAACGATAAATAACGGAACAAATTGGGTTTACAGGCGGTACACTTTTAACGGAAGAACGTGGTGTTAATGGAGATGGACAGAGTAAGGTACAAACTGTTTATTCTCGACCACGATAGAACTGAAGATAACAATCTCTTTTCGAAACGATGCAATTCATAGATTCCTTTTTCTCGTTACCAAAAATATTCTCGTCGTTCGAATCTTCGTCGTCTATATATGTTTATAAAGTATCATTGAGCATAAATTGCAAAGAATTTCACCACGGCGTCCGGTTAAAATTCGTTCAACCAATTCGGAATCGTTAAAATTATCTTCCACGTTGTTAATGTAGGTTTAGAATATCGACTTTAAAAGTCAGCATCTAGTGTTCGAAAAATTGTTACGTTTGGTTTGAACGTTATCCTACCGGCAAAATTTGCAGAACGGGGATTTTGTTTAAAGCTACTCTTAAATCTGTATCTGCGACGCAAATTGTGCGTAATGGGACAGTTACTCGTTATCGAGAACGTGCAATGCTGATAATACACAGTGGGCGGATGAGGTCACACATACAGAAAAATTTAATAGGATATCACGCAGTCTTCCTACTCGTCTAAAATGCGGTTCTAGACTATGAAATGGACCTTGCAAATAAAAAGAAAAAAAAAGAAGACTCCATTCTATATTCTTCAGTTGTCGCGCGGAGAATAAAAGTCGGTCGCAAGAACGGTTAATTAAATTCAAGGAATACTTTTCTATCTAACGTCGACTTCGCACTGTGATAATTAATATCAAAAGGCCGAATGTTGTCTTACGGACCGATCGAATCGAAAGAAATAAAGGAACTTTACGTACCTATTCACCGAAGTATCCTTCTCAACACAATATTTTGTTCATATTCTTTCCAATTAGATTCTTAACTGTTTGTTTTTATTCTATAGACGTACATCAGAAGTTTTTTCGCTACAGTCAACACCTCGCTATCTCACGCAACTTTTTTTTTTATTTCGCTCTTAACTTACGCAGTTTCACTATCGAACTAAAGTATTAACTAACGGTTACCTTTCTTTAATATTTACACGTGTATCATTACTTGATCGTATATAATACAACTTGCGTTCTTTGCTGTCAGAGCAGTTGCTAATTAATTAACATCTTGACGTGTAGAACCTATATACTTCGCTCTAACATATCTCTCCCCCCTCCCACCCCCCTCCCATCGTTCTCGACGCACATCTTTCTTTACGAGCTAAATCGTATTCGCATCGAACGACGAATAACAACCAGAAAAAAATCACCCTCATAGTTCCCCAAGGTCACCTACAAGACGCGTCAAGAGTCATCGAAATCCGCACAGCATTACGAATCGTAAGCCGCGGTATCGGCAACGTGTTATAAAATTAGTGATACGAATCTCGTCACTATACTCGTATGCTTGTGCACCGTTTTGCGTAATATAATTATTCAATAGTCTCTTCTATTATACTCGCTCTCACCAAGCTAATCGTCGAAAGTTAAGAAACCACGAGAGATTATGATTCTTTGCAAGTCGAGACATTATACGAAAAATTGTTAATATATAAATAACAGGGTGAAAATGATACACAACGTAGGAAGCAAGCGTAATTGTTTTCTCGTGACTCATACGGCATCAAGAATCCATCACATATGTTCAGGTGCCGAATCGAAGTATCGCGCACCGACGTATTTGTATTTTTCTACGTGTAATAAATTCTAAGCTCGATGATTTTATCGTACAAAACAGTAATTGCCAGCGCGGTTGGGAATTTCTTATAAGAACCGTATCTTGGGTCAAATAGGATGTCGATAACCATCTGTCTTTAAATGCTAAGTCCCCAGAAAACAGATGTTCACGGAATTAAAGCTATGTGTAGTATGTGTGTTTGTGTGTGTGTGTGGTGTGTATATAAATTAAAACGTAATGTGTCGCCTTAAGACGAGTTCGTAAGCTTCTCTCTTTCATTCTTATCTACAGCGGCCACGTGGTCAGGCTTTTCACCTCGTGCGTAACGCTCCCACATCTTCCTGTATAACATCTCCATGCCAGACGCATACAGTTTACAGCTGAATAGAGGACTCTCTGACCTGGCCTTCCATACCTTTGCCCTTATCGCTTTCAAGCTGAAAAATTGTTATGGATTAAAATCTTCAAGTTATAAAGAACCAATTTAACTGCAGATAGAACACAGTTATAAAAAGCTAGACGACCAAAATGATTATCATTCACTTACTATTCCCTGTCTGTGCCCAAACGAACCGCGATATCTTGGTACTCTTGTCTCGTTCGTGCTACTAATTCGGGACATCCTAAGGTATTCAATTGACTTGCAGCGACGCGTGACGCTAATGTCTCTCCTGGCAGTGTAACCACCGGCGTTCCGGTCCACAAGACGTCCATACTAGTAGTGTGACCGTTGCAGAGTGGCGTATCTAAGCAGACATCGGCTAATTGTCCTCGCCTGACGTGCTCTTCCTTCGCCGCGACGTTGCTGAACAGAATCCTGCCCGGTGATAAGCCTAATTGTTGAGCTGTGGCCTGCAAGTTTGGCTCGCCGACCGCTGGGAAACGAAGTAGCCATAGCACCGAATTGGGCACGTGTTTCAGAATCTGCAAGTCAATATTAGAATTAGCGTATAGAATTCGCTTCTACGTGGAAGCTAAAAATGATGAGACACTCACATGTGCCCACATGTGAAGTGTGAGAGGGTCAATTTTATACAGCTGATTGAAGTTGCAGTAGACAACCGCGTCCTCCGGAAGACCGTACTGTTGTCTCGTTGTGATTACAATGTTCTGAGGCACTTCTTCTCCCGTTGCCGTTTTATTGTTCACCTGCGTCGTGGTCATGCCATTTTGGACTACAACGCCGTTGACGGACATCTGGCACTGACCAGAGGCGATCATCGTCTCAATGGGTGTGGTGGTTGGTAACTCCGCGACTTTCAACGAGATTTCAACGGGTTTGTTTTTGGCATCAGGTACAATTACTTCACGGATCTCCTTTACCAACGTATTCTCGATCATTGGAGACAGGTCGGTGGCATTTATGACCGCTACATTGTCTGCTACTTTTCCTTTCATGTTCAATTTATCTGTCAAGATTAGCCGTTCCTTGAGATGTGGGAACATTTGCCTGATAAAGAATTCCAACAATTAATAAAGTATTCCACTAATCTGTATAATTACCCGTAATTACTAAAAACCTACTTATGATCTCCGATGAAGTACGTGTGTGGCATGTAAGCAAGTTTCTCGCTGTATTGTGTGGCGAGTTCTAACGGCGATGTGACTTCATCTGTGATTAAATAATCCATGAAACTAGCGCCAGACGTTCCCGGGTATCCCAGCCACATCACCTGAATCGGTGCCGGTCGAAGAGCAAATATTTCGTTCCTAGCACCTTTCGTATAACCATTCATGTTTACTAGAATATGTATTCCATCGGCGTTGATGCGATCAGCCGCCTTTCCGTTGCATGGAATCTGCGAGAGATCGATAAAGTGTTCAGCTTCCCTTGCAATCTTTGCTCTGAAAGTTGTCCCATCATCGGAACTCAGCGCATAACAGAATATTTCAACGCTCTGTCGATCGTGAAGTCCCGGAATCGATTGCATTAAGTGACTGGTAGGATGGTTTCCGAAGTCTGAAGACACGTAGCCGATCCTCAGGCGGGTTCCAACTTCGCGAGGATACTTGTACGGTTGTTTATGCAAAACGTGGATCTGAAATAGTCGTAAGAAATATTTTAGATTCTTTCTGCAGGAAACATTTCACAGGCGTTGCTATTTAGATGAATAGAAACCTTTTCGATGCAAAGATTGGCATGCCTAGCTGCGATGGCTTTCCTAAAGTCATGAGAAAGAGGATAGAGCATGGAATGATGCGGGTGTACGCTAGGCAGCCTGTTTTTGTCCAATTGTTCCGCCACTATGGAGACCAGTTTCTTCATTCTAGCCTCGTAATCGGTCCAGTCGCAAACTATCTGCAGACAATGCGCCAGATTGCAGTACGCGTCCGGAAAATCAGGCTTCAACTTCAGCGCGGTCCTGTAGGATTGGATCGCCTCAGGAATGTTCCCGGAGTCTTTGTGAATCGAGGCTAAATTGGAATGAGCATCGGCGAAAGCGGGATTGATTTGAATAGCCCTCGTGTAACATTGAAGAGCCCCCTGTATATCTTGCATCTCCTTCAGGGTATTGCCCATATTCGAGTAAGCGTCTGCGAAAGTCGGCTGAATACGAATAGCCTCCTTGTAATGCATCAGCGCTTCGTTTAACTTTCCTTGCTGTTGCAACACGGAAGCAAGGTTGCTGTGAGCTGCCGCGAACTCGGGGAACACTTCGAGCGCCTTCAGATACAGTCGAGTCGCTTCTTCGATGTATCCTTGTTCCCTTTTTATGTTGGCCTGCGTCGAGAACGACAATTGCATAAGAGTACTTTCGCAGTGACAAAGTATGTCTTCTGACAAGCTTTCGGAATCACAAATTGTGTAAGTACCAGATTATTAAGGGAATCGGCGTGCGACGGGCACAAGCGAAGGGCGGTGTTGTAGCAATCCTCCGCCTCCACCACTTGGCCCTTCTCTTTGAGCGCGTTCGCCAGGTTGCAATACGCATCTGGAAAATTGGGTTGCAATTCGATGGCACGACGGTACGTGTCGATCGCCAAGTCAATAAGCCTGTTAAGCGGAAAGTATTGATTAGCGCCGGTATAAAAGATTAATAAAAAGAAAAGTGGAAGAAAGCCTTACCCCTGCTCATAATAAACGCAGGCCAAGTTTCCGTGCACGACCGCATTATTAGGGCTAAGATTCAATGCACGCAAGTAGGCAGCTACGGCTCTGTTGACAAATGCAAAAAAATACGTCGTTTAATGATGTTATTACGTCCCAATAAGACACGAACAGCGTCTACACGATTCTGTATTATTTCTTCCTCGTTTAAACACCATTAATTCTTTTATCATAACAATATAGTAATGCAATTTTTCGGAAACCGGCTGACCAGGAACGAAAAATCATTCTCAATTAGTTATTATTTCACTGCGATGTAAAAAATTAGTCATCGCGTTACGATAGAGAAAATCAATGTTCCGGGATCACCTGGTAAGCAGGTCCAACTATTCGAAATACGAGTGTGTTCAATTCGAGAAAATATTTAGCTACTTCGCTAGTTGAGGTGTCCGCCGCGAGCACCACACCCGTCACGAATGGAGCACGTGCTAAGGTGTGTAACTATAGAGACTGACACCTGCACACCGGCCGGCGAGAGTAACGAGACAACAAGCCAGTATATCGGAATTAACCTTTTCACGGTGTATCTAAGCCAAGAGATGCATCCGGGGGTTGAGGATCGCGAGAGGGCTCGCTCTAATCGCGCGCGTAAAGGGGGTGCGATCGTGGCCGAGGGCGAGATCACCGTGTACACGACAACGCACTGGCAGTCCATTCCTTCCCCATTTCGATGCTTTTCGATCCCGATGAAGTGGACGGTTTTATCACGAAAAAAAAAGAAAACGGGAACGAACAGAAGAGGAGGAGCCGAGAGATGGACCCCCCCGTTCGGTCCGGCTCGGACGCAATCGTCGCCTCGAGAAAACTCGAAGCCAGGAGAGACTACGTTTTTGGTAACATCCACCACCCCCGCTAAGGACCGTACACCCTCTCCTCCCACGAGTAGTAAAGGGTTCTTCTCCCTCGTGGGGGCGGAGCGAGTGTTGGAATCGATAGCACGCCGAGTTTCTCCCGCTGTGTTGTGCGTAACGACTGAGAAACAACTTCGGATCCGTGACTACGCGCGAACAAGGAATCTAGATTGTAGGCGAGCAATTTTCGCCGTTGCCAAGACGTAGATACAGCAAACGCGTGGTCTCGAAGACGGCCATTATAGGGGTGGGATCGTTCTTCTTTCAACGTAGAACATTGAGAATATTCGAGAAGGCGGAGATTTTTCCAATAACACATAAACTCTGTAATGTCTTGGCTACGTCAGGCAGAAGCTAATCCATAATTATAAAAGAAGCTAGTAACTTTTCAAGATAATTTGCACATTTTTTAACGACAGATTACCAGCGAAAAACAATTCATATTATCGAGAAAACCTCACCTTTGCCCTGTCTCCCTGTCTGCCGCCTATCATCCCCCTATCCGTTTCGAGGCTAATTGATTAAGCATGTTTTACGCAGCGATTTCAGCGAGTCATCCTGACATACCCTAATTAAACACTTCCGTTGATCGGACAATCACATTAGCGAATACGTGCCGTGCAAAAGAAGGTTCTTCGCGGGCATCGCTCTGGAGAGAGACAAGGGACGATGAACTTGAAAGGACGTTGCATGAATATCGATTCCCTGTTTACATGCTGGCTCATGCGCACCAAATCGCGATTCTTTAGCATACGCATTCAGGGATGCAACCTCTCGCAACTCCTCTCTACCAGAAATGAAACACTTTCAAAGAAATGCACCGAAGCTACTCGTTAAAATCCGCCTGTTAAGTTTTTTACACTTTTCTTTGTCTTTATACACTTGTAGCATTAAAAGAATTTTAGAAGCAAATAACCTGCATAATAGAATTTATGTATAATAGAATTTTATTCTCACTCTAGGGGATTAGTTGGAAAAAAATATTTATCTCACGGGGGAAGTAGTACTTTTTTTGTACGGCTCTTTTCTACCATCAGGGCCTGAACGAGACCACTAAAGGAATAACTAATAAAAGCCTAGTGTTTCTCTAGCACAGACTTTAAAACCGACGTCTACATTGATCAGAGACGACGATCGATCAAACTGTGCATCTAGATCAGAATTTAGTAAGAAAAAGATAACTAATTAAAGTATGGTGGGACCGAGAATCGAACCAGGGTCCACCGCTTGATAGGCTCACGCCTCTCCCATCGAGCTAACCATTTCATCTGCTGCATATCAATTGAACGATCTACTTTATAACATAGCTTCAAAACTATTTTACTCTACAATTTGCAAAAGCATCGAATGCTCATCTCGGTCGTTCGTCAATGTTCAAACATTAGGCATCTTCTTTCCAAGTCTACCTGTAGTTTAAGCAGAATAGAGCAAATAGTGGCTCGATAATTGCCACATGAACGTTCAGATAACACCGGGAACAAAGCCAAACGACAGATCCGAGCATCGGTCTTGAACAGGTTTCGTCGGGAAAAGGCCGCCCCTCTTACCTGTCAAAGATCCTGGCCTCTTTCAGTACGTTGCCAAGGTTGATGTACGCGTCCAAGAAGTTCGGATCGAGCGCGACTGCCTTCTCGAAGTGGTGAATCGCCAGCCAGATCTCTCCCTGAGCGTTGAACACGCAGCCAAGGTTGCTCCAAGCGACCGCGAAGTCCGGGCGCGTTTCGATCGCCTTTAGATAGCATGCCTACAGACAAAGATCGTATTAGAGAATTCCGACTCGCGTACTGTCAGGGACGCGCCGCGCGTATTGCCCGACCTCTCCTCGCCGCGCCGCAGCTTTCACACACTTCACCATCCTCGAAAACCTCAGAGAACAAAACACATCTATTCTCACCTTCGCCCTGTCTGTCTCCGTTCTTTGCTCTACCTCTATCATCCCCCGTCGCCCCTGCTTCTCGCAAACAGGTGCACAAAGTAAGCATGTTTTTTTTACGCAGCGATTTCGGCGAGTCATCCTGACATACTCTAATCGAATACCTTCGTTGATCGGACAATTTTAAGTGTGACACGCGATTTCTATGAAATTTGCACTGCAGATAGTTCTTTGAGACGCGCGGAAATTGGTACTTCGAACGGTTAATAAATTCTGTTTGCGTGAGATTCTCGTCGCCACATGCTTGCCGTTCCTCAAAGAATTATCAACTGTGAAGATTGTATAAAAACCAACTTGTTACACTTAGCTAGGGTAAAAAGCTTGCGAATATGTCGTTCCAACGAAGGAGGATAATTAGAGTAGACTCGAAACGAAGCCCACTGCGTTGTACAGTTTTCAAGGAGTCATTCGTAGATATTTAAGATGGGCGAAGAGGGAGGCTGGACCAGAACGAAGACAGAGAAAACGAAGCCCATTCTGCGAGTCGTGTAAATGGGGGATAGGATCTGATGCGAGATCGGGATAGAAGGGTAACAAGGTGCGCGCTAGAAACGTCATCGTGGAAACTTGAGCGATTCGAGCGTCTTGTCCCGTGTCCATCGACTCTCCGGAATGCGTCCGGTGGATTCGACGGCACGTGACACGTCGTTCGCCACATCGTCATTCTTATCATCGTCATCACTGTCACTCGGCCAATTCATCCCCGTCGAGGATTCTCCGTTCTTGCCGATGAGAGCTTGAACAAACATGCGTGCGTGAATGTACGTGTACATCATATCATTATCACATTGTCATCACCCGTGCTCCCGTTAGCTAACACAAATATACACATACATGTGCAGAGAAAAAATACAGATCGTCGAGATGTTCTCATTTCTAGTACAATTGGAAAGAATGATAAAATACGTTTTTCGAATTTCCATTTTACGTGACGACGCTCCTAAGGGGTCAAGCAGGGATGTGCATCGCGCGTGCCGAGAGGCGGGCTGCATCATGTAAAACAGAGTAATCCGTACCTAAACAATAAGTAAAAGGGCATTTACAGTCGGCCGATCTCTTAAGGAACATGGTAGGAGGGTTCGGTTGATTTGTGGCATGGAACAACCAGGAGAAACTGGACGGAAACAAAGTTGGATGAGCTTTAGACACCGTTTCAGAGTTCCAAGCCGAGATTACTTCTGGATCCTCCCCATTGATTCCACGTTATAGGGGTGACGAGCCAGTGGCGACATTTCTACTAAACCCTATAAATCAAACTATCATCCTGTATATCTCATTTATCGCAAATAGTGGGTAGGTCATTCTGTATTAATTTTTGTTATTTTGATCTGTTACGATGAAGCTCACTTTGAATTTTGAAGATTATAGCGTGTAAGATTTGACTCTGTATTTCTACAGACTGTCATTACCTTATGATTTACTTCACAGCAACGCTGATTGGAACTTCTTTATTTTACCGTACACCTACATCTAATCTAATTAACGAATAACTACCATTAGCAAACTAATAGGAATTCATTCTGATCTCAATGAAACGAATAACATTTTTACTTATCAGACTCAACTTTTTCAGACAAGCCTGACTGGATATTACAAGGCGAGGAGTTCAACGCGAAGCAACGAGTTATTTAACATGTGATGTTGCATGTTGCTATCGAAGAACCAAAAAGGAAGAAGTTCGTCACCCCTATCGAACTCGTCAGTGGAGCCACAGAGACTGGAAAAGCAAAGAAAAAAGTCTGAAACCTCGGTGGATCAAAGGGAGATCCAACTTTGAAGTTTCTTTCACGGAAACATCGGAACAACATCAATGTGTCTGACGGAATAGTTCAGAGACCGGCCTACGGGAATTACTTTACCTGCAGAGTACCCTTCGGTAGGTTGACGGTAGGTACGGCTCGCAAGCTCTCATAATAAACTTAGACCGAGAGACAGTGTGTTACTGAATAACCACATTCAGATTCACCGTTTGACGAAGGAACCCATGGTAACCGAGACCAATCACATTGCTCCGACTTCCCCTCCTAGAGTTGATCATCCCATCCACAACAATAAGACAGCTGCGTTAATGTCTCTTCACTGATACTCTTCGCCTCAACTTTGTCTTTTTTTTTCTTGTTTATATTTTTTGACTTTCACAGAGGTACCTAAGTCGTGCGTGCCCGAGTTATGTGGGGCACGCTTCGCTGAGATCGTCAGCCACCATGTATCGGATCATAATAGTATAAAACATCATTGAGACTTTCTAAACCGGTGAAGCGAATTTTCTTTTTGCCCCCGTTGGATCAATACTGTCAGCCAATTAGTTTTCAAGACCGTGTTTTCCCTTTCTCGATTCGACATTTCAAAACTCTAGATCTCTCTTTACACGGAGATGGGCACTGATTTTATTTAAATAACACGCACTGAAAAGCTTTATCTTTAAACAAGCTACTACATTATAGTTCGGGACAAAAATATAGGATAAATCACTGTCAATGTGATTTCCGTGATCAAATATAAACGCTCTAATTTCTCCATTGGGAATGCATGAATGTGGCTATTTCAAAATTTATATAACTTGCTATCTTTTTGTCCCCGACTGTAGCTGTATCTCAATTCTTTGTTTAGAAACAAATTGCTTGGCTAACACAAGCTCGAAGAACCACGTTTTATTTAAATGATAGATCTGCCCATTTCCGGATTTTGTTTGTGCTTGTTTGGTGGCGGAACGTGCAGAGCGAACAAACGAACGAGCGGACTAGACAGCGCTCAAGACTGGCAGGAAATTCAGCGGAAGGCCTTTCTCGTCGCATTGCGTTTCGTATTCGCCGACGAGTTTCCCTGTGGACAGCACTTATGATCAAACGAGCGAAACAGAAGATTCAAGGAATAATTACGAAGCGTACGAGTTGATATTGCGAATGTCAAAGCGCGCTGTCCTCAGACAAGAAGCTCGTAGGCAGTCGCCGCGCCGCGCTGCACTGTGAGAAGCAGACCACTTGACGCTTATTGATCTACCACCGATAGATCTTTTCATCCAGATCCTTTCAATCAAACAATGTCAGGGAAACTCTTGGGACACAAGAGTGTATCCCGTGAGTTTCAATCCCAGACAGGCAAAATGATTATCAGTTTCTTTTCGTTAATATATTATCTGACGATAAGCGAAGAACGTATAATTCGTCAAGTGATCTCGCGCAATTTATCATATATATATATATATATATATACATATATATATATATATATATAGATCACCGTACATACAAAGACTCGGTATACTCTCAAAAGTTGGAAAGAGTTGTTGGAAAGAAAAGGTCGCATTTGTGTCCACGTATATGTTACGGAACGGTATACCTAGAGAGGCAGAACACATTCAGAATGAGCTGAATCAAATGAGAGATGAGCTTAACAGTTACGGTCGCGCGCCTGCGGGCCCTATTCTAGCTTGCCTCGTTGTTTTCAACAAAAATGCGAACGAAAAAAAAGCATTATGCATCTAGAATCTGATTCGGGGCAGAGAGAAAGAGAGAAAAAAAAAGATACCGACACACGCATCATGCTGTAATAGGACCGGCAGTTTTGTAGACAGGATTTGCAATAACACCGTCGGGACGTTGAGTCCATTTCCATTGGGGTGTTATTGCAAGACGCTTTGCGCAGTGCCAAGTAAGGGTTTCGAACTGTTTCCAGCCCCGATTCTCAATCAGGACCCTCATTGCGCCGCGTTCGATACCGTCTCATCTCGCTGATCCACGATCGAGAGAACAGATCAGGCGGTCTCAAACGCGGCATTGTTGATCAGTAAAGTGGGAAGACCGCGCGCGATGCACAGTGCGCTATCGAAGCTCTCCAAGGTAGATTATGATTCGATAACGCAGCATCGCGCGCCGCGCGCTGATTTTAGCCGCGACGAGAAAGACACTCCGCAAGAATGATGCGGATTTAATCTGATCGATTCCTGGCCATTCCGCGGAGCTGCATACTAGCGCTCGTGCACATAATACGGAAATGCATCGGTGCCTGGTGTTGTAGAAGCGGAGGTTGACCCGTCGGCGAGCATCCCGAGTATTCAACTGCGCCGGCACCGATGCATCCGAGTATGCGCATCACACGTCAAATTAATGTATATCTATTGCCAATCGAGAAACAAACCTACCTTCGCTTCGTCAAGTCTTGCTAATGCTTTCAAAAGATTACCAAGATCGCTCCTCACGCAGTAGAGATCCTGGAACACAGGTAGATACGTTATACAATCTCATAAGAATTATAATAAAAAGAATCGCTCAAGAAACATTGAAAATTCCAGACAAAACTTAACAATTTTCTTCTAAATGATAATAAGTATGTTTGATTATCTAGTAACGATTATTAAGCTACACTCTCTTGGTCGATCACTGTGAAAATTCTACGCTAGCGATATTATGAGTCACTCACGGGATTGTATTGTAGAGCAGTCACATAAGCTTGAACAGCTTGTTCCATGTCTCCCGCAGCCACCAATGCAGCTGCCAAGTTAATGTAACCATCGATAAAGTCCGGTTTCAATCGTACCGCATGTCGATAGTTTTCCAATGCCTCCTGCAGTTGACCACGTTCCTTAAAAACGTTTCCGAGATTGCTGTATGCCTCCGCCAGTAAGGGATTTTGCTTTATCGCCAAGCTACTGTAGTGAGCTGACCTGAAAAATTCCAAGGAAATTCATCGTAAAAAAGACAAAACGAAAAAAAAAATAATAATTTTTCGAGTAAAAAAAATATTTACTTTTCCAGCCTCCTACACTGGAAATGAATCGATGACAGCAACAAAAGAACTCCTGTGTTGTTTGTTTCCTGCCGCCAAAGCTGCATACAGTGTCTTTCAGCGTTTTCATAGTCGCCTGCTTGATATTCCCTATGAGCGAGCTCCAACAGCCCTGGAAACAGAGTTTGAACCATTTTTACATCATGGAAATCCTTAAAACATTCGACATAACATATATAAAGGGAAGAAAAAGTATTCATACACCGGTGTATTTCATATTACACTCAGCTTCAGTGTTCCCAATTAACGAAATCTCGGCTAAAAAATCCCTAGAAAAATCATGTAAGCGCGTCTCTGACAATCGATTTCCATTTAACTCTC
Organism: Megalopta genalis; assembly: GCF_051020955.1. Taxonomy (NCBI): domain Eukaryota; kingdom Metazoa; phylum Arthropoda; class Insecta; order Hymenoptera; family Halictidae; genus Megalopta; species Megalopta genalis. The sequence goes on from NC_135013.1 coordinate 16,885,385, forward strand.
TCCGTCGACCGACACTGGGCCGCCTTTTTGACCCATCCGCATGTTTGACAAGCTTTGTTTTTCTACTTCTCTCGTCCTAAGATTCTTTATCTACTTTTTCCTACTCTAAATTCTACGCAATTTCAGCGATAATAACAGTATACACGTTACGAAAACGTTTGGGGGCCGCAACACGCATGTCCGAGGATTAAGTTTACCGGCGATGGAAAACGCGGAACGGGACGGGGAAAGTACAATAGAAGGAAAAAGTATTCATACATCGTTTCTTTTTTTGTCTCGAATTTTTAGCACGTAAAGTACGTGGATAGTACGAAAATGGTGGTCGGCAGGTAAATTAACCGGTGTATGAATACTTTATTTTCTTAGTATACGAAGCCATATGCTTGAATGAATACGAACAGTAGGAATCAACGGCGACGTTTATGGTCTGATTGTCGGCGATCGCGATCAGCTCCTTGCCCTGAGTGTCCTGCGTAACGACCAGAAGATTTTGTCCGTTTTGCCACTCGCCGGCCCCACTCGAAATATCTTCAGAATTGTTCACAACGTTGGCGATGATCCCGTTCGTGTTCCTCAGAACGGTCTCCTTCTTCTCCGACAGTCTGAGACTCATTTTACTCGCGTGTTCCTCTCTCGGTTCGTTGCTCTGGCCTTCTCGGTAGCTTTGGCATGCGTGCACACAACCGCACGCAATCCCAACGCAGTTGCAACCAGGTTCGACCGATTTCAAGAAACTCCGAAACGACACACTGAATTTTCCAGTGGATTCTTCGGTGCAGCAGTTGCCCAGCACCGAGATTTTAGAAAGTTGTTGGCTTTAACACCACTTTTCCAACATGAGCAGTATACTTGTCTTCACTGTCACGCTTCTTTCAACATTATACTTATGTACTCCTAGCTTCTGTATACACTGCCGAGCTTCTGTACAAGTTACGCTACGACCAGGTTATCCCTGCCAGAGCCAGCGGCTCGCTGATTCGTCCGTTTCGCTACTATGGCGGACTCCTGCGTCGTTGCGGTGAAGACGGAAGAGGGAACAGAAGAAGACACCCGGCTCAGGAGCGTAGACACCGGATCTGGCGCCCCTAACATTTGGCGGGCACTAATGCAAACCGTTTATATATAAACTTCTCGAAGGAAATATATGTATCCTAAAATGATGCATATTCATTTTGGAATTTTCGAAGGACACAATCAATATTATGTAATTAAATATATATTTTGTATATATATATATATTTATTAATTTTTTTTATTAATTTTGTATATATTTGTATATATTGTATGTATATATATATATATATATATATATATATATATATATATATTTATTAATATATTTATTAATGTAAATGGGGTGTCTCGCCGTCGGTATGGTGTCCATAGCAAAAGATGTTACGGATGAACGATTCTGACGCGGTCAGGTAAGAATGTTTTTAAATTCTCTTAGAAGTTATACAATTCGTGTCTCCGACACTTTCTGGTATAGATTATTATGAAATAATAATGCCAAGCATAATGTAAAATCGCCTTGCATAAAATCAAAGAACAAATGCGAGAAAATTCAGCGTAACCCGGGGTACACGTAATTCATTGCACGGAACTGGGAACGCAGCGGAGAAACCAAATTAGTGATTCTCAAACAATTTTAAAATGTACTCAAATATCGAGATAGTGTTATCGTGTAATATACTACCATTGACTAAAAAAATAACCTTGGATTTGTTTTTATTGTGCCTACCATAGATGACAATTGCTCTTTCAATGATTCAATGACACATAATGTTCTCAATGCGTGTATTTTACGAAAAAGCAGCTTAATATATATATATAATTTTTCTTGGAATAATAATTTCAAAAGAAAAAATCAAACCATGTTATTGCAAATGAATTGACATGTTACTATTGTAACTTAAATCATTGACTCCTAATTAGAGATTGTTTTCAAGATATCATAAAGTAACCATTAGGAGGAAAAGTATATGGTAGTATGGTATGTAAATAACCAAATGTTTTGATTCGTGAAATTGAAAAAGAAATATGTAAATTGGGAACCACTGAGGTTTACGAAGGGACGACTGTTCCCCACTCTGGCGCGGAAAGCAGATGGAATAGGTATACGGAGTGGAATATTCCACCGTCACTTCGACGGAGAGGGGGACGGCGAATTGGGGAGCGACGGTCAAAAGAAGGTAGCTTAACCCTCGCCTATCAATGCGTGGGTCTATCCAGGCCCTATTGTTAACTGCTACCTTTCAAATGTAGTTGTTCCAATAGTAGAAATTCCGCTTCGGATGCACGAATCAAAGACGTTGACCGTCAAACAGTACTTGAGGGAAAACAGGTACGAAAAGTACCAGTACATTTACGGTACGACACGGTACAGGTATGGAAGAAAATTATACCCTACAATAAATCAAGAACTTTCTATTTACGAAAATAAAATTTACGATGAATATATATATATATATGTAAATGTATGCACAAAACACGATACTATGCCACAACAATTTTAGCGATGAAATTCGAATATGCCATTTTGCTCCAAAAATTTAATCATTTCCTGACTTTGAATTTCGTTAGATCGCCAATAAGTGCTATGATTTTAGAACTACAGCAACAATTTCAGTTACGTAATAAATAATAGAGTACAGCAAATGACGAGACAATTTTCATGCTTGAAATATGTAGAATTCTATTGCATTACTACTGTTCTGTGCCCTGATTTTTATTTATAAATTCGCGACACATCTGTCTCGAATTTCATGTTCAGTTTCTTCCGAAGGTTTCGTAAAAACTAAACAATACAGTTCAATGTTAAACATGACCAAAGTTCTATGAATTTGATGGACTGCGTACGTACATAAACTACAAAAGCTATAGAAATACCATACCGATATTTAATTGTATGCTTATCAATCATGCGTGCAGAAAGTAAAAGAAATTCCCATAGGCCTGTAACCGTCAACTTGAACTTCATCAACGAAATATCGAAAGTTCCATTGTCGCGGTAATTCGTCAAGATCATCGAGATGGACTACGTACCAACTGTCGAGAGCTGTTGTATCTCGTTCATTTTAAGAATGACGCTGGTGCCAGCAATCTGTTGATGGTTTTGCTGCTGTTGTTGCTGCGGCTGCTGCTGTGCTTGCATGATCACGGCCACCATAAAAAATGCTCAAACGAGAATGCCGCGCGAGAAAAATCTACCGATAATTAAGATTACGGTTACGAGGCGCACGGATGCCTCGACGTGTGTTCAGACGGAAATCTGAACGTGAAACTCGCAAAATTTCGCGGCATGCACTAGCGCGATCTTTCAACGTCCGCCATCATGGATTTTCAAGGCACTATACATCGAACACTGGCCCGGACCGATTCGTGGTATGCAAATTACGTGTATCAATAATTGCACGACCGTCAAGCTTCTTGCTGTCCGAGATATCCCGATAAAGAAACCTCAGGGGTCACGGTCCGATCGACCTCCCGCGAATGACAGCCGTCAACGAGCCGAAAACTCGAGCATAACGTGAGCTGCGGGGATACGTAACACGGTCTGACGTCCGACGCAAAAAACCAATCGATGAACGGATTCCGGGTAGGAGAATCGTGCGGCCTCATGCGCGGGAGATACGTAACGAATTCAAAGGGTTCCCGGGATAATGCAAATAAAATCGTGATTCGTGTCTGGACCTCGGATCTGGAGGTACTCTGTCCACTTCTTTGAAAAGACGATGTTCTACAAATTTTTACATTATTAATATTATTATTTGTTATACCGATACAGATAATTCTTGCCACTTCTGTCATAAGACATAATGCAGATTTCGGCAAGAATTATATGCTCCGTAACGTGTCCGGACAGCGGCAATCCACGTATGTAGATGTAGAATGCTCAGAGTTCTAGTCAAATGATACTGACTGTGTAAATGACTGGTGATGGTAGGCTCCTCTTGTGGCGAAATCCCGAATCTCCGTTCGAAAGTACGTACAGCGCCAAATAGTCCAATGGTGAAACACTGAAACTGTTAGCCGATATCTGTTCTTGGTAATTTGGCTATTAGCTTCAGTGTTTTGCCACTACGTGTAATAGCGCTGTCTTTATATTCTAAGGAACAGATGATTCGTGCCGTGTTTTACATTGTATCTTATGGCGGAGATTACAAGAATCAGTTGTTTTTTTGTTTGTAATAATAAATAAACGTTTTCTATAATATAATATATATTATTATTATTATTATTATTATTATTATTATTATTATTATTATTATTATTATTATTATTATTATATAATTATTTATAATAATATTTATAATATAATATTATTATTATATAATATCTCTTATTAATCTCTTTTATCAGGAAAATTCATCGGCTAAAGAATATTCTGGTAGAAGATTTGTTTAATATTATATTATATTATATAATAATATTTTTCCTGATAAAAGAGATTAATAAGAGATATAATATAATAATAATATTATATTATAAATAATTATATAATAATATAATAATAATAATATATTATATTATATTATAGAAAACGTTTATTTATTATATATTATATTATTATTTAATATAATATAATATTAAACAAATCTTCTATCAGAATATTCTTTAGCCGATGAATTTCCCTGACAAAAGAGATTCAAATGTGTAACGGCTAGGACTTTTTTAAAAATCGCGCGCAGTTCAGTTCGTACCGATAGTCGCGGACAGAGCTTCCACGGTCACAAAATATTCTGGATGCCACAGTTCTGTTGGAACCTTCAATATTCATGTTCCCAAATTGGATTACTTTGAAATCCTGTAACGTACTACATATGTCGCCTGTTCCCTATCTATTTCGTTGGGCTATTCGATGAGAAAAGAAAAAATGCGCGGTAATGTTTGAAATGTTATACGATAGAAAATTATTTATTATACGAGCCGTTTATTTTTTTTGAAAATGGCATAAGTCACTTTGTTTCCAAATCGATATATTGCGTTTTAACACGTTTAAAAATATGGATGCTAACTTTCGAGAAGATTTACTTGTATTTGTTATCTCAGGATACTATTTTTCTCAGTATAAATAATTTTAAAAAATATATATAATATAATAATAATATAATAATAATATAATATAATAATATAATATAATATAATAATAATAATAATATAATAATATATATATAATTAATTTTAAAAAATCACCACTTTTTCATTACGGTAAAGTGACGTATGCCACTTATTTCAAAATAAACGGCTCGTATCACAGGAGTACCGAATGCGCGCGCAGAATTCAAAGGTGTTTCGCAATTACTCTTTGATGTTCTAAAATGTTCTCGAAGAATTTGAAACCCGGTTTTTTTTTTTTCAAATAAATTCACCGTACACAACTTGTGCGCGCATGCGCAACGTACGTGCAGAGTTCGAAGGCCACGATCACGATGAAAATCATTGAAGTTTCGGTTCTGGTGTTCCCCGCGCCGTGGTCGAAGCTCAGTTTCTGCTCGTGTATCGACGAGTGAACATTGAACGTTTTCGATGTGTGGTTATTTTGTGTTTTCGTGATGTGACATTTCTCCAATAAAAAATTTATCAAAAATGCAATCGAAACAACTACCGATACGATGCTTTTGGATCATGTTGATGCTCGTACTGGCTGCCGCTAGGATACACAAACTCGAGATACGGGTTAGTTGAGTAATCTGAGGAAACAACGCTCTCCTATATTTATTAGTTATTTCGCTGTGATTCCTGTCGTCGCATCGGTCACCTTTTACCGGCTGGTCGAGAACCGATACGAACAATAGCATCGATCGGACCGTCTGAACCGTTCGCGTTGCTCTCCGTACGGTTCTGGTCTTTAAAAATGTTGCAAATTAATATTCCGAAAGTGTGCGTTAACGTAACACCGTATTGATGTTCGGTATGCGTCAACCACGTTTCCCGAAACGATATTAGAAGCATTGTGAATCACGAAAGAAGCTTCCGCCGAGGAGTTCGATAGGCGGACGAACAAGTGACGTATAGGTTATAGTTAATCCGTGCCTCGAGTTTTCTTTCCTGGTCGCTCAGACGTAGGACACGGGTATCTCGACGTTCTCGTTCTCACGACTGCCATGCCTTTTTCATGTTCCAGAAAGATACAAGACGTTACATAGCCCTTAGCACCTTCGGCTTTTACAAGAGCGGCATTCTCGATGTGAATCTGACGAATTTCAAGGCTCAGCCCCTCGACGAGAATGCCGTGGTGAGTTTACCGTAGCGTGGACGATCGCGCAATACTACGCGTCGCCCCGTCCATTCACGGACACCTGTTTCCATTTTCTCTCATTCACGCCGCTAAATCGCCGCTGGGAAGCAACTCGAAAACACCGTTGAAAGATATAACCCCTCTTCATACTTTCTAATAACAACATTTAAACATCGTTTCGTTTTCGTTCGTTTATCAAACAACGAAACGAAAAGCAAAGCGCAATAGACAGAAATCGAACCAGGTAAAGTATAGACTTGCGCAACTTCCTGCAAAATTCGATTCGATTGATTATTTTGTTATTTTTCTGCGCAAACGTTTCTTGTTCGCAAATTTTGCGATTGCGACAAATCTATGGAGGATCGCAGTCGAGAATCGCGCAAATCGTTTGCTTCCTTTTATTTCCAAACGATTTTTAGCTATTGAAATATATCAATCGATCACCCTTTAAATTGAACGAAATTTGAATGAAATTTATTTGAGAAATGGAAGCGATTCGAACGGCGTTTTAGCGGCGATGATCCCAATACAATTCTTGTACTGCGTTCGGGTCGGAAATGACCCGTTAAAGTATAATCAAACTTTTGTCCGTACGATGTCAATTTCTAAACATATGGTACGTTGTTCAACAATTTGTAACTTGTTCCTGTTCCCTTTAAATATTGTTCGAGCATGTTTTAACGTTACCGAAAACATGCCGGTGCATAGTTTCTACTTTTCCTCAGAATTGAGCAATTTTGTACAAGTTAACGTTTTGAAAAAATTTCACAAATGTTGGACATTATGATTTGTTTAGAATAGAATCGACTAACACGTTCCGTTCCGCACGGGTCACGGGTGACCCGTGGGTTCTAGAAGGTCTCGAATCGCCCGGAATTGGCGCGGCGCGGGACGTGTTAGGAATCGCCGAAAAAGATCTGTCTCTCCTTGTGTAACGTGTGTGCTATGTATGTTTTTTTTTTCGACGGTGCAGTTTGGGTTCAGTTTGGATCGTACGCTAAGCGACGCGATGAATCCGTATTTAGATAGCCATCAAGAGAGATGCGTGCTACAGGACGCCGCAAACGCGAAGACCGATCTCGAGCAGAGGGACGACAGCAGCGCTGTCATATATTTCACGATGGACTTGAAAACACCTCTGTAAGCGTTCACGCAAGTCACGATTATAGAATCTCCTAGGCCGGGATTCCACCGCTTTTTTTCTGTATCCGTCAAGGTGGAGAGAAACCGATTGTACGATGCGAACCCGTTTTCAGGTTGATAGTCAACTGTAACCAGAACATCCACACCGTGGAGATTCATCAGGATCGCAACATGGTGGTAGCGCTGCGGAAAAAGCGAGATTCTCTGTCGACCGGGTTCAGCGATACCGTTCTCTTCGCGCGGAGGAAACGGTATAGCTCGCACGGTGAGTCAGTATCGTCTGAATCGCCTCCATCTGTTCCCTCGCGACAACAAACATCCGCGTAGAATCAATAGTCGAGCGAGGCCTTTTCGTGAAATTGCACCTGGCCGCGACCTCGAGGTCAAAGGACACTCGCGTTCCGATCATCAACGCGTTAACCTTTTAGGAACGACGCGCCGCTATAGTGGCTTCCGCGGATGTCATCTCTCTGAACGACGCGCCACTATAGTGGCTTTCGCGGATGTCATCTCTCTGAACGACGCGCCACTATAGTAGCTACTACTATACTATACACTATACTATACTATATACTATACACTATGTACTACTATACTATAGTAGTATATACTACTATACTATAATAGCCACTATAGTAACTCTAGTAGCTCACTCGGTCATCGTTTGAATCAAATAATCGTCTTCATATGCATTGTTTCACACTTCTTTTGTCTTCACATCGATTTACAATATACAGACTTATCTTAACAATATAACTGTTAACAATATAACTGTTAACAATATAGCTGTTAACAATATAGCTGTTAAATATATAGCTGTTAACAATATAGCTGTTAACAATATAGCTGTTAACAATATAGCTGTTAACAATATAACTGTTAACGATATAACTGTTAACAATATAGCTGTTAACAATATAACTGTTAACAATATAACTGTATCTGAACAATATACAGACAGAGAATACACAGACACTCTGTACAGTACATATCAGAGTCTGCCGTCCAGAGAAATAGCCTCGCGCAGTATTCAGCCGTACCTAAAAGGTTAACCAGCGCTCACGCCGATAGTCCTCCAAAAACCAAAGATAAATGATCGCTTCTTAACAACCACTCCGATAATAGTAGCTGTTTTCTTTATAAACCGGCAAGTCATCTAGGATAATCTAATCTAATTAATTCTACTAAAAACGTATGAATGACGCCCGTTGTGCAAAGCGTTATTGCTGACAGGCCGGTTCTATCGTAACGTCGATACCGGTTCTTCATTTAAACGTTCGAGGCTCTCGCGATCCGGTATTCATATTTATTTCTTCCCAAGGTTTCCCGTTTCCGAAGGAAATTGTTTCTAAGTTTGTCAGAGAGGTCTCTCGGCACTCGAGAATAAACTCGGGGAGATTCCCCCGAGATTCGTACTTGCTTAATCGCAGAAACCGCGTCATCCCGAAAGATGAACGATACCGGCCGACGGGGCGAGGGTTTACGAGGCGCGGGCGTAGCGCGCTTTTCAATTTGGCAGCCGTCCAAAGACAGGAAGCTAACGGTAGACCGCGTGGAATGGGCGAAGCATTTCTTCGCAGCGCGTTCCAACTTCCGCAATTTCGACCATCGATTATTTATTAATTGCGAGTCGCGCCGGCGGGTCCCGCCGGTTTATCGGCGCGATTAAACATTCGTTCGAATCGTTCCGTCCCTGGTATCGGACCGCTCGATTCCGGTCAACTCCGGATTAAAGTCCGCACGCGTTTCTTAATCACCGAGTTTCGATCGCTTCCCGAACTTCTCTCGCAATTCCGCGGATCGGAACCGTCGGAATTCGAGAAATGTGGCGTGCGGCGTCACGGATTATTCGGACACGGCATATTAAATATAAATGTCGCTACATCCGCGAGTTATTTTAATCGTAGCGGGATGCTAATATTAGTCGACTCGGTCGTGACATAGGCTAACAGGTGGACAATGAAATCTTGGCACGAGTTGCATCGATCACGACCTTAGGGTGTACCTGTGCAATGCCTCATCCTCGGTGAAAATTCGCCGCGTCGCGATCGCGAAGAGAACCGTCGGCCGTTCGGCAACGCACAGTGTTTTATCGTTCTCGATTGATTCGAGCGCAGGCACGCTTAATCGGGCAACCTTGATACGCTCGTCGTTCGGGATTAAATTGATATTGCGATCGGCGAGTCGTTTTCGTTTCGGTGCGGCGGCGGCGGCGGCTCGCTTCTTGCGTCGATCGTGCAACGCTTAATGCGCGTAATTGATCGATCAGCGTCGATACAGGAAGAGGCGTCGCGCCAGCTCGTTGCGCCGCAGATTTCATTGGAATTTACCTTCGGAGAACTATCTCCAGAAGTGCGATATATGTATTTTCATAGTTTCTGATAAGATATACTTTTCTGCCCGCGGCGAGTATCGCGGAATAAACGGCGTGTATCTTCGATCGCCGTTAGAGCCTTTCGATGTCCAAAATTAAATGCATGTTTATCGGAACGTCGAGAGAGAGAGAGAGAGAGAGAGAGAGAGAGAGAGAGAGAGAGAGAGGGAGAGAGAGAGAGAGAGAGAGAGAGAGAGAGAGAGAGAGAGAGAGAGAGAGAGAGAGAGAGAGAGAGAGACCGTTCACCGAGTGCCGCCATCGCCCGGCTCGACCAACTAAATGCGAATGTGGTCGATATCTCACGGAATGTTGGGTCTCGAAGCGACATCGGTGATCGAACACCGCTGAGATGAGAGACGCTATAATTAACGTAACTCGTCCTCAATCTTATAAATAACTCGAAACTCAAGTATTTTTGAGGGTCCGGTTAGGTAACTGTCTTCTACAGTACTGTATTTTATGTTAACGATCGTTCCTCTCGTCGGAATCTGATCGATTGTATCCGAGATTCGCACGGTAGACCTTGACGGTCTACCGTATCAACGAGATAAATCCCTCACCTTCGTGAAGTACAGTAGTACCGTCTCTAATTAACGCTCAGATTGTCTACAATAATAGACAATTTAGGTAGAGAAGATACGATTATTCGATCATTGCGGTTCATTTTCATAGTTACGAATTGTCAACGACTATCAGGTTGGGGAATAAGTTCGTAGCGTTTTCATATTCTCTTTTATTTTACAACGATTTTTTGCCGTTTGACAAAGTGTATAATATTCGTTCGATAGAGCTCATTCTGCTCTACAAAACTGTGCTAATCGTCTTTTTGAGTAATTTAATTTTTTATTACTTTTGAGGCTTAGAAATGGAATATCCAGGAGGTGAAAAGCAACATTTTCGACCAAGTGTATAATATTCATTCGATAGAGCCCTTTCTGCTCTACAAAACTGTGTTAATCGTCTTTTTGGGTAATTTAATTTTGTTTTACTTTTGTGGCTTAGAAATGGAATATCCAGGAGGTGAAAAGCAACATTTTCGACAGCTTCTCTTCTTCGCTTTTCATCGAGGCCAAAAAGCTGCTGAAGCAATCCGGGACATTTGCAACGTATACGGAGAAGGTGTCATAGGCGAGTCTACAGCACGTCTATAGGCACCATTTCTCATCTTCCGTGACGATTCGGTACAAAAAGCGCTGTTTATGACCGCATGTTGCTCGGTGGCGGGCGAGATGTTGAGAAGCAATTTGAAGGCGATTTTCTTTGTTGTTTTCGTTAAGCTCGTGAGGCACCCAGGCTCCCAATTTTTCGTCAAATCCCATTGAATGAAGATGATTGAGAATCGTTTTATGATCGCAGTTCATTTTTTCGGCCAATTCACGACTTGTTTGGTGACCGTCCTCTTTCAAAAGTGCTTTGAGACGCTCTTCGTCGAATTCAGAAGGTCTTCCGCTGCGGGGCGTGTCGTCGACGTCAAAATCACCATTTTTGAACTCCGCGAACCATTTCCGTGCTGTAGACTCACTTATGACACCTTCTCCGTATACGTTGCAAATGTCCCGGGTTGCTTCGGCAGCTTTTTGGCCTCGATGAAAAGCGAAGAAGAGAGGAATTGTCGAAAATGTTGCTTGTTACCTCCTGGATATTCCATTTCTAAGCCTCAACAGTAATAAAAAATTAAATTACTCAAAAAGACGATTAGCGAAGAAAAGAAGAAAAGCGAAGAAGAGAAGAATTGTCGAAAATGTTGCATTTTACCTCCTGGATATTCCATTTCTAAGCCTCAAAAGTAATCAAAAATTAAATTACTCAAAAAGACGATTAGCGAAGAAAAGAAGAAAAGCGAAGAAGAGAAGAATTGTCGAAAATGTTGCTTGTTACCTCCTAGATATTCCATTTCTAAGCCTCAACAGTAATAAAAAATTAAATTACTCAAAAAGACGATTAGCGAAGAAAAGAAGAAAAGCGAAGAAGAGAAGAATTGTCGAAAATGTTGCTTGTTACCTCCTAGATATTCCATTTCTAAGCCTCAACAGAAATAAAAAATTAAATTGCTCAAAAAGACGATTAGCGAAGAAAAGCGAAGAAGAGAAGAATTGTCGAAAATGTTGCTTTTTACCTCCTGGATATTGCATTTCTAAGCCTCAAAAGTAATAAAAAATTAAATTACTCGAAAAGACTATTACCACAGTTTAGTAGAGCAGAAAGAGCTCTATCGAATGAATATTATACACTTTGTCAAACAGCAAAAAGTCGTTGTAAAATAAAAGAGAATATAAAAACGCTACGAACTTATTCCCCAACCCAATATAAGAACGAGCTGCAGGGCTCGAATAATCGTATCTCCTCCTCCCAAATTGTTCATTTTTGTGGACAATCTGAGCGTCAGTTAGAGTATTGCTAATCCTGTTCGCGGCAACGAGAACACTGATAAAACGAGATTGTTTTCGCAGGTGTCGAGAGATCCGTAAACCAGGATCAGTTCCAGTCGCGGCCGGAAACCAGCGGATGCACGGGCATTACACTTCCGATCACCGTGCAGAATGTCAAGGGGGAGAAGTATTACAATACCAGTTTCAGCGTGTACGTCGGGGACGAGGAAGAGGAGGGCCTCTATAATTTGTATTTTCACAATTGCCCGAATTACAAATACGAGATGCAGGTCGCGCTGGATTTCACGGTAAGATCGATGCTCGCGACCGCGTCGTAAGACAGCCGGGATCTACGGATGCAATTTACAGGTACAAATATCGGAGATGAACGAGGATAATTATCTTAGCGCCGGCGAGATGCCGTTGCCGGGGCTCTATTTCATGATGGCGAACATATTCTTCTGGTCTGGTTGCGCCTGGGCGATCATACTTAGACGGAGCAAGTAAGAGACTCGTTTCGGTCCGTGTCCCCTGGCCGAAAATATCTTCGGTTACGATGTTTAAGAGTTCGTTTTCATCCAGGCATCCCGTATTCAAGATACACTACTTGATGACAGTGCTGGTGTACTTAAAATCTCTGTCGTTGCTCTTCCACGGGATCAATTATCACTTCATCAAGACTAAAGGAGAACACGTGGCTGCGTGGGCGATTCTCTATTATATCACGCATTTACTGAAGGGTGCCGTACTTTTCATTACTATTGTCCTCGTCGGCACCGGCTGGACGTTCATCAAACACATTCTAGCGGACAAGGATAAGAAACTTTTCATGATCGTGATACCGTTACAAGTCAGCATCGCAATGTTCACGGTCGACGCACGGTCCTGTCGTTCGCGTTTCAAGCAGAAAGCTATTCGCCTAGAAAGCGACGGATTTCCATACGCGTCGAGAACAGAATTTTAAAAACAAGCGACAGGACTCGCGCGTCGACCCGATCCTTTTCGACGTGAAAAGACAAAGTGGAAGCCTCTGCAACGAATTCCTCCGATCCGACAGGTATTAGCGAACGTAGTAGAAATAATAATCGAGGAGAGCGAGGAGGGAGACATCGAGCACAAGACATGGCGGGACGTTTTTATCCTTGTGGATCTGCTGTGCTGCGGTGCTATCCTATTTCCAGTGGTCTGGAGCATCAGGCACTTGCAGGAGGCCGCGCACACGGACGGCAAGGCAGCAGTAAACTTACGCAAGCTCAAGCTTTTTAGGCATTTTTATATCATGATAGTTTGTTACATATACTTCACACGAATCATAGTGTACTTACTGAAGGTACGATCCTCCTTCTTTCTGTCGCGTTCTTACTTCTTGTTTCTGTCTTTGAGACTGGCTTTTCAGCGCAGCACGTGTTTCGTTTACGCAGATCACGGTACCTTTCCAATACGAGTGGCTCGACGAGATGTTCCGAGAAATGGCCACGTATGTCTTCTTTGTCCTTACCGGATACAAGTTCCGACCAGCTTCCGCGAATCCATATTTTACTTTAACGACCGACGACACGACCCAAGCTGACGAAGATGACGAGATGGACGTCGTGTGAGTATTCCTCTTGCAATTCTGTTCTTTCTTCTCACTTTCATCGTGATTCTGCATTTTTTGTGAGATACTATATTTATATTATATATATTTATTATATTACTTATAGAAAGAAACTTCCCGGGTATCGAAAATAATTTTCGTATTTTTTAGAAACGAGGATTTATATAAAGATCCGCAATTTAGTTATTGTTATTATTTGACTTCAGATGATTTCGTCGATTATTATATAGATCCCTCTCTCTCTTTCGTTGATTATTATATAGATCAGAACGAGGTAAAGCCTTCTTTTGTTAGAAAAGAGTCTCTCTCTTTTTTTTTGTAAAAGTGAAAACAATTTCGCAATATTCTAAAAATAATTCTTTCATTCATTTCCAAGTCAATTAAAGTTTACCGCCACTGATGATATTGTGGCGTCTCTTGTGGCAACATCAAGAAGCTGCGCCACCTGCAAATGGCACGTCGGTAAAGGTGTTCGCCAAATTTATCTGCAGATAATAATCCTGCGAGTTTGATACCCTTTGCCACAGATGGCGCCACTCTGATAAACCATGAAATCTATCTGCAGTAATGATACACGTAGCAGCAGAACGCTGAAACTAGTCGACAAATTACCGACAGTCGAGTTTGGCTAGCAGTTCGAGCGTTTTACCACTGCATGGATCGGTACTGTAGGGATCTCTGAACGGAGCTTCGAAATTTCGCCGCAAGAGGCGACATGAGTTCGTTAGCGGTGGTAAATTTGAATCGTTTCTAACGCTTATTGAGCTTATATCATTAATTAGATTCTCTCTCTCAAAAAAAAAAAAAAACAAATACCATCAATTGTCACGGGCGAATATGTCTTCTTCCGCCATAGACACACACAATGATTCGTAGCCTAATCATGAATTTGGTCGCGACTTTCCATTATCCGCCGTAATGATTATTTCAGTGGATGTTAGGGTCTCTTATCAAGTTCTAACGTGACGATCTCAGTCTCTTTTCCAGTGTGTCCGGGGGTAGCGGTATCACCGAGGGTCTCAGCAAGGTTAGCAAAGTTCCGAAAGTTCTGAGGCCTACGACCTCGGATGTTCCTTCCACCCAAGAGGAGAGGGACAGCCTGTTCAACAAAACGGAGCCGTCCCACGAGTACGACTGAGTCGGGAACCCGAAGCCCCTCGAATTGCAGTATATCAATTTCAGCATGGACGAGAGGAAGCGTAGAATTCGTTCTTTCGTCTCGAGATATACGGGAACAGTGCTGGGCGACCGAAACATCAAACCGGAAGAGCGTCTGGAAACGATCGAACGAGGATTGTCTCTCGAAGAAGCAGAATAGCCGACATATTTCGCATCGAATCGACCGCCTTTCTTTCCGTTCGTTCTCTCGGTCGGTACGAAGAATTCACGTGCAAATATTTTTGCGATACCGGTGAACACAAACTTTTCCACGCCTCCGTTTCGAACGAAGACGGTTTCGTTCGTCGTTGTACAACTCTTAATTTCTCTCGGCTGCTTCGTCCTCTGTTACGATGCACCACGTTTTATCTTGCAGCGCACCACGTTAACGATACGTCGCTCTCGTCTTAAAAGCGTAATTAATCATGGACTTTAAAAATTGAGTGTAATCTGTATTTATTGGTAGAGAATGTACTAGATGTCGGAGAAACGTTAATCTAGGGGGAAACAGGTTCGACGGTTCTCGCGTTCCGCAACCGGGCGTCGACGCGGCTCCGACGTGAGGGAAAGTTCCAGGTTTTTGATACGCGCCTCGATGTAGCTGATTTTTTGTCCTTAGGCATTTAGCGAAACGATCCGAACATTTCCATTTGTTCTCTTTTTTTCTTTTTTCTCTGCGTTCTCCCATGACACGGTCAGTTTCGTCGAACCGGAAAAAAAGC
Source organism: Megalopta genalis (assembly GCF_051020955.1). Taxonomy (NCBI): domain Eukaryota; kingdom Metazoa; phylum Arthropoda; class Insecta; order Hymenoptera; family Halictidae; genus Megalopta; species Megalopta genalis. Next base: position 16,900,989 of record NC_135013.1, read on the forward strand.
GGCCCCGCGTCGAACACGGCGCGCGGCGCTTTAAGAGATTTTGTGATAAGCGCGCAGCCCACCAAAAAAAAAAATCGGCGTGCCGCGAGAATCCACTTTTGTAAAGCACTCGATAATCTTTTATGTAGATGTAATTCTGGTGTCGAGGCAGAGACAGGTAAGGAAGATAGCTAATAAGTTTCTAACCATTCAACGTGTCCCCAATTACGTAACAATACAAATCTCTGGTTACAACCATTATTATTAGTATTGTACACGCGTTGTCATGATTATTGTTACGTCTGTTACTATTCATATTTTATTGTATGGAATAAAAGGGACACCCTACAAAATCAAGTTGAAACAATAAAGCAGATATTTTTATGAACGCCGCCTCGTCTCATTCTCTCGCTTTATCGTTATCGTTCGAGACTCGATTTGTTATATATATGCTTGTGAGTCACTCGGATCGAACGATCAAGCACGTATGCCAGACAAAATGGAGAAAAGAGCTTGAACGAGCACGAATATAAATCTACTAATCAGGCTTCTAAATAAATATATATATCAAGATTTCTCATTATTAATAGATTTATATATTATTATTTATTAATATTATTAGATTTATATATATATATATATATATATATATATATATATATATATATATATATATATATATATATATATAATATATACGGGGTATCCTAAAAATGTCTCGCAATCCGGAAATGGCGGGTTCCTCAGATCATTTGAAACAACTTCTTTCCTTACAAAAATTTTCTCCGAGGCACCGTTAACGAGTTATTAACGATATAATATATATATATATATATATATATATATATATATATATATATATATATATATATAACCCAATAATATATAATATATAATAATAATAATATAATATATTATATATATTATATTATATTATTATATTATATAATATATAATAATAATAATAATATATAATATAACCCAATGAGAGGCGAGCTCAGCTGACGCGAGGCGACCGAGCTAATCAGCGGAACTGGGACTCGACCGCTCGACCGCTGGCGCCGTTAGCTCGGCCGCCTCGCGCCAGCTGAGCTGAGATGCGACCGCTCGACCGCTGGCGCCGTTGGCTCGGCCGCCTCGCGGCAGCTGAGCTCGCCTCTCATTGGTCACTGTTTTTCGTTAATGGTGCCTCGGAGAAAATTTTTGTGAAGGAAAAAGTTGCTTCAAATGACCCAAGGAACCCGCCACTTTCGGATTGCGAGACATTTTTGAGACACCCTGTATATATATTATATATAAATCTAGTAATAATGAGAAATCTTGGGAAAGTGGGGTCGATCGGAGTGGCTCATATATCGTCGATCGTTCAGTTTCTCGATCAACGGGAAACCTGTAACGAGCTAAACGTTTCCAACGATACTCTGCACGGGCTCGGGACATTTCATGGAACTTATCGAATGCTCGAAGGAGCTCTCTTCTTTTTGGAAAGCAGCATCCATCCGCGGACCAGTCACGTGAGCAACGTTTCAAGGGTCCTTGGACCGTGATTTCCGATGAAACGTGGAAATTCGTCCGCGTTTTCTCTCTCCCCGGAGAAGAATCTACGGGAACCGAGGCTCGTCAGGCTGTCTTCCCGTCGTTTATTGTTTCCGAACGACCGGATAATATTCGCAGTTTCGTTTTATACGTTCGTCATTGGCTGTTCGAGCAATTACCGAAGCGATTTACTTCGGCGTTCTTACGATTCGTTTAGCCTGACATGTTCGGGTTGCAACTTCGACCGCACCCTGTAGCGGAGTAAATGCATCCCTCATGGAAATTAACGGGTAACCGTCAACTGCAGTCTCGCATGCTGCCTACTCGCAAAGATCTACGTCCGCGCGTGATCGATACGGCGTAATGCTTTAACGTCCATGTATCTGTTCTCCGCAGCTTAACACACGCGGGACAACAATGCTGCTACCTTCGTCATCGCATACGCGCATTGTTCCAGGCTTTCGGCCAGCGCTACTTCTCGCATACGATTGTTAAAAGCAAGGTTATGTGAAGGTTATGTCGCCCCGAATTCGATAAACTGTCGAATTATTTTATAGCGAACGGAATGACGAGGTTTCTTGCAGTCGAAACGAATCAAAAGTATATATATTATAGTAAATCAAAAGAGAAGGAAAGTATTAAAAGTATATATATTATAACATTGTAAAATTAATCACAATAATTAAATATAGGTTATGAAAATTCGCAGTCCACTTACTAATTTGACATCTCTGTGAACGTCGCCTTCGATATTTTGTCTATGGAATCAAAAGTATACGTAATCTTAGATTATAACATTGTAAAATTAATGACAATAATTAAATATAGGTTATAAAAATTCGCAGTTCATTTACTAATTTGACATCTCTTTGAACATCGGCTTCGATATTTTGTCTATGGAATCAAAAGTATACGTAATCTTAGATTATAACATTGTAAAATTAATCACAATAATTAAATATAGGTTATAAAAATACGCAGTCCATTTTCTAATTTGACATGTCTTTGAACATCGGCTTCGATATTTTGTCTATGGAATCAAAAGTATACGTAATCTTAGATTATAACAATGTAAAATTAATTACAATAATTAAATACAGGTTATAAAAATTCGCAGTCCACTTACTAATTTGACGTCTCTTTGAACATCGGCTTCGATATTTTGTCTATGGAATCAAAAGTATAGGTAATCTTAGATTATAACATTGTAAAATTAATGACAATAATTAAATACAGGTTATAAAAATTCGCAGTCCACTTACTAAATTGACATCTCTTTGAACATCGGCTTCGATATTTTGTCTATGGAATCAAAAGTATACGTAATCTTAGATTATAACATTGTAAAATTAATTACAATAATTAAATACAGGTTATAAAAATTCGCAGTCCACTTACTAATTTGACGTCTCTTTGAACATCGGCTTCGATATTTTGTCTATGGTATAATTGTAAGCTTCGGAATGACGATGAAACGTACGGATTATCCGAGCAAGTAAAAAGGATCTCGACACTCGACCTGTTGCTTTCGGTTTGCGCGACGATAAAAACAAGCTCCGGCGTTGTTTCGTTACATTCGGGAGCGTGCCTTCGCGAGGGAAGAAACTTCGAACAGGATTTTCGAATTAAGGGCGTAACTTCGGTCGTGCCTCGATTTCGGTCAGCCTGCGCGCAAACCGTTCCACAATGAGATTGTGTAAACGTGTTTTTCCGCCGGTCTGTTTGCCGTCCCGGCTCCGCCGAGAGCAACAACCGACTTTTCGACTCCTCGATCGAGAAAAGGAGTGGGAAAGTCGTCGCTGGAATTTCGTTCGAATCGAACGGAGAAAACAATGTTCGCGCGGAGTGAATCGTCCCGAAGGGTTTCGAAGTACAGTAATGTCTCCCTTATTGACGCTTAGATTGCGCACTAAAATGGACAATTTGGGAACAGGAGATACGATTGTTCGAGCCGTGCGGCTCGTTTTTATAATTATAATATTATAATATATAACTATTATTATTATATATAATAATTAATATATATTAATATATATATATATATATATATATATATATATATATATATATATATATATATATATATATATATATATATAATAATTACTATTATTATATATAATTATTATTAATACAATATATAATTTATAACTATAAAAATAAACCACAAGGCTCGAATAATCGTATCCCCTCTTTCCAAATTGTTGATTCTTGTGGTCAATCTGGGCGTCAATTAGAGAGACATTACTGTACTGTAATGTCTCCCTAACTGACGCTCAAATCGTGCAGAAGAATGGACAATTTGGGAAGAGGAGATACGATTGTTCGAGCCGTGTGGCTCGTTTTTTATAATTATGGACAATTTGTAACTGTAAAAATAAACCGCGAGGTTCGAATAATCGTATCTCCTCTTCCCAAATTGTCCATTCTTCTGCACGATTTGAGCGTCAGTTAGGGAGACATTACTGTATAAACACTATTCTTCGTCGAACAAATCATTACCAACCACTATAGTTGACAATCGGCAACTATAAAAATGAGCCGCGAGGCTCGAATAATCGTATTTCCTGTTCCCCAAATTGTCTATTCTTGTTTAAAAGCTGAAGGAAAATTAGAGAGAATTTATTGCAGTTCCCATAAAATCAGGACAACACTTTTTCTCCGAGGAATCTCTTTTTTTGCTGAAACGAGTACAATAAAGCTTTAGCTTATAAATAAAAATAGACTATTTGGGGGAAGAGGAGATATTATTATCCTAGCCTCGCGGCTCGTTTTTATAATTGTGGACAATTTATAACTATAAAAATGAACCGCAAGGCACGAATAATCGTATCTCCTCTTCCTAAATTGTCCATTTTTGTGGACAATTAAAGCGTCAATTAGAGAGACATTACTGTACTGTAATGTCTCCCTTATTGACGTTTAGATTGTGCCCAAAAATGGACAATTTAGGAAGAGGAGATACGATTATTCGAGCAGTGCGGCTCGTTTTTATAATTGTGGACAATTTATAATTATAAAATAAACCGCAAGGCACGAATAATCGTATCTCTTCTTCCCTCTTAAAGAGACACTATTGTACAGTAATGTCTCCCTCATTGACGCTTAGATTGCGCCCAAAAATGGACAATTTGGGAAGAGGAGATGCGATTAATTTGAGTCTTCTGCCTCGTCTTATAGTTACGAATCATCAACAACTATAAAAACGAGCTGCAAGGCTCGAATAATCGTATCCCCTCTTCCCACATTGTTCATTTTCGTGCACAATCTGAGCGTCAACTAGAGAGACATTACTGTAACGTGATCGGTTGCAAGCAAAATAGGATATTCGGTGTGGCCGGGGGAAACGTTGCGACCCGACGCGTCGGTCAACTTCTTCTTTATGGTTTACGCGTTTATGAAGACGCCGATAAATCTCGATCGTTCATTGGCCAGGCAACGTCTAGCCTGGCTCGTAACGGACGGCGTAAAAAGTGATGTTACCGTCGTCGTGAAAGCTGTTCCCACTGGCCGTAGCAGCAGAAAATTCCTCGCGCAAAATCAGTTTCTCGTCCTGAACGCCTACTTTTCGAACGCCGAGTGTTGCTTTCGAACGCTCGTTGCTTCTTGAAAGATCAAACATCGTTTACGCGTCATTAATTAGATCACGCCCGCAAACAGAACGGAAAAGAACAGAAGGACGAAGAAAGAGAGAGGCGGATAGAAAACCAATTAATTTCGTCAACCTTCCCCGGTAAGCAAAGAGTTCGTCGACTTTCGAAGTCGCCGGGGAAGCGTTCTCTGAATGTAGAACATTTGTCCCTTGAAAATTGAAGAATTACAGTGAAGAAAAAAATATAGATACCATTATTCGAGCCTTGCGGCCCGTTTTTACAGTTATTGACGATCGGTGACTATTGAATTATATTTAGTTATGCAAATAACTTTAACTAAATTAGAAAATACTTTAGAAATTAGAAATAATAATTAATAAAATATTAATAAATAATAATATAAATAATAAAATTAGAAATAACTTTAACTTCAATTAGAACTTTTATTTAATTGAAGAAGATATAAAAATATTGTTTTCTCTTTACGAGATGTCTGCGTTAACTGGCACGATTCAATTCGGTAAAAACAATAACGATTAGAAAAGACATAATACATTATCACAAGCCTTCACGATTTAATTTTTGTATTTAACCTATTTGTTGAAATTCAACGCTGACTATAAAAACGAGACGCAGATTATCTATTTTCGTGCACAATCAGAGCATCAACTAGGAAGAATTTACTATAGTTCGCGGGACAAATTGAACCTCCGTTTCATCGACTAATCGGCCGCAAGTTGCTTCGATTTCTTTAGATTTCGATCAGCGTGTTAACTCGTTTGGATGGGGTGGGATTAAAAATGTCTCATCTTTTTGATGCACGGTAATGCATGATGGGACATTTTTCGACCCGTCTCGAAATATCGCAATAGCTTCATGCGCATTCGTGAACCCATTTGGCACATTTGAGTCCCACCCTGTAACAACAAATTCAATTGAATTATTATTATTTCTTTATATTATTTATTATATATTATTATATTATTCTGTATTATTATTATATATATATACATATATATATTATATTAATTATTATAATTATATATTATATTGTATTATTATAATATTTATATATTATTATATATATATTATTCTTTATATTTATTTATATTATGTAATATTTATTAATAAAAATATACCAATTTTGTTTAACTTAAAACGCGATAAAATTTCTGCGCATTTCCACTTTATTTTCTGAAATCCTGTGCCCCAAAGAGTTAACAGGCCTATCTCGCGGAGGCGAGGGGGTTGGTAAATTGCTCGGCGCGGAACGTCTCGTGGGTGGGAATCGAGAGGATGCAGCGGCGCTTGAATGATCTATACTTTCTAGGCACCGCAAAGCGCATTTAAACGAAGACGTTCGCATTCCTCGGCGTCGTTAACGGCTCTTCGAACGTTCGTGCGGCTATTTCATTCCGATTATTATTACTTCTCCGTCCTTCCCAGAAACATCTTCGACTACGATCGATTCTACATATATCGGACACGCTCGACACTTTGCTCATCGAGAATTTATCCGCCCTCACGAAATGAACGTTCGTCGACGGTGCTTCGTCTAGATAGCATCGATTACTCGATTCAACGATCGGCAGTTCGACATCGAACTTACCGAGTTCTAAAAGCGACTGACAGCGTGTTATTCTATTGGTTTGGCAACTAAGTAATTGCCGATTTCAGTTATAGATGTCTTTCACTCCCATTTTTATGATATCCGTAAATGTTACATTATAAAATTATTATTGCTATTATTATTATGTTATTTTTTATTATCCGTGAATGTTAGCAACTGGACAAATTGAATGCAGCGGTCAAGGAAAACCGACCAGAATTGGTCAATCGTAAAGGTGTCATTTTCCAGCAGGACAATGCTAGGCCGCACACGTCTTTGTCCACTCGGCAAAAATTCATGGATATTGTTTGGGAATTGATGTTACACCCACCATATAGCCCTGATCTCGCGCCATCGGATTACCACTTATTTCGATCCCTGGACAACTCCCTTCGTGGTAAAACTTTGAACGATGATGACGCTGTAAAATCTCACTTAACTCAGTTTTTGGCCGAAAAGGATCAGACTTTCTACGAGCGTGGAATTTTCAAGTTGTCGGAGAGATGGCAAAAGGTCATCGAACAAAATGGAAAATACATTACAGATTAAACTTCGTTCCAAGTAAAAAAAAATTTTGTATTTCATTGAACAAATTGGCAATTACTTAGTTGCCAACCCAATATAAGAATAACAAGATCGAAATTAACGATACCTTTCGTCATTTTTATTACGGTACGGTAAACGTACCTATTATGAAACGCTTTTCAAAGGATACAAGATTATCACGGATTTCTCGCGTCGCGACATTTTATTTACAATAAAGAATATAAACTATAATACAACTCGATACAATTATATTTCAGATCTTTCAATTTGAAATGTTGCTCGTTCGACGGTCCGATCTCGACTTTTCGACTGTCCGTTGGTAACACATTATTTTTTAAGGGGTTGTTCATAACAGGGCAGTTTCACATTACAGCGACTTGATTTGGACAAGTCGCCGTAACAATATTATATTAGTTTTATTATTAGTTTAATTATTATTATTATATTAGTATGTTATTGTCGAATGTTTATACTACCGTTCGATAAATTCATATTCCTAGATAACTTAATGAATTTTGAAATATTTACATAATATGAATAAAAAATAATGCGAGGAAACTAGTAAAATAATACGTTAATATATATAATATATATTATATATATGTATCATAATACGTTCTCGCGTATTTGAAATAACCTTCGCAAAATTGAATTTGAATCACGGATGTCAGTTCCATAAATCGGGACAACGAAACAGTATGGAGCAGTATGTTCTTGCCAAGGAACATCCGCGCTCGAATAAACATCTTTTTCACAGCCGATATATAATAATAGTATTTATGCGAGTGAATTTACAAAATACTCTTATAAACTACTAGTTTTTGCTGCTACCGTTTCGAGTAGGGGTCACAATTCAGCGGTGTTTCATAATAGGTACTTTACCTTACGCATCCGAATCGAGAAGTTTGTTCAACAGTTTCTTTACGAGAGGATCTTCGTAATTTCAATGAAATAATCGTCGCCGGGTTAAAAAAAAACGTTATTTAGAACATCCTCTTCGTTCGAAATCGATGAAAATCGATGAAAATCGAGGAAAATCGAGGAAAATCGATGGAAATCGAGGGTTAAGAAAACTTCCTCGTACTCGCAACGTAAGTCGTCGGTGATCGCTGAAACAAAGTCCGCATTCTCGCGGCTCGAGCTTATCGAAGGAATTGTTCTCGAGGGATATTCGATTAGGGCGAAGGCAAGTGGATATGACAATTACTCGGTTGCGGGAGGCAGCGTTCGCGGGCGTCGATCAACTTTCGATTCGAATGAAAACCGGTCCCCGAGTGTCTCTCAATTATTAGCTTCCCCCCGGCCGGCTGCTTGCATTCCATCAGACGATCCCCGTGGCACGACGTATCCTGGAGCATGCGTCTCGACGTCCCGGCGGCGTCCCGACGAGCCGGCGTCCGGCCGACGTGCCCACCTCGCCGCGAACTTCTCCAGTCGGCGTCGCGACGCGCGTCAAATGTCTTTCGGCTCGTATCGCCCTCTGTCCCGTGTGCTCGCCCGTCGCTCGAATCGGCGCGAAACCGTCGCGAGAACCGTCGCGAGATCTTCGCGAAATCGTCGTGAGCCGTCCACTCGTCCGGTACCGTCGTTTCAGCGATTCGCCGACAACGAGCGGCTCGGAGAGCGAGCGGTAATCCGCTTTCGGAGGTAAGTAGAAAATGCGTGCCTGCTCGCGAATTTTCCCGTTGCCATCTGTTGCAACCCGCGGCACCGTGAGACCGTTTTTTATAGAAGAAGAAGGAGGAGGGAAGGGAAGATGGGGACGATAAACCCGGCCGATAGTATAACTCTCCTCGAAATACCTCGTTATCGCTTTATCTATCCTCCACGGTCCTAAATGGGCGACGGTCACCCTGCGGACACACCTGAGCTGTGCAGACCACGGACGGAACTCGAATTGAACTTTTGCAATCGTCGCACGACCAGCACCCGAGGCGAGTGCTAAACGTGTTTACGAGCCGAAGCTTTGGTTCTATACTCGTCCCCTACGACCGGTGTACCAAGTTGGTCCCTTGATATGCAGGTTCTGTCGAATAACGTGCGCGCGAGACAGAGAGAGAGGAGAGAGAGAGAAGAGAATGAGTGGAGAGAGAGAGAGGAGAGAGAGAGAGGAGAGAGAGGAGAGAGAGGAGAGAGAGAGGAGAGAGAGGAGAGAGGAGAGAGAGAGGAGAGAGAGTGGAGAGAGAGAGGAGAGAGTGGAGAGAGAGAGAGTGGAGAGAGAGTGGAGAGAGTGGAGAGAGAGAGAGGAGAGAGAGGAGAGAGGAGAGAGAGAGGAGAGAGAGGAGAGAGAGGAGAGAGAGAGGAGAGAGAATGGAGAGAGAGAGAGGAGAGAGAGAGCGTTAGGCCATCCCTCGCGAAAAATGAGAAAATAGCGTTGAGTAATATTTTCTCGCCCGGAGCTGTTTTTAAGGGAACCGAGCTTCGGGACTCGATGGAGCATCCGATCCTGTTTGTAAACAGTAGCTGCGCGACGTTTAACAGTTGATAGATTCAATAAAAAAACAAAGGGACACTATTTTCCATCGTGGAACTGCTGGAGACCGATGATTCCTCCGTTTCTGTGCACACAGAGAGATCGTCTTATAGAAGATGTTTCCGCGAGCGTAACTCCGCGTTTTAATAACCGAATGTAAGCTGACTGGCTCTCGTAAATAATAGGGGTGGGCGGGAATCCGATATTTCGGGTTCAGGTCGGGTCGAGTTATTTTCTCGGGTCGGGAAATTTTCTCGGGTTCGGGTCGGGTCCCGAACGTTTGCGATACTCAGGTACCCGAAAATTTCGGGTCAAAGTCGGGTTAGTTAGTGCTCGGGTCGAGTCAGGTTATTTTCTCGGGTTCAGGTCGGGTCTCAAAAGTTTGCGATACTCAGGTACCCGAAAATTTCGGGTCAAAGTCGGGTTAGTTAGTGCTCGGGTCGAGTCAGGTTATTTTCTCGGGTTCAGGTCGGGTCTCAAAAGTTTGCGATACTCAGGTACCCGAAAATTTCGGGTCAAAGTCGGGTTAGTTAGTGCTCGGGTCGAGTCAGGTTATTTTCTCGGGTTCAGGTCGGGTCTCAAAAGTTTGCGATACTCAGGTACCCGAAAATTTCGGGTCAAAGTTGGATTAGGTGGAGCTTAGGTCGAATCGGTAACCTAGAAGATTCATAATATTCAAGTACCCGAATATTACGTCGCGTGTCATTGTAATCCTTCGATCCGATTTCACTTATTATTTTTACTTATTCTTTCAGGTGTGTAAATGTTTTGTGTATTTTATATACAAGTGAAATCAAATTTTTAAAATCCACCAGCAAAGAGAACAGTTCATAATATATTAAATGAAATCTGTTTCTTTTTTTTTAGGAAACATACTTTCCCGAGAAAGTAATATAATTTACAATTTACGATCAATAAAAAATCATTGTTCAAGTATTCATTTAACAGAATCGTATACAAGCTGCATTAATTGCGTCTTGAGGAAATGCGGTTTGAATACTCTTAGTACACCTGTTCTTTTTTTGTCATTGACAATGGCAGCAATATTATACTTGCATGCAATTGAATCCAAAAAAGATTGAAGAAAGTGTAACTGTAAAATCCAATTAAGGGATTTACCAGACCCGCGACGTTAATATTCGGGCATCCGAATGTTATAGACCATTCGATTGTTTATTTCAAATTTAATGCTTATTTTAAATTCAAATTCATTTCTGGCTTTAACACGTCAAGTACCGAAACTCGTCCCCAAAAAATTCCCCACAAAATCGAAGTAATTTAATTAATGGAATATAAAGTTAAAGGTTACCATAGCGAATGGTATTTGATCACTTTTGCATTCTAAACATTCTAGTAAGATTCAGTTTATCCGAATCTGTTGCGATAAAAATTAATTTCGAAAACCAATAAAAAAAATTAGTGTCACCCGAATGCGAGCGACGCGTCACTGAACGTATTAAATTACCACCTATCTTACGATCGCTTCACACATACGATGTTGGTAGACCGCCGCCTATAATTTAAAAAAAAGAGAAACAGGTCGCTGTAGTGATGAAAAGTTAGGCCACCCCTGTTGTATACATTAGGGTTCTCGGCTCGACCTAAACACTACTTGACCCGACTTCGATGCCGGGTACCCGAAATTTTCTGTCGCCCGCCCACCTCTAGTAAATAACACAGAACCGGAGAGGCCGCGGGGCGCTGTTTACAAACAGGATAAATGTTGTTACGTTACGGCGCAGTGGTCGTTGCATACGCGCACAGTGGATTAACAAGAGCGAAAAAGTTTCGTTCTATCAAATAGCCGGGAGGTCGTATCCATGGATTTAGAGAACGAGCTTCGGGACATCATTTTCCGCGTCTCTCCTACAAACCATCTGAAAAAGTCTATATTAGGTCTACCGGAAAGTTCTGTCCGTTTTTGAATTGAAATATAACACAATTTTCATACATTTAATAATATTTATTGTAGAATACACTTTCCATCGTTGCTTGTGACTTCTTGCCAGCGTGATGGCAACTTGTAAATGCCATTTTAAAAAAATAGTTGCCGATTGTCAACAATTATAAAAACGAGGTGCAAGGCTCAAATCTCCTCTTTCCAAATTGTCCAGTTTTGTTTAGAAGCTGAAGGGAAATTGGGGAGAATTTACTATATTTGGCAATGTTGCTTTTACTATCCATAATGTTCAAAAGAATGAACGCAAAGTAAGTATTGATCTATAAAAATAACAATTCTTTTCGTATTGTATTTGGCAGAATATTTGATTTGTTGAACAGAACGTCTCACATATATTAGGTCTATCGGAAAGTTCCGTCCGTTTTTGAATTGAAATATAACACAATTTTCATACATTTAATAATATTTATTGTAGAATATACTTTCCATCGTTGCTTGTGACTTCTTGCCAGCGTGATGGCAACTTGTAAATGCCATTTTTAAAAAATAGTTGCCGATTGTCAACAATTATAAAAACGAGGTGCAAGGCTCAAATCTCCTCTTTCCAAATTGTCCAGTTTTGTTTAGAAGCTGAAGGGAAATTGGGGAGAATTTACTATATTTGGCAATGTTGCTTTTACTATCCATAATGTTCAAAAGAATGAACGCAAAGTAAGTATTGATCTATAAAAATAACAATTCTTTTCGTATTGTATTTGGCAGAATATTTGATTTGTTGAACAGAACGTCTCACATATATTAGGTCTATCGGAAAGTTCCGTCCGTTTTTGAATCGAAATATAACACAATTTTCATACATTTAATAATATTTATTGTAGAATACACTTTCCATCGTTGCTTATGACTTCTTGCCAGCGTGACGGCAACTTGTAAATGCCATTTTTTAAAAATAGTTGCCGATTGTCAACAATTATAAAAACGAGGTGCAAGGCTCAAATCTCCTCTTTCCAAATTGTCCAGTTTTGTTTAGAAGCTGAAGGAAAATTGGGGAGAATTTACTATATTTGGCAATGTTGCTTTTACTATCCGTAATGTTCAAAAGAATGAACGCAAAGTAAGTATTGATCTATAAAAATAACAATTCTTTTCGTATTGTATTTGGCAGAATAATTGATTTGTTGAAGAGAACGTCTCACATATATTAGGTCTACCGGAAAGTTCTGCCCGTTTTTTAATCGAAATATAACACAATTTTCATACATTTAATAATATTTATTGTGGAGTATACTTTCCATCGTTACTTATGACTTCTTGCCAGCGTGATGGCAACTTGGAAATGCCATTTTTAAAAAATGATTTATTTTTAGAGGCGAAGAACTCGACTAGTGCTTGGTTGACATCAGCTTCAGTTTTGAATTTTTTTTCCTGTAAAAAGTTTTGCAAAGAGAGAAACAAGTGATAATCGGAGGGTGCTAGGTCCGGGGAGTATGGTGGATGCGACAGAATTTCCCAGCCTAGCTCTGCGATTTTCTGACGAGTCGCCAAAGCAGCATGTGGTCTGGCATTATCATCGGTAGCCATGTTTTCACGATCGCGTCTCGCTTAATAACGACACGAGACATCTTTGTTTCAGTTTATTTAGGAGAGTACATGCGTGTAAATGCAACGATAAAGAGAGATAGTCGTATATGTCTCCAATCAACATGTGCATATGGATTGAAACTTGAAGTGACATTATCGGAAAGAACTTTCCGGTAGACCTAATATATCGCTTATTATTTTGACACATTGATCTACAGGAGATTCAGACTACGAGCATACGAAGACACCTCAAAGATTCATTTCCGAAAAAAATGGAAACGAATGAGAAGGGTCAGCACAAAACAATTGAAAATTTTTTAAAAATTGCAACCAATGAGTCGGTGTTGAAACACACATCGTAAGAATAGCCATAAAAAGCAATCGATACGAAGGGAAAAGGATCGTGTATGAATGGCGGGAAATGTATGTGATCACATAAACTTACACATCAAGCAGTTTGATTGGACTTTTTACTAGTGTCAACTAATTCTCCTAGAATACAAGAATGACACGAGACATCTTTGTTTCAGTTTATTTAGGAGAGTACATGCGTGTAAATGCAACGATAAAGAGAGATAGTCGTATATGTCTCCAATCAACATGTGCATATAGATTGAATCTTGAAGTGACACCATCGGACAGAACTTTCCGGTAGACCTAATACATTTCGTTACTACAAAATCTTCGACTCTATTCGCCGCGCCCTGTCGCGCACTTTCGCCGCGTAGCCAGTCGCGTTTCCAAAGTTAAATTTGCAATAAAAAGAACGATGGTAAAACTTCCTATCCGGCGTCTCTTATTTTTTAACCTGTTGGCGGGACAACCTGAAACCGCGCGTCGTCTTGCATGCAAGAGAAGCGCATCGTTCTTGTTCGCGAGTAACAAGATTTTATGAAAACCGTCAGACGGAAGTCGCGTCTCTTTTCGCGGATACATCGCGTCGGAACGCTTCAGCAACGCATTTGTACGCATTTGTTCCCTCCCGACCCCTCGAATCGACGGTCTGAACGCGGTTCGTCCTCCAGCGGATCGCCTCGAATTGTTTGGTATCCACCGACGTTCCGTCTTCACCGCGGAAACGCTATCGACACTCTTTGCACGCGTTATTCGGTCAGATAGAGATCGATAAGCGTTTTATACGCTGTAAAGCTTATCGCAAAGGTTCGTCGGAAGTACTCGATTGATTGGTTTGCTCGGCATTGGGCGCGCGATTGAGAAAGAAGGATCGGAGCTCCGCGATCGGAGGTGCACCGCGCGCACCTCCGATCGGATCTGATTCTTGCACGTACACTAGGTTCGCTGTTCAAACACAGGACGGGCCTTATTATCATAGGATAATAGAATTTGCCGAAGGAACGAATAGATCGAGACCGCGGCACGGGGCGAAACATCTTTACGACGGCCCCGAAGAGAGTTTCCCCGGTATTGTTCGGAACAAAGCCGCGTTATTACCCGGACCAATTGTAATTGCTTGTACAGAGCGAGGAATGAGGAAGAGGGGGGGAGGTAGGGGGGATGGGAAGCGCTGTGTGCTGCTCCATGGAACGCGACAAGAATCTCAATGACCGTGTTTTCCATCGAGGTCCGAGGAAAAATAATGTCGACGGCGGTCCGGTCCCGAGGATTTCGACTTCTCCGCGTTATCAGCGACAGTGAAAGAACGTGATTTCGCGGCGAGTTATTACCGATGCGTTCCGACCCCATTTCAAATCTATTCACGAACGCCGGCGTGCCGCGCGCGGCCGAGGAAAAAACAGTGCGGGTTCCCGTCGAACTTAAATTAAAAATGTTGCGCGCGCGCGACGTGACGCGAATAATCGAATCGGATCGGGCCGGGCCGGGCCGGGTCGGGTCGAATCGAATCGAATTGAAACCGGCCGCGCGCGCGACATCACAAAGCATCGACGACACGCCGCACCCGATCGCGCCGTCTCGACGGGACTATAATATTTACGAGCGTCTCCATCCGGGCCGAAGAAACTTGACGCATGGACCAACTTGTCGAGCTGCGAAACAAACTCACGACGAAACTTCCCTCGGCGAACTTCCCGGACGTCCACCCGTTGTCCATCAAATTACCAACTGCAACAATCGCGAGCTTTCCTCCGCGCTCCAGCCGCTATTCTTTCGAGTTTATCGCTCGGTTCCTTCTTCAGCCGTCTCGTCGATTTCATCGGATCTATCTCGACAGCAATTTTATCATCACGGTTTCGCGCTTGCTTACTGCAGCTGCGACTCGCGGGATATCCGGGTTACGCGCGAGTACACCGCGGATTTTTATGCAGAATATAAATTGTCCGCGAGATTGGTCGCGAGACGTTGGAGCGTAACGCGATTCTCGTCTTCCTTCGATCATTTCGATACGTTCGAATTGATGCGTCGACAGACTCGGTTCATCTGAATTTTTTTTTCACCGTTTTAAATCGCACGTGCCTTAAACGCAGCAAATCCGCTGTCCACTCGCGAGTAGACTGCGCGGATCTTTACGCAACTCATAGGTAAAATATTAGGTATAATATATTATTATATATATATTAATTATATTAATTATATTATTATTAAAATTATTTATATATATATTAATTATAATATATTATATATTAGGATAATGTCATTGCAAATTTCGATGGATATGCATATATTCATTTGAGATATATATTTTTGAAAAATGTTGCTCACAAATTGCCATAAGTCATAATGGTCATAAGTAACGACGGAAATTATATTCGAAAAATTATATTATATTCGAGTCTTGCACCTCGTTTTTATAGTCGTTGACAATCGGCAACTATAAAAATCAGTCGCGAGACTCGAATGATTGTATCTCCTCTTTTCAAGTTGCCCATTTTTGTTTAGAAATTGAAGGAAAATTACAGAGAATTTACTGTAGTTAGTGTCATCGATCAATTTATTAAGAAGTTCTCAGCTATAAATTATTAACGCGGCTCATTTCTACCGATTGTCAACAATGATAAAAACGAGAAAATTAGGGAGCATTTACTGTACCGGCGAATCTCACATGCTCGAGCAAAGATACCAAATTCTATCGCTTACAATTGGACAATTTGGGAAGAGGAGATACGATTATTCGAGTCTTGCACCTCGTTTTTTATAGTCGTTGATAATCGGCAACTATAAAAATGAGCCGCGAGACTCGAATGATCGTATCTCCTCTTTTCAAATTGCCCATTTTTGTTTAGAAATTGAAGGAAAATTACAGAGAATTTACCTTTAGTTAGTGTCACCGATCAATTTATTAAGAAGTTTTCAGCTATAAATTATTAACGCGGCTCATTTTTACCGATTGTCAACAATTGAGCCGTTTATTTTGAAAGTGGCATAAGTCACTTTACCGTAATGAAAAGTGGTGATTTTTTAATGTTTATACGAAATTATTTATACTGAGAAAAATATCAGTATCCTGAGATAACAAATACAAGTAAATCTTCTCGAAAGTTAGCATCGATATTTTTAAACGGTGTAAAAACGCAAACCCTTAAATATATCGACTTAAAAACAAAGTGACTTATGCCACTTTCAAAATAAACGGCTCAATTATAAAAACGAGAAAATTAGGGAGCATTTACTGTACCGGCGAATCTCACATGCTCGAGCAAAGATACCAAATTCTATCGCTTACTCGATTCGAGACCGAGACAATTTTTAGCAAACGAAGCGATTCGGGCGTTCGTGCCGAATGTTTCCAGGAAGCCGCACGCGTTGCGACACAACGATCTGCAAAATTCAACGTGTCCGGGCAGTTCCATGAAAAATTAATGCGCGGACCTGTCTGGCCTTGACACGGACCCGCACCTTCGCGGAGGATTCCGTCGGTTCGACGATGGATCCTCTGCTAATGGATCGCCACGCCGGCAGCGGTGAGAAATTTCGGCTCATTGTCGTCGGATCGGTCGGGTCGTCACGGAAAACGGGGACTTGTCCTCGGTTAATTTTCTTTCATCCGGTCTCACGGAGAGAATTCTTCGTTCTAATTCCGAATGTTCCCTCTCGCAAGATCAGATTCAGATCTCTCGAATACATAGCCGCGCCGGCGCACACCCACTCGGAAACCACCACGGTTTCGCCTAGCGAATCCTTTTAGCCGAAATTCTCATTCGAAAATAGAATCTATTTTGCAGAATATTTTCCCAACGATTATTAACGAAAGCTTTCTCCTTTCCCGCCCCTTTAGAACGTTCGGCAAGTTTGTAGGTCGTCGTAGAACCGTCGTCCGCGGGGTTTGTAGGTCGCCGGTGAACGGTCGGGGAAACAAGGTTTAGGCAAAAAGATCCGAGAAAATTGTCCGTCGGAAGAATTCGGACGTCGCGTCGTTGAATCCGCAAATAGGATATATTTCCGGTTTTTAATAATTCGCGGTGGGCCGTTTCGCCCATTTGTCACGTCCCCGGGACATCGCGTTGGCATCAAAAACAACAACGCAGAAGGGAGGAGTCGGTTCTCTGAAACGGGCTACAGTAATGTCTCTCTAATTGACGCTCGGATTGTCCACAGAAATGGACAATTTAGGAAGAGGAGATACGATTATTCGATCCTTACGGTTCGGAAGAGCTGCAAGGCTCTTCTTCCCAAATTGTCCATTTTTGTGGACAATCTGAGCGTCAATTAGGGAGACTTTACTGTAATTGGAAAATAGATACTAAATAAAAGTCATAATGCTTCGGAGATATCTGTCGACTGCGTCGAACCTAATATCAACAAGCCGAAGAAAGGCATATTTAACAGATCTATCGCGAAAGTGTTTATACTATTGCATAAAGAACGAGTTCGTATAAGTCAATTAACCAGTTAGCTGTCGGCGCCTCATTTTCAGAGCGCGCACCTACGTGTATCGCGAGAATCAAGCGACGACGAGTATACTCGTAAGATTAAGTATCGCTGTTAAAATATTGAATCAAAAAGACGGTTCTATTTTGTATAAAACTAACAATTTTATTACTAGTATTTATTTATTCGCTTAACATCAACATATACTACATACATAATTAACGAGTATACTCTTCGTGACACAAAATACAGTAATGTCTCTCTAATTGACGCTCTAATTGTCCACAGAAATGGACGATTTTGGAGGAGAAGATACGATTATTCGAGCCTTGCGGTTCATTTTTATAGTTATAAATTGTCCACAATTATAAAAACGAACCGCAAGACTTGGATAATAGTATCTCCTCTTCCCAAATAATCTATTTTTATTTATAAGCTGAAGCTTTATTGTACTCGTTTCGGCAAAAAAAAAGATTCCTCGGAGAAAAAGTGGTGTCCTGATTTTATGGGAATTGCAATAAATTCTCTCTAATTTTCCTTCAGCTTTTAAACAAGAATAGACAATTTGGGGAAGAGGAGATACGATTATTCGAGCCTTGCGATTTATTTTTATAGTTATAAATTGTCCACAATTATAAAAACGAGCCGCGAGGCTAGGATAATAGTATCTCCTCTTCCCAAATAGTCTATTTTTATTTATAAGCTGAAGCTTTATTGTACTCGTTTCGGCAAAAAAAGAGATTCCTCGGAGAAAAAGTGGTGTCCTAATTTTATGGGAACTGCAATAAATTCTCTCTAGTTTTCCTTCAGCTTTTAAACAAGAATAGACAATTTGGGGAAGAGGAGATACGATTATTCGAGCCTCGCGGCTCATTTTTATAGTTGCCGATTGTCAACTATAGTGGTTGGTAATGATTTGTTCGACGAAGAATAGTGTTTATACAGTAATGTCTCCCTAACTGACGCTCAAATTGTGCAGAAAAATGGACAATTTTGGAAGAGAAGATACGATTAATTTGAGTCTTGCACCTTGTTTTTATAATTACCGATTCTCAACAATTATAAAAACGAGCCGCAAGGCTCGAATAATCGCATCTCCTCTTCCCAAATTGTCCATTTTTCTGCACAATCTGAGCATCAGTTAGGGAGATATTACTGTATATCGCGTCCACGAGAACATATTTCGAAAGAACGCCCGTTGCGTATTCCGCAAGTCCCCTCGGTTCGCGACGCGGATTCGGATCTCATTTTTTTCCTTTCGTGCGTAAACGAAATGCTCGAGGGAAATGTGCGCGTTGCCGACCTAATCAGGCTGTAATATCCTTCGCGTTACACGGCAGCATTACAGGAAATCTAACGACGCCGATCGAGAGGGCAAGACGGCCCCTCCCAGTTCGATAGCGTTCCCATAACGTGACGGAGGGTCGCGTCGTCGAAGCAACTCGAGTCTCTTTCAACGTCGCCGGTGTATCAACGTAATTCGTTTTCGTTCGTTGGCACGTGGGAACCGACCGAACACGCTCCATTATCGCGTTCGGTTTTTCGGAAATCAGCGATCGAGGTGCCCGAATCCACGGTCGAAACCGCCTAAACGAGCACCGGGATTCGCCGCGTGTCGCAAATCTCTGATATAAGCCTCTCCATTTTTTATTTCGAATTTACGACAGACCCTTCCACTTCTGCACCCTCTTTTTTTTCCAGTTTCATGGATCGGCCCCCTAACGCGAGCGTACGGGGCCAAACATAAACAAGAAAGTTACGGTCCCCTCGAAACAACTTGTTCTTCGTATCTTTCGCGAGACGAAAGGGTCGCCGTAGATTTTCGATATCCTTCGTTTAGGCTCGTTGAATCTGTCCCCGCGGACTTTCGAACGTTTTCTTTGCGTCATTCTTTTTTTTTTCAGAAAAAAATAGAAGCGAAAGAAGATACGAGACGCGAAACTGTTGCGGTTTTTCGGTGAAGGGGCGTCGTTCCGCGATCAGACCGTTTGGACACTTCGGAAATATTGGATTGGCAAGAAAGTAATTTCGGTATTTCAATGTTAAATGAAACTCAATTTTTCCTAGAAAACGAAAACACATGTAATAACTCAAGACTTCTACCAACAAGAAGTAAAAATATAAAATAACATCACCGACGATCTGACATCACAGAAACATGTGTCCAGAATATCCTACATTACCTAAAAGAAACCAACGCCTATCACCAAATATAATCATCCTGAACTAAAAACAGCACCAAGATGTCGCTAATGACCAGAAGACAAAGAAATTATAACTTTAACAAAAGAATGACAATAAAAACATAACGCTATCTATTGATGCAAACCGAAATTACTGTCTCGCCAAGCCGATAGTTGAGCGATAGATTTCAAGGAACGAACGAGGAGTTCACTCGTAGACGAGAACCGGTTTTCTCGGCGAGGATCGATGTCGAATAGAACACGATATACCGTTTAAATCGCTTAGCCCCGATCGAATCGGATCGAATGTCCCGATAGCGTGCAATTAACTCGACGCTTTTGATCTGTATTACGGACACGTAACTTAACGCGACAATTAACTTTAACGACTTTGCGGCCGTCGAAATTCGAGTGGCTGCGATTCATCGGCCGAGGGAATCGTCGATGACAGCGAAAGCGGATCCGCGTGGGACCGAGAGCGCGGATACGCGACGATAATTTCTTGAATTCGCAGCGCGGTCGTTTCGAGAGCGAGCAGCGGCGGACGACAGCGGCTGGAAAGTCTGGAACGGCGTCGAAATGTCGCGGAAAAATGGATAAGTATTCTCGGTGATATCGCCCGGACCTTATCGGATCTCCGTCGATCGGTGAACAAGCGCGAAAGCGAACGCGAGATCTCTCAGCCGCCGAGGGAAATTCCGTATCCGATCGGGGCCAGTAATTTTTTCCTCTCGGATGTGTCGTCTCCACGGTTTACCGCATTCGATTCCACGACACCTATCCCGATCCGGAACGCTCCGATCTTATCGTTCTCTAAATTGCGTCGATCACCGGTACAGCCTTGCACGATCAGTCTCCGAGGAAATCTGCGGTATTCAAAATCGAAATGGCCCACAGTGATTTCCCCTGAAAATCTGTCGAACATGATTTCATTCGTTTTCACTTTTATTAGTTCTTGCCGTTTTCGATTTTAATATTTATAACCGAATTGAATACGTATCTGGAAGTGGTCCGACGTTATATACAAGGTGTCCCAAAATTATGGTATTTCCGGGAAATGAGGGGGTTCCCGAGATCATTTGAAGCAACTTTCTCCTTTACAAAAATGTTCTCCGAGGCATCGTTTACGAGTTATTAACAAAAAAACGCTGACCAATGAGACGCGAGATCGACTCGCTAGCGCGAGGCGGTGCAGCCAATGAGCGCGCGAAGCCTAGTTCCGTTCATTGGCTCGGCCGCCAGGCGCCAGCTGATCTCGCCTCTCATTGGTCACTGTTTTTCGTTAATAACTCGTAAACGAAGCCGCGGATCGCATTTTCGCCGAGGAAAAAGTTGCTTCAAATAACTTCACGAACCCCTCAGTTCCCGGAAATACAATAATTTTAGGACACTCTGTATACATGCAGTAAATTCTTCTTAGAAGGTCGGAGCTTGGAATTGAAAATGATCATAGCTAGACACTCGGGACACGATTCTTCGAGTGTCGCGGTTCGTTTTTATAGAAACTCGGTTATTATTAACTACACAGTAATGTTAGAATAAAAACGATGAATTTTTTTATTTCTAATATTTTGCCACGACTCAAAGGCAATTCGGAGGCCACCTTTCACGATTCGAAGGCAATTCGGAGGCCACCTGACACGATTCAAAGAAAATTCAGAACCACATGACACGATTCGAAGGCAATTCGGAGATAATTCGGAGGCCACGTAACACGATTCGAAGGCAACTCGGAGGCCACGTGACACGACTCGAAGGTAATTCGGAGGCTTCCACGATTCGAAGGTAATTCGGAGGCTTCCACGATTCGAAGGCAATTCAGAGACCACCTGACACGATTCGAAGGTAATTCGGAGGCTTCCACGATTCGAAGGCAATTCGGAGGCCACCTGACACGATTCGAAGGCAATTCGGAGGCTTCCACGATTCGAAGGCAATTCAGAGGCCACCTGACACGATTCGAAGGCAATTCGAAGACAATTCGAAGGCCACGTGACACGATTCGAAGGCAACTCGTAGTCCACACGATACGATTCGAAGGCAATTTGGAGACCACTTGCCACGATTCGACGGTCACGTACCTCGTAGATCCGCGGTCTTTTTACCCAATTCACACCCAAAAAGACTATTTTATATTGTCTTCCGGGAATTTGCCAGATGCCACGATTCGACGGTCACGTACCTAGTGCAATAAATCCTCTTCAATCGCCCCTCAACTTGTAAACAAAAAATTAACAACTTGAGAAGTGAGTACACGATTATTCGAGCCTCGCGGCTCGTTTTTATAGCTGCCGATTATCGACAGCTACAAAAACGTGCCCCGAGGCTCGAATATCCCCTCTTCCCAAGTTGTCCACTTTGTTTAGAAACTGAGGGACGATTGGGGAGAATTTACTGTACCTAACACGTATCTTCTAGCTCCGCGGTTTTTCTAACCCGACTCACACCCAAACAGACCATATTGCGACGTCATCCGGGAATTCGCGTCGCGTGCCGCATCACGCGCTCGACCGACTCCGTCGACCCTTATCATCGACATAGCAATAAATTAGGCGTGGCAGTAGCACGGGGAAATTCACAGTAACCCGAAATTTGACACTGAATGAACTAATGAACGGACACTTCCTATATGAAAAAGTAACGTTCATTATACCCATTTCGTACTATAGTTACTTAGGGTAGTTCCATTATATATCAACATATGTCTTGTAGATGTCATTGTGTGATTTATCAATTGTTCATTCATTGATCACTTAACGCATTTTTTTTAAATAGCTGCAACTACCAAGAAATGCTAGAATTGTATTCAGAGATGAATGAGTTTAGTAATAATACTAAAGATTAATTAGGATTAATACTAGATTAATTAGGATTAAATAACGATCGTTTTAACAAACGTGCAGCTTAACACTTTATCTACTGATATACCATTAATAGAGTTTTCAATTACTGTGCTGTACCAAGAGAAGCCTAAATAACTTCTTTCTACATGATAATCCCAGACGAAATGATTAGATAATGCTATTAGAGACGTTTTGTTCGTACACGATAGACATAGATAGTACCACTAGTCAATTTCTTAAGAAATTTTTTTTTATTGCAAATTGTGGACTTTCGGAATTTACAAAATTAATGCCGGCGAACAATATGTTAATATTATATATAAACAATATTAATATTATAATATAATTATAATAATAATTAATATTATATATAAACAATATTAATATTATAATATAATTATAATAATAATTAATATTATAATAGTTAATATTATATATAAACAATATTAATATTATAATATAAACAATATGTTCATTCACTGGATTGATCACATTGTATATCAACGAATAGTAGGTGCTTGTTACCGATACTCTGTGCATTTTTCACAAAGTTCTAAGTTTAAAATGTTTTCGTTTTACACTTCGAGCCGGCGACACACAATTTAACCCTTTGCCGTAGTTTAACTCGTGACGGAGACTTTCTAGTAAGAACCTGTTAAGGATGAATGTTATTCCGTTCTTCTAGGTTGAAATCAAATTCTGTTTTTTATAACTATTCCAGGAAATATAGGCTCACAATAAATACAAATATCCTTCTTCTTCTTCTTCTTCTTCTAAGAAATTATTATAATCGAAAAACTTCTAGTCATCGTAACTGGAAAGAAGATGGCACGGCAAGGGGTTAAGAGCCCAGCAAAATCAGTATGAATCCTAAGGCAATATGCAGAACGGTTCGGTTGCACGCTGGTCAGTGGTTGCGAAACTTCGTTTAAGTAAGCAGCTCTAAGGGAACGGGTGAAACGAATGCGAATGTATAATACACGAGAAGCCGAGATTCGGCTGCTCGTGTCGAGGGTCGAGTATCGAGTATCGAGCCGCAGCTGCGGGTACCGTTCCCGGAGAAAACTCGCGAGAATTGTCGCGAGTGCAATACGGAAATTGCAAACTTTCTTCCAGGGTTCGCGTCCCGAACTCTTCGGGAGTCGACTGCAGTTGAATTCCAGCATTCTCCCAGGATTCCGTTAACAAGGACGGAAAACAAGTCGAAATGTAACAGGTGTTCGCGGCCGCGTAAATACCGCGAATCTGGCAATTTTTCTGGAATTTTTATCAAGAGGCTCGTCCATTTTTCGACGAACTCTGAAAACCCTGTTCTTCTTAATCCGTTCAACCCGCTCGCTGTCAAACCATCGCAAAAAAGTCTTACGAAATCGTAGTCGCGCTTTTAAATATTGATCGTTCGGAAAGTTGGTTCGTTCTTTCACGAGAAAATAAAAGACAATTTTTTAAAGTTTCAAATAAAAAGAAAACTTTCCGACATTTTTCTGCTTATCTCGTAGAAGCTCCGTCGTTGATTCGTAAAATGCGAATCACGTGCTTCTTTAACGAGCTTACAAAACAAGATTTTTGTTGAGAACCGAAGCAACTTTCCGAACGACCCAATAGTTGGACGTCTTCATCATTTAACCAATATGACAACTGTTACATTTTAAGAGGGGAGACATGTGGCATATCTTGTTGCAAGAGAGAACGTCGCATTTCAGGGTTTTAACTTAAAGCTCTGATTGCAAATTCTTGTTTTTTCCTTCTTCCAGTCTGTCGGACTTCCTCTTATCCCGACTTTGTTCCAGATAAATACGCGAATCCTATATTCAACAGTTCAATTAATGCGTAAACTCACATTTTCTGGAATTGCGACATATTGTATTTTTTCTCACAGTCACAAAGATATGAACAGAACGGTTTCCGACCAATCCTGCGACTTCCGGTGGTGGCGACACGGCTATTTTAAGGCTTCTGTGATTTCCATACGCACCAAAGAGTCCATATATCGTATTCATTGTCGATATATCGAAACCAATATTACGTTAAATACCGAAAAGATGGTCCACTACTTAAAATGTAACAGCAGCAAACCGGTGAAACGTTCGCAGCGCGACGATACGGAGGTATTCGCGAAGTTCCGAGTCATTGCAAGTGAAATTCCGAGACGCGCGTACATTCCGAAACCGTTTCCGGGAAACGCTCGACCCGCCCCGCCGCGCAGAAATGTGTGCGAACGCCGATCTACGTGGAAATTCGTAGCCTCAAGCACACCTCGGCAATTGCAAAAATATTCGGGAAGCAGCGGGTAAGTATTTTGAAAATATTCCGGGGGCGTCGCGTCGCGTCGCGCGTCGCCGCGTTTTCCAGAGCAAAGCCGGAGTTCGTGCCTGGAAACGTTGAAACAAGACGTTTCCCGGGAAATCCGAAGTTACGATAATTCGCGACCTTCCTTTGTGCAACGGGATTCCGGATGCAATCGTCGCAACGGCGCGGCGCGTTATTCCCGGCAATCATCCGCGTTCGAGGCAGGAATGTTTAGCGGCGTCAAAGGAACGGTTTCCGATCCGGTGACGCCCGATCGAGGAAGTATCTCGAAGTATCTCTGAAAGAGCATTAATTTCGAAGTTCCCGGTCGCTTTGTACAGGGTGTTCCAAAAATGTCTCGCAATCCGAAAGTGTGGCGGGTTCCTCGGGTCATTTGAAGCAACTTTTTCCTTTACAAAAATTTTCTCCAAGGCACCGTTAACGAGTTATTAATGAAAAACAGTGACCAATGAGAGGCGAGCTCGGCTGGCGCGAGGCAACCGAGCCAACGGCGCCAGCGGTCGAGGCAGCCGAGCCACCGGCGCCAGCGGTCGAGGCGGTCGAATCCCAGTTCCGCTGGTGCGAGGCGGCCGAGCCAGTGAGCGGAACTGGGCTTCGTGCGCTGGTTGGCTGGGCCGCCTCGCGTCAGTCGTACTCGATTCTTATTGGTCACTGTTTTTCGTTAATAACTCGTTAACGGTGCCTCGGAGAAAATTTTTCTAAAGGAAGAAGTTGCTTCGAATGATCCGAGGAACCCGCCATTTCCGGATTGCGAGACATTTTTGGGACACCCTGCATTTTTGCCGCGATGAATTCTGACGCAGGGAGGAAGAGAAAGCGCGAAAGCACGAGATGAAAATTTCGGAAGCTCGTTGTCTTTTTGCCGGGGAGTGTACGCACGCGGCGCGGTTTCACCCCTCTCCGGGGGGGAAAACTTTGTTATTACGGCGAAACGTGAATTATATCCGTTTCCATCTGGCGTCCCCGGTGTTTCTTCGGGCGCAGTTGCCGTCGCCCCCGCGATTTCGTTGCCGCAACGCGGAACACCGGGATGATCTCGGCCGGTACGGCGATCCGTCTTCGTGTCGATTAGCCGACGAACCGCACCGACTTTCCGCGGCTAGAAAAATGTGGAAACTTGCCGGGCAACTGGAGAATTAACTTCGTCGTGTTCCGAGCGATTCCTTCGGATCGAGCCCGAATGTACGCCGTTGTTAACGACACGATTTGTTTTCTAGGGGATGAACGCGATAAGGCCGGCCGGTCGATGAGGCGCGGCAGCTCTGTGGACACGATACACCGTGGAAATAGTGCAGGAGGCCATCCATCCTCGAGATCTTCTTTCGGCGTTTTCGGACGCCAGTAATGAACGGCGGTGGGCTGTCGATGCACCTGTTGCATCCGGGGCCGTTTCTTTCGCGATATTTAACGCGTTGACAGTCGCGTCGTCGTGTCTTGCTAACAGTGCCGTTCGAGAATTCGGTCTGCTAGGGTAAGTGTGGGTATTACTGCGGGGACGCCCCAAATACTGCGGGGCGTATTTTTTATTTTATTACATTATAAAAGTAATAAATATTTTTATAATCTTCTTTATAGTCTTTATAATCTTTTAAAAATGAATCTCATGATTTTTTATACGTTTAATATCGATAATTTATGACGTACAAGGGTAACAGCATTCGCAGTTTTAATTCATTTATTGATGTTTTATATCCGAAAACTTATGAAAACGTCGTGTCTTATGATATATTCGTAGTGGCAGCTGTGAACGCTGATTCGAAAGGCATTTATGGTTTGGCAATTAATAATAAACTATTCATTTTAACGTTATTTTTAGATAAAGTAATCGTTACTTTGATAAAAAGTCGATATATACTGTCGCTATCATCTATCCTCAAATATTATTTACTAACACAGTATTTAGTATAGTTTTTTTACTTTTTTACTATATATACATTTTTACTATGTGTGTATATTACTGCTTCACTGAATTGCGTACCCTAACCTATACAGTGCGGTTCTCGATGAGCCGGTGCGAACACGCTTGATCGTAGCGTACCTATATCTAATTTGTAAATTTGTTTTACGGTGAAAATATATTGATCCTGGGAACTGTAGCTGTGTGTGTACATTGAAAAGAAAATGGGTTACGTCAACCTTGACACGGAGAAATCGGAACGTCCGCAGTATTTGGATCGCAGTAATAGATACATAATCGCAGTAATATGTGTACACGTATGGTTTATTTATATTACGCTTTTTAATGAAATCTGCGCGTTCGGAGATCCGATATTTTGAGAAAAGCAAATATTCAAGTTAACCTTTTAGGTACGGCTGAATTCTGCGCGAGGCTATTTCTCTGGACGGCAGAGTCTGATGTGTACTGTACAGAGTCTGATACTGTATATTCTGTCTGTATATACAGGGTGTCCCAAAAATGTCTCGCAATCCGAAGGTGGCGGGTTCTTCAGGCCATTTGAAGCAACTTTTTCCTTTACAAAAATGTTCTCCAAGGCACCGTTAACGAGTTATTAACGAAAAACAGTGACCGATGAGAGGCGAGATCAGCTGCCGCGAGGTGGCCGAGCCAACAGCGCCAGCGGTCGAGCGGTCTAATCCCAGCTCAGCTGGCGCGAGGCGGCCGAGCCAGCGGCGCCAGCGGTCGAGGCGGTCGAATCCCAGCTCAGCGGGCGCGAGGCGACCGAGCCAATTAGCGGAACTGGGCATCGCGCGCTGATTGGCTGGGCCGCCTCGCGTCAGCCGTAATCGATTCTTATTGGTCACTGTTTTTCGTTGATAACTCGTTAACGGTGCCTCGGAGAAAATTTTTGTAAAGGAAGAAGTTGCTTCAAATGATCCGAGGAACCCGCCATTTCCGGCTTGCGAGACATTTTTGTGACAGCCTGTAGACTGCTGTAAATCGATGCGAAGACAAAAGAAGTGTGAAACAATGCAC
The DNA here is from genome assembly GCF_051020955.1 of Megalopta genalis. Taxonomy (NCBI): domain Eukaryota; kingdom Metazoa; phylum Arthropoda; class Insecta; order Hymenoptera; family Halictidae; genus Megalopta; species Megalopta genalis. The sequence continues at coordinate 16,929,262 of NC_135013.1, forward strand.
ATGAAGACGATTATTTGGTTCAAACGATGAGCGCGTGAGCTATTAGAGCAAGCCACTATAGTGGCGCGTCGTTCTAAAAGATGATATCCGCGGAAGTCACTATAGTGGCGCGTCGAGCCTAAAAGGTTAAAGAATAATAAATATAACTCAAGTTGTCAATTTATTGGCGCGAAAGGTGTTCTTTTCTCTGTGAAAGTACGGCTTGTTCGAGAAACCGTACCCTACGCTTACCCTAGATAGTTCGAAATCCGAGCAAATTGCTCGATCGAGTTCTCGCGGTCGCAGAATCGGCGGCCCGAGAATGCCTGAACCGTATCGCAGGATCTAGAGACGGGCCGTGAACGCGGGACGAGTGATCATGCCGGATCGCGGCATGGGTTCGGCTTTGAACTCTGATCGCGGAAGATGAAATGGACGATTTAACCCGGAGTCCGGACAGCTGTGAATGTGAAAAAGACAGAGAAAACGAGTGCGCGCGTGGGAGGGGGAGATGAACAGCGCGGAGAACTCGACGGAGACGCGAATATGCCTTCTGCAGGAGGACTTGGAGGATCCTCGGACCTCGTCGCTGAGGAGGATCAGCTACGGCATTATCCTGCCCGCAATCTGTTGCTTGGGAATCGTCGGGAACATATTGAACCTGGTCGTGCTCACCAGACGCAACATGCGGGGAACCGCTTACATCTACATGAGAGGTAGGTTCATTCCGTTCCAACTGTACAGGGTGCCCCAAAATCGTGGTGCTTCTGAGGGATGTAAGGAATTCGTGAGGTCATTCGATGCAACTTTTTCCTTTACAAAATTGTTCTCCGAGGCTTCGTTTACGAGTTATCAACGAAAAACGCTGACCAATGAGAGACGATCTCGGCAAGGCGGCCGAAGCCCGGTTGCGCCGATTGGCTCGGCCGCCTCGAGCCAACTGATCTCGTCTCTCATTGGTCACGGTTTTTCGCGAATAACTCGTAAACGATGCGTCGGAGAAAAATTTCGTCAAGGAGAAAGTTGCATCGGATGACCTCAGGAACCCCTCGTTTCCCGGAAATACCATAATTTTGGGACACCCCGTACAGGTCGATTTCTATTCCTAATCTCGTTCGAATAACAGCGGCCGGCGAAGTTTCACAGTTTCCGCTAATGGACGTACAGTTAGCCGGTCGTGCATTCGTTTCGAAGTTGCGGTCGTTCCACCTCGTCCGCAGCTTTTACAACTTCGCCATGGTATAGTTTAGGTTCTTGGGATTCCTTGGGGTCGTGAGATTCTAGCTTGCATAGTGAAACGCTGCGCGCTCTGCTGAATGGGCCGATAAGATTTAACGCGCGCGAACAACGGATGAAGCGGGTAAAGGTGCGTCGATGGTTCTTTGGAAGGCCCTGCAGAACGAATCTTGCCGGCGGAGATAATGTGCGAACGGAGCGTAATTATCGCGGAGTCGGACGAAACGCTCGGAGAGGAAGCGGAATCGGAGAAGTAGGATCGTTGGATCATAATATCCTCGGATAAATTTGTTTCTCGTGTTTATGCGATATTATTCGAACGGAAGGCCGCGCTGACGCGACGCTACTCGACGCTTCGGAATTCATCGATAAGCTGCAGCCGGAAGGCTCGCCGCGGGGCATGTTCGCGACTTCCGTCGCTTCGTGAACGAGCGAGACTCTCCGGTCTCGGTACCGTCGACGGAATTAACGCGGGAACGCGAGAAAAATTGGCGATCCCTGCCAAATGAGACGCTTTGACGTCGAGCCAAAAAGTCAGCGCGGCGCAGCCGCTCGCGGACAAGTTCACCGAAACTAGATACCCCGGCCCGGACTTTTATTTCGCGGCTTATCTGTTGAACACAGTCCGCTCTCGCACGAATCCATTACCGGTTTAACTCGTGCCTAAGTCCGCCTTATGGCTCGAGTTCGCGTAACGTTTAAACTTTCGTCGATTTCTGTCGTCGATGAAGACTCCGCCGAGCTTGAGATTCTTTTCGAGATGGAGCCCGCACGATACGGAGCTCGCGGAGCTCGAGAAATAGGGCGAGGGACGGACGAGAAATAGCAGAAGAAGAAGGAGGAGGAGGAGGAGGAGGAGGAGACGGTTCGTTGGGCGATCGTCGTTGTTTCTTAAATTCGACGACGCCGAATAGAACCGAAACGCCGCGACGGCTTCCGCGTTGCTGGCACCGACACGTCCACGCTCGTTTCCGGTCCGACGACGACGGTACATTAGGGGGAAATTACTCGGCAATTCGATTTTCGCCGTTTCCTTGTTCCGACCTTTACCGATTCGGCCCCGTACACGTTTCTTCCCCTTGCGGAACGCGAATCGCGACGCAGCCCTTAGTTGTGCTCGGGGCGTTCGCCAATTAGGCTAAGCAACCGGATGTTGAAGCCTACGGTAGCGAAGGGAACAAGAGATTATTCGAAAGAATCTTATATGACTGTTATTTATTCATTGATTTATTTATTTATTTGGTGTATGGAAACAAATATCACGGACGGATTTGCAGAGCTACGTTGCATTATGAATTGTAAAGAGTAGCGACTTATAATAGTTGTTCACGTGTACATACTAGTTGTGCACTGGCTTCTAAACTTGGCAACAAGTGTAATGCAGAAATCAACGGTACCAAATCTTATCATAATTACGAATATCATTGGCATAATATTTTATTCTTAGAAGAAGAGAGGGATACGATTGTTTCAGTTCAGTGATCGACGTTCAAATTTTTGAAGCATCTGAAAGTGAAAAGAAACAAAGGTACATTTGACAAATGAATTTCTCTATTCGCATGTATTGATGACTACTCCGTGGAATCGAAGAATAAATAAGTAGTTGTTTTGCATAATGATCCGCAGACCAGTAATAACTAAAAAGAATAAAAGATAAAATTTTGGCTTTCGAACTCCGTATTTCTCGCAACCAAATGGACAATTTGGGAAGAGGAGCCTTGCGAATTCGAGCCTCGCGACTTGTTTTTATAATTACCGATTGTCAACGATTATTAAAACATGGCGCAAAGCCGGAACAATCGTATCTCCTGTTCCAAAATGATCCACTTTTGCCTACAAGCTGAAGGAAAATTAGGGAGAATTTACTGTATTTTCAACGGTATTACAGTAGAACCTCGATTATCCGGGTTAAGTAGACTGACATGAACGTTCGAATAACAGAATAGCTATTTATTTAATCTCCGTTGATCTACAAAGTAAATGATTTTCCACACAGTTTGCCTCAGTTGGATCGAGCTGATCGCATATCAGACGTGTTTCGATGACAGAATAAAAAACGCTCGATAAAAGCGAAGCTGCTTCTCAATATTCAAAACCGAAGCGTCGCGTATTATTGGGTTGGTAACTAAGTAATTGCCGATTTCACAATTATAGATGTCTCTCACTCCCATTTTTATGATATCCGTAAATGTTATATTATAAAATTATTATTATTATTATTATTATTATTATTATTATTATTATTATTATTATTATGTTATTTTTTATTATCCGAGAATGTTAGCAACTGGACAAATTGAATGCAGCGGTCAAGGAAAAGCGACCAGAATTGGTCAATCGTAAAGGTGTCATTTTCCAGCAGGACAATGCTAGGCCGCACACGTCTTTGTCCACTCGGCAAAAATTGATGGATATTGGTTGGGAATCGATGTTACACCCACCATATAGCCCCGATCTCGCGTCATCGGATTACCACTTATTTCGATCCCTGGACAACTCCCTTCGTGGTAAAACTTTTAACGACGATGACGCTGTAAAATTTCACTTAACTCAGTTTTTGGCCGAAAAGATGGTCGAAAAGATTGTCGGAGAGATGGCAAAAGGTCATCGAACGAGATGGAAAATACATTACAGATTAAACTTCGTTCCAAGTAAAAAAGAATTTTTATTTCATTGAACAAATCGGCAATTACTTAGTTGCCAACCCAATATAATGATTGCGTCAAGACAATCTTATCGGGCAGTCGTTAAACTTTGTCCAAGGTAAAACGCGGGAATAAAATAAATTCTCCGAGAGCGGACACCGTGGTAGTTTCGACACCGTGGAGAAGATCCAAAACGAATCGCAACAGGTGCTTACCTCGGTCGGAGAGAAAAGCTCGCAGAAAGCACCGGAGACAGGGGATCGTTGCCAGCGTTATACCCGTAGGGGAACTAACAGGCTAATTAAATGTTTTATAGATTCGGTCCGGTATTCTTTCGTTGATAGCAGTTGCGGGGGCGAGTGAAATAGCATTTGCCTGGTTAGCCCGGGGAGAGACGTCGCGTCGTTTCAGTCGAAATCACGGCGCTTGTCCTCGAGGATTACTCGTCGCCCGGTATTCCAGGCGCGAGTCTCGCGGTATTCCGGCGGACGGAAATCCGGAAAATCACGGGAAAGCTCGGTTCGAGCCGTATCGGATCGGATTGGATGGGATACGGCGTCGGTGCGCGGGGATGGTAATTCGCGGACGCAAAGAAATCGCGCGGAATTTCCGTTTTATGCGGTTTCCTCGCGACGTCGACGAAAACGTCGGGGAAAAAGAGCGGGACAGGAGATGCGAAAAGATTCTCGTTTGCCGCTTTTGTATATTCGTTATCCGCAAAGAAGCCGCCTCATTGTTCCCTTGTAGCTATCTCGCCGTCGCCTTTTCTCTTCTCCGTTTAATTTCCTTGTATTTAATGAACGCTCGCGCGGCAGCGCGGCAGCTCTAATAAATTACAGTTAACGGGAAAACATTCACCCTTTTGGTTTCCCCGCCTGTCTTCTCTCCCGCCAGCCATTATTCCTCTCCCCCGTTCGCGCTCTATCGCGCGTCACCATTCAAATCCATTTTTCACATCTCGCCTCTCCGCTCGTTCGCGCTTCGTTCACGGTATCCTTTTATTTCTCCCACCCCCTCCCCAACCCCTTCGTCTATTTTTCTCTACCTCTCTTGTTCGGACCGACGCGACGTCGCCGAGCTTCCGGTCCGCTAATTCTTCTGTTCGACTTCGAGGATTCCCGATACGTTTCACGCTTTAATCGCGATCGCGGAGCTTCCGCGCCCGCGCCGCCGCGAGCCTCCGATCCGCTTTTTAGCGAGTGACTCCGATCCATCTTACCGTAAAGACGGCTACACGCTGCTGACTGCTGTTGCTGTTGCCTCCGTCGAGCTTAGCAAATTTATCCTCTCCGTGTTTCATCGTCCGTGCACCGCTGCCAGCCATCTGCGCGCGCGAAACGACGGTTAGAGAGTCCGTCGCCGCCGCAGCGATTGCTACATTTTCCTCGGAACGAGTCGAACCTATTTTTCGAATCCACGGGCTGTCGCGCGGATAATACGCTCTGATGCGCCACCGAGCACGGATCGATGCTGTTCGCTCGATCGTTGCGAGAACCGCCGCCAAAAAGAAGAACGGGGACACCGTCTGGGAAAAACCGGCGAATTTCGACGCTCGCCGGGAAAGGAAAATTCCTTCGACGCGACGCCGGGTCGAGGGGATCCGAAAATGTAGCAGCTATCTATCCCCGGAAAAGTATCATCGAAATTGCTGGTGCAACTTTTATAGATACATGTCGTATAGAACGTTTTCGCAGAAGCGAGAGAATGACTCGTTACGATATCTTTTTTTTTATCGGCGTTCGTTTCGTACCGAAACGAACGACACGATGGTGCAACTTCGCTGTCGATACGTCGCGACTTGAATCGACTTGTCAAAGTTCCCCGGAGGGAAATTACCTTGTGATTTTGTTCGCTTCACGAAAATTGGCCAATTATCGGTACGCGTCAGCGTACACTCGACGAATAAAGTCGATAGAGGAATTACAGGATGTTCCAAAAATGGAAACCCCTGCGAGAGGCGATTCCTGCGGCGATTTTAAGTAAGTTTTTCCCTCAGCGAAAATGCAATCCGCGGCTTTGTTTGCGAGTTATCAACGAAAAACGCTGACCAATGAGAGGCGAGCTTGGCTGGCGCGGGGCGGTCGGACCAACGAGCGCGCGACGCCCGGTTCCGCCCATTGACTCGGCCGCCTCGCGTCAACTGATCTCGCTCTCTCATTGGTCACTGTTTTTCGCGAATAACTCGTAAACGACGCGGCGGATTGCATTTTCGCTAAGGAAAAAGTTACTTGAAATAACCTCAGGAACCTCCCATTTCCGGCTCGCTAGACATTATTGAGACACCCGGTATATAAGTCAAGGTAAAAAGCCCGGTGATGAACCGACGTTGCAACGAAAGACCGTGCACACTGTCTACGTTGTCCCGCATCGGTGAAATATTCTTCGAGTTCGACCGAAATCGGACCGTGACCGGCATGGAACGGGTACAGCACGTCCGATGCGGACACTCTGGTACAAATCAATGGAAGAATATTTGACCGGACCAAGACCTGACCGAGAAAGGCAACGATAGCGTGTTCCAGCTCCTAGGTGGCAGCTGCTCGTCAATTTCTTTAAGCACGTTTTCAACTATCGCCCGTTCCTCGACCGTGGCGCGATCCGGTCGACGTTTCTTGTCGCGTCCAATTCGCGCGCTCCCCAATTGGCAATTACCGGGAGCCACGCTGCGAAGGGATTTTTCTTGCCCGAGTTTTTCGAACATTGTGCGGCTCTCTGCGGTCGATCGAACCGCGGCTCGTCCCGAATCGAGGGTCCCCAGGATCGAGAGGAGGAAGCAGCAGCACGCTCGCCGGGAAGTTCGCCACACGCTCGGCTCCGGAAGCCTATCGATATGCACGGTGCGCGTTGATGACGAGGGCGAGGCCCGGAACGAAGATGAGGTCGGCGAGGACTGGCAGAGGACATGCCTTTGAGCATGGAAATATTGCGAATCCCGGGATATTGGGCTGGAAGAATTTGTGCGTAAGGAAATGCAATTGGAGACGTGCTCGGAAACGGCGAAAGCTACCGGGCGGCGACGCGGCGTCGCGTGCACCATGGAAAACAGAGGCGTGCCCACTATTCTATGACTTATTTCCATGCGCAAAGATACGGCACGCGGCTTCGAATATCCGAGGACACGTCGCAGCGCGTCGTTACACAGAGCTTGTCCCGACTTTCGGATAGCCGTTATCTGCATTTCGGCTTTAGCAGCAACGATTTCGAACCAGAGGTTTGCGATATTTCAGATATTCTTTTTATTGTTCTTTGCCGCAGTATGCACGCTGTGGGTTCCGTTCCCGTTCCGTGCTAGTCGCAGTCCGGCTTCGATAAAACCCAAAGAATATTCGAGCGAAGCGAGGCGGGACTGATACAACGTGGACGGTATTATACGTCGGTCCGTTACCGATCATTTCGACAGCTAACACGCAATGCAAATAATGCTTGTGCGATGTAACAGTTTCATTTACATTACTTATAACTTTATACTTTGTATATACAGGGTGTCCCAGGTTTGAATGTTCAAACTTTGTCAGTGTATTCTATGGCACGAAGTAAGAAAAAGATTTTATGTAAACATAGGTCATATAGAGCTTTATTAAGTAGTTATAACAAAAATTCAGAATATAACAAAAGTTATATAACAAAAGTTCAAATATTATAAATGCTAATTTATCCAATTTCAGACCTTAACACATAAAACAAGGGAAAAATTTATATTTATTTACTATTTTCGAATATTGTAGCAATCAATTCATGGCAATTTTTCCTTCAATATCATCTGAAGGTCGTCGTGTAACAGATCGTTGAATTCGTCTCGATGTCGCCTACAATACTGTGAAGTTAAAATAACCTAGTTTCATTTAAAAACATAACGGTGACCTTGCTTTTTTTATTATCAAAAATCAATTCGTTGAAACAACTGCAATTTCTTTTCGATTAAATACTAAGTAAAAAAGGGGCTGAAAAATTGTGGGGACTAATTTGTGACTCACCCAGTGTACGATACAATACTATATTTAATTGTACCAAGAATGTAATACTTGTAATTCTTGCACAGCGATGCGACTACGACAGGATTTTACCGGACCGAGACCGGGATCGGCTCGACGGTAAACGTATAATTTCGGCTGTAAACGTATCCAAATCGTAGTGGCCGCCGATCGATCTTGTCAGGGAGATTTTGACGAGAGGGTGCGACAACGTTTCCCGGAAAAGCCGGTCGCCGCGCGGAGCAGCGAACGTGTGAATAGTTTAAACGTCCCGCTAATGAAGTTCGGAAGAATTCTAGGTGCTCGCGTTAACTCGAATTGCTGCAGTTTTCTAATCCGGGGGTGGAAACGAAGCGTGCGCGAGGCTCCACGGCCCCGTGGTTTTTGGATCTCCCGCGAGCCTTTTTCCGCTCTGGAATCCCATTACCTTCTTCCAGGGAATCGAGCACGCTCGACCCGGGCGAAAAAATTGCCGGCTCTGTCGACAAGCTTTCCTACTCGGTATCCCCTGGTATCGTGGTCGGTCTATCCATCGGTTATTACCATTTAGAGAGAGTCCTCTGCCGCAATGTCTATGTACATCTCTCGTCCCCGTCTCTCGACCCCGCCCGTTCCCTCTCGCGTTTCCCGCCGCGTCTTCAGTTTCGCCGTCGTCCCAGCGATCCGTTCCTACGAACGTTAACGTCTGCTTTCCGCGCCGCCCCAGGCTTTATGAATATTAACGAGCACGCTGCCACGCCTCTGCTTGTCGGCGCATTAAACGTCTCGCTCGAAACTGCCGGGAAAGCTTGCGAGCCGCGACCGACCCGAGACTTTTACCCGCGCGAATCTCCGAATCTCGGACGTTCCCGGGGACATCGGAAAACCGTGGATACACGTCACGGCGAAATTGTAAAGGCCAGAAATATTACTCGGATCCGCAACGTGTGGTCGAGAACGCGAGTTGGCTGCATCGGTGGGATTCACCGCGACGGTTTGGCCTGGCTGGCTTAGCAGCTGAGTTACGGCGGCTGGAGACAGCTTCGCACAGCTTCCCCCCCAAGCTTGCTTTGCCGGCGGACGCATCCGATATCTTCCCGGATATCTTCTAACACCGTTTCGACCGTTGATTTCATTACGGAATTCGTTTCACTCGCTCGTTCGTTTTGCGGTTTTATTAACTCCTTGCCGTATCGTTTTCTTTGCGACTACGGTAATTTCTTCCTAATTCGCGCGCGGATTGCGCGCAACAATGGACGATTTCGGGAGAGGAGATTACGAGACGGATGACTCGAATAATCGTAGCTTCCTCTTTCCAAGTTGTCCATTTTTGCGGGAATTACTCTTTTGGTTGTAATGATTTGTTCGACGAAGAATAGTGTTTATTCAGTAATGTCTCCCTAACTGATGATCAAATTGTGCAGAAAAATGGACAATTTGGGAATCTGACCATTTGACCACTGATCACTTGAACGTTGATCATTTTTCCACTGAACACTGATTATTTGAACACTGATTACGTGGTCACTGATTACTTGATCACTGATCACTGACCACTGACCACTGACCACTGACCGCTTAGGCATTGACCACTTGACCACGAACCACTTAACCACGAATCACTAACCACTGACCACTGACTACTGATCACTGACCACTTGACCACTGACCACTGACCACTTTTCCACTGATCACATGAACGCTGACCACATGCTCACTGAACACTGATTACTTGATCACTGATCACTTGATCATTGATTACTTGATCACTGATCACTTGAGCACTGACCACTGACCGCTTGGGCATTGACCACTTAACCACGATTCACTAACCACTGACCACTGACTACTGATCACTGACCATTTGACCACTGACCACTTTTCCACTGATCACTTGAACGCTGACCACTTGTCCACTGAACACTGATTATTTGATCACTGATTACTTGATCACTGATCACTGACCGCTTGGGCATTGACCACTTGACCACGAACCACTTAACCACGAATCACTAACCACTGATCACTTAACCACTGACTACTGACCACTTGGGCATTACCCACTTGATCACTGACCCTTGACTACTGACCACTTGAGCACTGACCACTGACCGCGATTCTGCAGAAGTTCACATGATTCGCATGATCGGCCACTTGTTCCAAGGAGAATATCGTTGTAGTTCTCCTTGGAGAAAATCAACTTCTTCCTAATTATTCGGCTCGCAGGGGACGTTCCTGAAGGATCAACTTTGGCCTGACATTCTCTTTGACAGTTTCGGATCGTGATTTCCGAGTCCTTGTGGTCTCCAACCCTTCTCCTTTAGCGATCGCATTGCGCAGCGATTTCTTCGTATTCGGATTCGAAAAGTCTTGCGCCGGTCGGAATCAACGATTCTCGAAGAAGATGGAAAACTGTTTCCACCTGGGAATCGGGGCCTCGCTTCGAGGAGTTTGCGAAACGAGGAGATAACATTAAGTGTCGTATCTTTTCGACTTTCGTGTCTACCGGTCCGCGATTTCCTGTACATGATCGAGCGACCGAGGATTCCTGGCCATCATTTTCTATAACGATTACATCGTAAAGTGGTCTTCTGTTCATGTTTCTTCAATGTAAACAAACTGTGTTGTCAACTAACGTGCTATTTGATCCTCGTGATATTCGTTCGGCGAACTCACTTAAAATTAATCTCCTGCTCAATTTTTTGAACTAAATTTTCTATTGCTAAATATGATTATTTAAACATTTCAATACATCGTACACATAGTTTTGGATAGATATGGGGTAGTGACTTTTTTGAATTTTGTCTATTAGACGGCCGCATTGTGCGCCAGTCTAAAGCAGGAGAGGAGCTCGGGGCATTCGATCGTCCCATTAAGCACTGTATAAGCAAAAAGAAGATTCTGCAGAGAACGGCGAGTACACTCTAAAGTCAGAAGATTTAATGTGGCGAGAATATTTGTGTAATTATGGTCACTGGAGGACATGGGGCGACGTAGTTTACGGGCAGCGACTCGAAGAGATTTATGCTGAATACTCTCTGGTTTTGTACATAGATAGCGTTGATAGAGAGACCAAGAAATTGAGAAATATTCTAGGCGGGGAGTACTGAAGAATGATAGAGAAGTTTTATAGGATTAATATTTTCAAAATATTTCGACGTGTTGTAATAAGAAAGCCAAGAATTTTAAATGCTGGTAATATTAAAAATGTGATTATAAAATGGCAAAATTGATGAGAAATAGTTTCGTAAATCACGAATCACAGTCGAACACGTAAGTTGGAATTGTTGAGAATATATTTTGGATAAAACTTTTTGTATTCGAGAAGGGCTGGAGAAGTCTTCGATGACATGGAACGGTTAAAGATCATTTGAAAATGGTAAGAAATGACACAAAATAATAAAAGCGACTACAATTGAATCAGAAAAGTATTATTGAACTTACAAGAAAACATTTCCAAGTATAACACGCGGATTTTAATAAAATTTTAGAAATTTTATTGTCTGCATGATCTATATCTAGGGGGTGAAAACAACCCTTAAAGTCGATAGTAAAATCATAATTTTTTAGATACCTCGAGAACTAGAGTGTGTAGAACAACGAGTTTGATTAAAAATGTCTATTTTCCTTCGGCAAATGTAGTCACATTAAAACAATTCGATTTTCATTTGAGGGCTGTTTTGACCCCTAGATTGGATTATTGCGTGTAAAATATTTTTCAACAAACTATATCGTACGAAAATTTTATTAATACACTTACAAATGTTCCCTTGCTAACAATTTGTGTTCTGTTATGAATATTGTTAACCATCCAGATTTAGAAATTCTCCGAAATGCCGTAATCTTTAAGTTTAGATAGGAGAATCGAACGATTCACCGAGCAAAAAGCTTTCTTAAAGTCGATGTACAATGTTGAGTCACACTTTGCATTCTCTGCTTGAAACACTTCGACCGGTTATAATTGGCACAGAGCGACAGATCGGTAGTAGTCAGACACATCAGACACATGGAGCCACGTTGTTGGCCGATCAGGAAATTCCTACAAAGTAAAGAAATAATTATAATTCATAAAGAAACGCGACGTTCCCATGGAATCGCATCAAGCGACCGCGGGACGATCGAGTCGCCGATGCTCGAGGATCGTTCCTTCTCGTTTGCGAAAGGCAAACCACCGTGGACCAGGCTATCGAACGGGTCTGCGCGTTTAATCGAATCCCAGACGGCGACAACGAGCGGTGTACTAAAAATTTACAGAGCACGCTACCTTCGATAAATATTCATGAAGTGCCGCGGAAGCTTTCCACGTTACTTTCTTCTAAGACTGCAATTACGCGTTCGATTACTCTTCGCAGCCGGCCTCCGATATTTCCTTGCCGGACGCAACGAACCTTCGACGAAAGGAGCCGGTCTTGTCTTATCGTTTGCATCGCAACTGTGTTCGCCGGTTCACGGTCGCCCGTCCCACGAACAAAATTAACGATTTCGCGAGCCAGTGAATTTACGCGGAACATCGCGGTCGGGCCTACGCGATTTACGTTCGTTGGAGCGGGCGTAAATAAAATTACGACGGCACCGTATAAGTAACGCGATCGAAGCGAGGCGCGATCCGCGGAAGCATTTAATACAGTCGCGGGTGTCGTGACTCCGCGGAGAGCCATAAACGCTCGCAATATCCAAAGTCGTTTGCAACTATCCGGGCCCCGTGGCTGCACTATCGCTAAAAGCATGCAGCGGAGCCTGCAGCTCGATCCTGCCGGCGAACATGTGCAATCCTTTATTTCTTTCGATTTCTTAGCGAGCTCGCGCGTTCTTCCCGGATTCCTCGTGGATGCTTCCGGGATACAGTAATTTCTCCCGGAAATGCCAAATTTCGGGTTGCCTGTGAATTTCCATGCGCTAGTGCTATACGCCTATGTAATTTATTGTTACGTCGATGTTAAAGGTCGACGGAGTCGGTCGAGCGCGTGATGCGGCACGCGACGCGAATTCCCGGATGGCGACACAATATAGTCTGCCTGCGTGTGAGTCAGATAAGAAAAACCGCGGAGCTAGAAGGTACGTGTTAGGTACAGTAAATTCTCCCCAATCGTGCCTCAGTTTGTAAAATAAATGGACAACTTGAGAAGAGGGGATATTCAAGCCTCGCGGCTCGTTTTTGTTGGCTCTTGTGATGAATCCATCGTTGTCTACGTCGCAGAGCCGAAATGTCCCTGGAAACCACCGGAAACCGATCTTCAGTGAACCGTTTCTCATACGCGTTGAATAACGATCCCTAAATTCGCCCCCAAAGCGTAATAAAACTTTTCGTTGCAATGGAACATCGAGCGCATCGAATCTAATTAATATCTGCAGAATTCAAAACGGAGAACGCGTAAGCCTAATCAGACCCGAGCAAATTTTGTTTCAATTGAAAATGAGAAATAACCATTCCAAATACAGTAATTTCTCCCGGAAATTTCGGGTTGCTGTGAATTTTCCTATGCTAGTCCTATGCCTATATAATTTATTGCTACGTCGACGCGAAGGTTCATCGGAGTCAGTCAAGCGTATAATGCGGCACGCGCCGCGGTTCCTGCGACTCAAATTCTCGGAACCACGAAATGGCTGTTTGGGCGTGAGTCAGGTAAGAAAAACCGCGCAGCTAGAAGGTACGTGATAAGTACAGTAAATTCTCCCCAATCGCCCCTCAACTTGGGAAGAGGGGATACTCGAGCCTCGCGGCACGTTTTTGTAGTTGTCGATAATCGGCAGCTATAAAAACGAGCCGCGAGGCTCGAATAATCGTGTACCCACTTCTCAAGTTGTTAATTTTTTGTTTACAAGTTAAGGAGCGATTGAAGAGGATTTATTGTACTAGGTACGTGACCGTCGAATCGTGGTGTCTGGCTTACGAGTGACGGTCGAATAAAGGCATCTGGCCTACGAGTATCGGTCGAACGTAGGCCCGAATAGCATAACTTCACTGATATTTTCTTTCGATCGACACATGTACATACCTTCTTTAACGTTGTCTTTGATATTTCACACGTTGTTAAGAATCGGTTCTTCTAATGCTTTTTTCGTAAATCAAGTATAATGAATAAATATGGTCTAAAGCATGTCGTGTTTGGTCTCATTTTAATTGGAAGAATCTGTCCGATGTATTAACAAAATTTTCATGTACAAGAAATTGGAAATAAAAAGGTGAAGTCACCATTTTTATTCTAGCACTACCATGTATTCATATTAACGCTTTAATGACCGGTGATTTATGCAGGTGATTGCTTTAACAATTATCACACAAAGGAAAAAATATTAAATTTATTGTATCAAATGTGCTATGTTATTGTTGTTGTTTTTTGTCCTATGTGCATGATTGCACGCGTTGAATTATTTCATGAATTTACATAAATATTGCCTGCGACGTTTGACTGCGCAGACGTGCGGCCATTAAAGTATTAATGTACACCGGCATGCTGGCCGCTGCCTTTTTTTTATCGACTGCCTCGAGTTTCTATAAAAACGAGCCACGAGGACCAAAGAATCGCGACTTAGGATTCTAAGATCTGCCGGTTTCAATTCCGATCTCCGAACATTTCTGGGAGAAATTACTGTACCCGCGGATTCGAATAATGGACAAGCGAGCGCGAGACGCGTGTTCGACGCGAATAAGGGTCCTAATAAGTTCGTCTTAATAAGGGTCGCCGACATAGTCGCCGCGAGCTCGGCGCGACACCGAGCCGAGCGTCTATCGAGAGAAAGGACGATTCCGAGGGAACGCAGAGCCAGACATTCCCGAGGGCAAAGACGATAAGGCAACGGTGAAAAATTTTATGAGACCTCTGCCGTTTCCCGTCGGCCGTATCTCGATCCGTTTCTTTTTCTTTCGTCGATTCCATTTTTTTTTCAGCCGTGCCCTTACGCTCCACCCATCTCGATCAAATAGTCGGATTCAGTCTCGGGTCCTTTTACATCAAATCGATCACTGTTATCCATCGGAGATTACGCTGAAAATCCAATGCTGTAAGATTGGGGCGAGGTTTGGTTTCAAGGCGGGATTTTTTACACGCGTCCGACGTACGCGTCAGACGCATTTATAACGATGCGACGGAAAAGTAATATTTCTGCTTTTCTATAAGCGATTTCCAAATGTTGCGCCTGCGTCTGGCGTACTCGTATCATGATCGTCTGTTTCGGAGCCAATTTGGGCGCGAACGCATTGCGATTAATTTCCATGTTTACGTATGAAAATGTCCAAAGAATTATTGCCGATTTGAGTTAACCCTTTGCACTCGAAGCTATTTTAACTATAAATCTAAAACAATCTTCTTGACTTATAGTCAAAATTTTTATTTTGTATCTCCTTTTCCCAAATTGTCCATTTTTGTTTACAAGCCGAAGGAAAATTGAGGGGAATTTTGCTGTATTATCCTTGCATCGAATTCGATGATCACGGTAGTTTCGCTTGCATTGGCAGGAGGGTCACACCGATTCACACGTATCTCGGCCGACTGTGAATGATATCGACCCTCACCAACTTGTTTTTACGTCAGAGCCGCCTTCGTTACCTTGCGTGCTCGCAACTCGTTACCTTGATCTCGCTCGTTCGCAAGAACGTTGTTTCAGCATCGGAAGATTGTTTTGGCATACCTGCACGTCCCGGCGATTCGAAAGCAAAGAACAGCGCTGCTCGGATAAATGTTTCGATCGTGACCGCGAAACGAATCCAACTTAGATCCGATTGGGAAACACCGTCGATAAATCTCTCTCTCACTCTCTCTCTCTCTCACTCTTACTCTCTCTCTCCCTCTCTCTCTTACTCCCTCTTTCTCTTTCTCTCACTCTTACTCTCTCTCTCTCACACTCTTACTCTCTCTTTCTCTCTCTCTCTCTCTCACTCTTTCTCTCTTTCTCTCTCATTCTTACTCTCTCTCTCTTTCTCACTCTTACTCTCTCTTTCTCTCTCTCTCTCTCTCTCTCACTCTTTCTCTCTTTCTCTCTCACTCTTACTCTCTCTCTCTTTCTCACTCTTACTCTCTCTCTCTCACTCTTACTCTCTCTCTCTCTCTCTCTCACTTTTACTCTCTCACTCACTCACTCACTCTCTCTCTCTCTCTCTCTCTCTCACTTTTACTCTCTCTCTCTCCCACTCACTCACTCACTCTCTCTCTCTCTCTCTCTCTCACTCTTACTCTCTCACTCACTCACTCACTCACTCACTCTCTCTTCCTCTTTCTCCTTCGCTCCGACCTTGAAAATTTCATTCATTCTGCGATCGAATCGAGAACGAACGAACGGAGCGCGTGCCGTGGTCGTTATGCAAATACGCGAAAAAAAAAGAAAAAATGGTTAATTTCCTTTGACGACGAAGCGGAAGATGGTGCCGTTTTCTCGCGATTAAACGAGCCCCGCTACATGAAACGGCTCGACGAAAATGTCACGGGGGAGCGGCTGTTTGCTTCCGGATCGACAAAGACGCGACGCTTTCGTCGACGACGGCCGGATCTTGTCCGTCAACGATCAATTAATTCCTTTGCCAAGCGAGCTGTGAACTTTTATAAAAGTCCTCCGGGCTCGGACCGGACACGTAACGATCCGCGCGCTGTTGCTTTTTCGAGCGCTAATTAATTTTAAACGAGCGGCAATCCTTTCGCCGACTATTGCTCGCCCGGTGCCGCGGATAAATTGTTTGACGTCGCGCGCGAAAGCCGGCCGATTCGAGAACGGTCCCAGAACGTGGCTCCTCTGCCAACGGGATTTTTCATTGTCAACGATAAATCTTTGCGCGCGGATTTATTACCGCCTAGATTTGATCGTTTAACTGCAAGTGGAACCGCCATTTAGCCGATGTCAGAATTCCCTTTTTATTTATTTATTTATCCGTTCATTCACGGGGAAAAGCCCTCTAGTACAAAAAGAAGGTAATACGAAGGTGTACAAAAAGACAAACGGAGAATTGCACGAAAGAAAATATTATCGCTTATGATTTGTAAAAATTAGTAAAAATTAGTACAAATTAATTAGTAAAAATAATTATTGTATATAGTATGTAAGGCTTATAGTATTATATATATAGTATTATATATATAGTATTATGTATATATATATATATATATACAAGCCTGAATACTATATATATATATATATATATATATATATATATATATATATATATATATAGTATTTAGATATATAGTATTCAGGCTTGTGGTTGATATACAGGGTGTTCCAAACGTGTCTCGCAATCCGGAAATGGAGGCTTCCTGACGTCATTTGAAGTCACTTATTCCTTAACGAAAATGCAATCCGCGGCTTTGTTTGCGAGTTATCAACGAAAAACAGTGACCGATGAGAGGCGAGCTCGGTTGGCGCGAAGCGGTCGAGCCAATGAGCGGAACTAGGCTTCACGCGTAAACAAAGCAAACTCGTAAACAAACCGCGCGGATTGTATTTTCGCTAAGGAAAAAGTTACTTCGAATTACCTGAGGAAACCCCTATTTTCAGATTGTGAGACATATTTGGCATAACCCTGTGCAGTTCAAGAGGTTAGACAAGCTGACAAAATTAAAATTCAGCAACTTGTTTGCTAGACACTGAGTTAATGTCACTGATAGGTTGGATCCAATCTTTTTTAAGGTGAAGACAGGTAGACCGCGAATTTTTATGCATTTATACTATATGCAAGTTTTTAAAATGCAATTAAACCTTTGCTTTACAACCACGTCTGAGAGACGTGGTCAAAAAATCGGGCCGGAAATGATTATCACGTCTGAGAGACGTGGTTAATAAATCAGAATAGAAATGATTATCACGTCTGAGAGACGTGGTAAAAAAAATCGGTCCATAAATGATTATCACGTCTGAGAGACGTGGTCAAAGAATCGGACTAGAAATGATTGTCACGTCTGAGAGACGTGGTCAATAAATCGGACTAGAAATGAGAGGCGTGGTGCGTCAGGCGGGCCAAGTATAAACATAATTAGTTAGGCTCGCGTTAGAAAAGGGATACGTGTTTTGGGATCTTTTGTTTTTCGTCACTTAATTGTTTTATTAGTAGCTTAAGAAGGTGGCGCAAGGACCAGTTTGATGCGTGCTAATCCCCGCCGCGGTCTAAAGGTGTACCAATTTTTATAGCTTCGGTTTATATATATATATAGCTTCGGTTAAAATATAACTGGAACCTTCTTAAACTAGGGAACTAAACACCATCGAGATCAAAGCCATCAAACTCTGTAAAGTTTTCGATATTTTTAAAATGACATAAGAAACGTAGCGAAACAATGTCGGAGTGCAAAACATGTAAAGTTCCATTACATGTACCAAAATGCTTCGAAAGATACCATACGGTTGAAGACTATTAATTTACTGTAAATTATTATTATTATTACTATTACTATTATTATAAGTTTTAATAGTTTTATAATATTATTTTATAAGTTATAATATAAATTAATAATAATAATAATAATAATAATAATAATTATTATTATTATTATTATAATTCTGTTCATTCATGATTCGTTCGAAATTATTGATCAAACACCTGACAAAATTAAGCCAGTTGTATCTCAGACATGTGTTTACATTCCGCAAGATGTGCGCGATTGGCACAACTTCAGACGTTTCGCGCAACCGTGAAAAGACTCGACGCGTGTCCGACCTCTTTGTTCTTTGTGTTACACGTGATTGAAACTTAACTCGTAGCACAAGGGGTTAAACATGCGTATCAACGAAAGCACGTTCACCGTAAGGAGTTCTCTAATTGACGCGAGAAAGCCATTTTGTCTTCGAATTTTCATAAAACATTTCACGAAAACGAGAATTTCTCGCGAGGAAAACTCGCTAAACAATCTAATAGTATCAGAACGTATTCAGCGAAATGTTCTTATATCCGCTTCGTTCCTCGTTCGCGTTCGTCAGCAGCGATATTACCGCGGAAGGGTTTATTACCGCGTCGGACGTGGACGCCTTTGTCTCGAGAGTCGTAACGAGTTTTCACGACGGGTCAACGTTCCGGTGTTTACACCTCCGATTTCTCATCTGTCGAGAAGTCGCGCGTGCTTCAATTATATTTCACGCCGTTCGTCGCTCGCGCGAGAATTAAGCGTCCGGGGTCACGTAGATTCGCTGCAATATCCAGAGAGAGAGAGAGAGAGAGAGAGAGAGAGAGAGAGCGAGAGAGAGCGAGAGAGAGCGAGAGAGACAGCGAGAGAGAGCAAGAGAGAGAGAGCGAGAGAGAGCGAGAGAGAGCGAGAGAGAGAGCAAGAGAGAGAGCGAGAGAGAGCGAGAGAGAGCAAGAGAGAGAGAGCGAGAGAGAGCGAGAGAGAGCGAGAGAGAGTGAGAGAGAGCGAGAGAGAGCGGGAGAGAGCGAGAGAGAGCGGGAGGGAGCGAGAGAGAGCGAGAGAGAGCGGGAGGGAGCGAGAGAGAGCGGGAGAGAGAGAGACAAAACAGCCGGACGATAATCGTCGAGTCTTTCCCGGGAATTCGAGGAGATCGAACGACCCGGACGGCGGGATCCTTCTCGGACGGAGTCTTTTGAGCAACGTTTCATCAACGGCCGCGTATTATACGCGTTTCAACGGGGATCGATTCGCGTCGAAACGATCGCCGTGGGCGTCGAGACGCGGCGGACAGAGGACGCGTTTCATTAGAGGCACTTCGAAAGCTCGGAGAGTCTGCATATTCCGGCGATACTTCGTTCCGCAAACAGAATCCGGCGGAAGCGGACCGGAAAGCTGGGTGTTTCTCGGAGACACACACTCCGACCGGCTTCTTTTTCACCGCGGGAGTTTCCAATCAGAATGTAACGACGCGATCGCGTGCGAGGGCGAGCTGGTGAAAGGGGGCGCGGGGACCGGAACTCAATCAGCGAGAGTTCGGTAAGCTGTGACAAACGAACCGAGATATTTAAGCGGGTCGGTGACAGGTTAATCCGACCCGCCGCTATTTGCGAGCTCCGTGCGCCTCCTTTCTTCCTCGTTACAAACGCGAGCCAAGCCGGAAACGAACGGTTCATTGAGGCGCGTCCCGATTTTAACCTTTTAGGCCCGACGCGTCACTATAGTGGCTTTCGCGGATGTCATCTCTCTGGACGACGCGCCACTATAGTGACTTGCTCTAGTAGCTCACTCACGCATCGTCTTCATATGCATTTTTTCACATTTCTTTTGTCTTCACATCGATTTACAACAGTCTACAGGATGTCCCAAAAATGTCTCGCAATCCGGAAATGGCGGGTTCCTCGGGCCATTTGAAGCAACTTCTTCCTTTACAAAAATGTTCTCCGAGGCACCGTTAACGAGTTATTAACGAAAAACAGTGACCAATAAGAATCGAGTACGGCTGACGCGAGGCGGCCCAGCCAACCAGCGCACGAAGCCCAGTTCCGCTCATTGGCTCGGTCGCCTCGAGCCAGCTGAGCTGGGATTCGACCGCCTCGACCGCTGGCTCGGCCGCCTCGCGCCAGCTGAGCTGAAATTCGACCGCTCGACCGCTGGCGCCGTTGGCTCGGCCGACTCACGCCAGCTGAGCTGGGATTCGACCGCTCGACCGCTGGCGCCGTTGGCTCGGCCACCTCACACTGTTTTTCGTTAATAACTCGTTAACGGTGCCTCGGAGAACATTTTTGTAAAGGAAAAAGTTGCTTCAAATGGCCCGAGGAACCCGCCACTTTCAGATTACGAGACATTTTTGGGACACCCTGTATATACAGACAGAATAATATACAGTATGAGACTCTGTACAGTACACATCAGACTCTGCCGTCCAGAGAAATAGCCTCGCGCAGAATTCAGCCGTACCTAAAAGGTTAAGCGGCGCGAGCATCTCGATCGTTTGTATCCGCGATGGTCCGCGAACGAGCACGACCGGACCCGCCGGATCATCGCGCGCGAACATAAATCATCGAACTTCCCAAGTATTTTTTAAGTCGTTATCACCATTATCGCCGAGGAGCGTTTGTCCCAACGCACTCGTTGCCGCGGCAACGCGAAAGTTCGAACGAGTTCGAGCCGCTTTCAGGTGGTATCTCTCGTTAAGAAAGTATAAAAATCGATCGGATAAAGAGAGAGGAAGAACGGCGGTAGCAATTGCAACGGACGAGGGTAATAAAAGTGGATGCACCTCGGATAGAGAGACGGCGACGATCGCCGGCCGCTCGGCCATCGTAATTCGAACGGTAACGCGCGTAATTCGGGTCTAACGGAGACGGCGGGAGGCGAGATGAAACCTTTCAGGGGTATTCGACGTGCATATTCCATTTGGAAGTTCGCTCGGATTCGCCCGTTTTCTATCGACGAGTGAACCGTCGATTGAAAACTGACGGTCGCGCGATCGAAGGGAGTTTCCTACGAATGGAACGTTGAGCACACCCTCGAGCTTAAATTTACCCCTCGGAACCGATAAGGTAGATTCTGCCATCCACGCGTTATCACGAGAGAGAGTCTTGTTATCGACGATTTATCAGACGCGGAGAAGGCAGATGCCTGCACCCTGGAATTCCCGCGTTTTATCCACGGTCGAACCGTTGTAACGACAGCCAATTAAACCATTTCGCTGGCGGGGATGTTCATTTGTTGTACCCTTCGATGCTACTTCAGTCGACGGTCCTCCAAGCAATTAATGATCGTTCGGGAGAAGCGACCGCTGCTGCGATCGATTCCGCGCGGCTTTAAAAGCGGTAAAACAGCAGGTGTTCTCCCATCGAATACGCAATTACGTCCCTCTAATTGACGCTCGGATTGCGCACAAAAATGGACAATTTGGGACGAGGGGATATGATTAGTCGAGGCTCGCGGTGCGTTTTCATAGTTACGAATTGTTTTAATTATAAAAACTATTAAAACTATAAACGAAAAATATAATTATATATATTATATATATATATTATATTACATTATATTATATTATATTATATTATATTACATTATATTATATTATAATATATTATATTATATTATATTATATTATATTATATTACATTATATATAATATTATATATAATATATATTATATAATATAAAAATAAAAAACTATAAAAAAAAGTAACTAGTAAGGCTCGAATAATCGTATCCCCTCTTCCCAAATTGTCCATTTTCGCGCGCAATCTGAGCGCCAGTAAGGGAGAGACATTACCGTACAACGTCGTTAAAACGAAGGCGCAACCGCGGATTAATCGCGGTGTAATCTTCGGGATCTTTAAACGGTCTTAGCCGAGAACACCGGAGCGGCTCGAAAGTTACGAGTAATTTCGCGATTTAATTTCACTTCTGTTGCGGCCTGCTTTCGGTCGCTCCCCTCCCTCCCTGCACCAGTGTCCGCGGTGTTCGCGGATAGGAAATCGCGCGAGATCTGGTTAATAATGAAAGTTCGCCCGGGATCGTTATCGCGATCCCCGGCGGAAAAAAAGTATCAGACGCGGAGGAACGTTCGGCCGAGGAAGAGAGCCAATTGGCTGAAGCGCGCGGCTCGGATCGTGCGATTCACGGGCCGGCGGCCGATCGCTGCTTTATGGAAGCAGGCCGGGCGGCTAACTTTGTTACTCGTTTGTTGTAGGATACTCGACGGCGGCGCTCCTCGCGATCTTATTTTGCATCCCGTTCGCCCTCCGAGTTCTTATTCACAAAGAGGCGGGCCGGTGGAGCAATTGGGCGCAGGCCTTCTACCACGCTCACCTCGAGCTGTTTCTGGGCAACGGATGCTTGGGTATATGATCTGTTTTATCGTTTCGTGGCACTCGCCCAACCTTGTCTTATATCCGTCGTCCCCTTCCGATCTGTTCTCACCGTTGAACGGTGTCCCCGCGTGCCTTACGTGCTCCTTTTCCTAAGCAGTTGCTTGTGTACCGGCGACCTGGAAGATAACAACATCGAATGCATCCTCGCGTTGTTCCAGGGGTCGGAGTGATGATGCTTCTAGCGCTGACGGTTGAACGTTACGTGAGCGTCTGCCATCCGGGCCAACATACTCGTCCACTCTGCGGTCCTCCGCATCTGACAGTGGTGCTGATCCCGCTGGCAACGTTTCTGGTCTATCTGCCGAGCGCGTTCCGCGGAGAGATTACCACGTGCCTCCTAGGACCCGCCGGACCCATCATCTACCAGAAGAGGGAGAACCAGACGTTCCTCGACTCGCTGTTCTACCATGTAACTTCTTTTCTTTTTTTTTGGTTATTATTATTATATTATTATCATTTGAAGCGTTCAAATCGCTCGGAGATTTATTTGCTTTACTCTGTGCAGGGTGTCATATAATTATGGTACTTCCGGGAAATGAGGGATTAGATTAGGGATTTTATATAATTGTTGAAATGTTAGACAAGAACGTTGTATATACAGATTTTCATCGGGTTAAAATTATTATTAAATTATTATTATTATTAAAATTATTATTATTAAAATTATTATTATTAAAATTATTATTATTAAAATTATTATTATTAAAATTATTATTATTAAAATTATTATTATTAAAATTATTATTATTAAAATTATTATTATTAAAATTATTATTATTAAAATTATTATTATTAAAATTATTATTATTAAAATTATTATTATTAAAATTATTATTATTAAAATTAGCGAGGAATACATTTTTGTTGAACTTTTCCCTGACATGGTAATCGTAATATGATACTGTTCACGGCGATTTTTCTCTCTTGTATACAGGATGTCCTATAATTATGTTAACACCCGGAAACGGGCGATTCCTGAGGTTATTTGAAGTAACTTTTTCCTTAGCGAAAATGCAATTCGTTGCTTCGTGTACGAGTTATTAATGAAAAAACAGTGACCAATGAGAGGCGAGCTCGACTGGCGCAAGGCGGCTGAGCCAACGGGCGCACGAAGCCCAGTTCTGCTCATTGGCTCGGCCGCCTCGCGCCTCTCATTGGTCACTGTTTTTCGTTAATAACTCGTAAACAAATGGGCGGATTGTGTTTGAGCTAAGGAAAAAGTTATTTGCAATGATCCCAGGAATCCCTCATTTCTCGGAAGTATTATAATTTTGAGATACAGTAATGTCTCCCTTACATAACCTTGACATAACCTTACTGACGCTCAGATTGTCCACTAAAATGGATAATTTGGGAAGAGGAGATACAACAAAAATAAAACAAAACAAAAAATGTTATTTTCATTTAATGTAATTTAACCTTAACTTAATAAATTTTTTCCTCGTCACTACTCGGTACAATCAAACGAGAACGTTTCTTCGGTTGAACGACATCATCTTTACTTTCTGAACCTTCTTCTTCATTCAGATTTTTTGCGCCTTCCATCCTCTTTAAAAAATCTGTAATTTTGGTTCGTTTGCCGTTTATGCCAAGGTCATTGTAGATTTCATGGTTAAATTCAAGATAGACAATTTTGCAGCTCCCTTTTGAATTTTTGGCATCTTTCAGCGGAGGGGTATATATTTATTTAACCTTAATTATAATAATTATATTTTTATGTAAAGGCACTATAGTTCATTATTCCTTCCGTCATTATTTTAAGGTAATTTAGTCTTTGAATATGTTAAACAAAAGTCATGTTATCTTTCAGCGGAAGGGTATATATTTATTTAACCTTAATTATAATAATTATATTTTTATGTAAAGGCACTATAGTTCATTATTCCTTCCGTCATTATTTTAAGGTAATTTAGTCTTTGAATATGTTAAACAAAAGTCATGTTATCCAGTGCCGTGGAAGTACAGTGTCGTACAAAGGTTTTTGCAATTTTCTTATCATGTTAGAGCGAAACAGTGTTGTAAGATGCCATGTTGTAGCAGGGCTACCTGTATTATATATAACTTAACAAGTGTCGTCGGTACCAAACATTAAGATTACAATAATGTCTCCCTAATTTTCGCCTAAATTGAGCACAAAAATAGACAACTTGGGAAGAGGAGATACGATTATTTGAGCCTTGCGGCTCGTTTTATAATTGACATATAATTTTTATAATTGACAATCGGTAACTCGAGTAATCGATAATCGCAAGACTCGAACAATCGTATCTCCTGTTCCCAAATTCTCCATTTTCGTGCACAATCTGAGCGTCAATTAGAGAGACATTACTCTACATCCTTCAAGAAAAGACCAAATATACGAGAATGCGAAAACATTAGGCTCAACTAACAAAGTTTCAACACTCACTGGAGTATAGAATGCAACTTGCACGACGAAACACCCCATCGTCTTTGTAGACGCTTGTTTTTTTCTAACGCCCAACTTGTTCCCGCAGATCTACAAGGTCGCGCTGGAGGTGGTGTTCAAAGTGGCGCCGACGATCCTGCTAGCAGGCTTCAATCTGCGCATAATGATAGTCTACAGAAGGTCCTGCGATCGACGCAGACGGATGACGCTGTCCAGAACCGTCAGCAACGAGGAGGACCCGAGAACGTTCGCGGAGGAGCGAAGACTCGTGCTCCTGCTGGGCAGCACCAGCATCCTGTTCCTGGTTTGCGTCAGCCCGATGGTGATCTTGAACGTCACGTTGCGGGAGAGCAATCTCAGCCACTACCCCTACCAGGTGACGTTGCTCGTTTATTAGCAGGCATTGTCCGGCGACGAAGTGCGCGGGCAGCCAAGTTTTATCGGTCGTTATCTGGCAACTGTTTCAGGTGTTCCGAGCGCTGGCTAACTTGCTCGAGCTGATCAATTACTCGATCACGTTCTACATCTACTGTCTGTTCTCGAAGGATTTCCGGAACACCCTGTTCCGGACGTTGCAGTGGCCCTGGGGACACAACAGCCACGGCGGAAGGGGTCTGCCGATGAAACGGTCTCCCCTGCCAAGGCCGACCACCACGACCACCAACTCGCCGCCGACGATCGTCGCGACCCCCGGTCGCTTCACCAGAGCCAGCGTTTAGGCGAATCGGGGAAGAGAGTCTCCAGAGGATCTGGAGGCTCGCTTCTTCGGGAGGCCGATCTTCCGATTTCCGACGCAGGCGACTCGGCCGCAAACGAGCCAACGGCTACTCTGCTCTTCGTGTTCCAAAGCTGCCACTGCGAGAACCGTCGCGACGGAATTTCGCAGTTCCGCAATTTCGTTCGTCCTCCACGCAGCTCGAAGAAACATCTCTCGACCCGACAGCGACGCCATCGCTCCGAATTCTCGCTTGTTTTTCAGCCCCGCTGGAGAGCACACGGTTCCGTTCTCGTCGAGCATCGAAACACATCGCCCTGCGCGTTTAACCGGCACGATTCCATCTCGAACCGCCGTTGAATCGCCTCCCCTAACGGCGACGCGCCCGGAATCTCGACGATTTTCCGCGTAATTGTCTCCTCGCGGAATCTGATATTTCACGCGAACGCGCTTTTTTTCCCTCCATTTTCGCGTCGCCCGCATCGATCGTACAGCTGCGAGCACTTCGCCGGGGACACGTTTTAACCCTTTCATCGGGTAACCGACGTTCGAAATTTTCGACCGCGTTCACGTTCGAACAGCGACGAAACGCGCGAGGTACAACGAACGGAAGCTATCATGGGGAAAAAGGAGCACGTTTTTCGGTCCGCGTCGGAGAGAACGCAGCGAACAGACTGCGGATTACAAAAACGGGCACACGCAATTACGAGGCAGAAGAAATAATCGAGGAGAACACGGACGGGAATCGACGCATCAATATCAGTCTATTAAAATTATTAATTTTCGCTGCCCGTACACACCGGCGTGTAATTACGCTCCATGCATTTTCCATGGAGAATGCAGAGGGGAGAATTTTAGCTGCGTAAATATTTGCGTAACTCCGTTGATTTTCTCCCGGCGGGCGTGCGAAGATTAATGAATTCGAATCGGGGTAAATAAAAGAACAGAGCGTTTGCGCGACGATGAGGCGAGGATTAAAGAAACAGGGAAATCGCTAAGTGGCTCTTGTTTCTTGCAGTGGATGCGATCGTCTTGCACGAAGATCCACGGTCGAGTGGTTAGCAGTTTAACACACCGATACTCTCTTCCTATAATGAACAATAAGAATTCAGCGCGGCTGGATACCGATTGAAGAATCGATCGGTTACCGATTGTAGAACGATTGTAAAAAGCGTCGATGTAAGCTCGTTGCGTAAAAATCGATCGTCCATTGTATCGCGTTGCGGCCGTTATCATTGCAATCGCTATTATTTGCCTAGTCAGCGTCGAGCGTCTAACGATTCGCAATTTGTCGGCCGGAAACACGGGTAGCGCGGGCCGTTTTGGCAGCGTACGGACACGAGAGCGGGCTCGTTTCTCTCGGCTGTACACGAGGCCGCGGAACAAGTGGACTGACAGTGCCAGGAATATAGATGCGAAAGGTAGCGTCGACGCGTCGACGGAGAGAAATTAGAATGCCGATTCCAATGAAATAGTTCCGAGCCTCCCCCCCGGTATTCCGCGGACGGCATACTTTCCGCGCGCTCCACCGCGAGCATTTCCGCCCACCCGCCCCGGAGAAATTCGAATTAACGCGCACCGCGTCTTCGCTTTTCCATATTCCGTGAATTAAAGCGATCCGCGTGGGCGGCGCCGAGACGTTTCGCCCGCATTACACGGCTGCTGGCACTGTCTAATGCGAATTGTAATCTGCGACATCCGGCGGCCGATCTTCGCGGAGCATTTGGAACGCGGGTCCGCGAAAGGAATCGCCGAGCCAGCAGCACCGACGTTCCAAACAATTAGGAAAATGGGCGCGCGTTCAATTTATCTTTTAAGCCTGAACAGAACCTCCGAGGGTTTTTCACGCGGTATTTCATTTCGCGGAGAATACGGCGTCGCCGATGTGGGCGCATCGACCCCTTTGATAGAATTTTTCGCGGCCGTTAACAATAGCTGCGAGCTGAATAATTTAACAATCGCGTATATTATACCGTTCTGGAAGCGTTCCCCTATATGTTTCAAGCCTAAGCAGAACTTCCTGCCGTGTCTAGTTTCCACGCGACACCGCGGATAAATAACTCATTGCCGCGGGGACTCGCGCGTTTTTTTTTTCGCGAACCGAGCACGATAAATTATTTTCTGCCGCGGGATTTCTGTCGCGAGCCGTTCTATATCTTCCAGCGGATGTCGCAGATTGATATCAGATTGTTCGACAGATCATCGGACAGTGCGTGATCGCGTAATCGCGCGCAGAGCGGCGCGCGAGACATAAGTGTTCGCAATTATTGCGAGATCGCGGTGCGAAATGCAGCGGCGCGTGTGAAGCTTGCAACAAACGTGTCGCTGGCGCACGACGAACTAGCGTTAAGTTACTCACTTCGTTCGTGTACAAATGTATTCGTGACGCAGGGAAACCGATTTAATAAAGGCCATTTATTAAATTTCCCCGAAATCTCGGACTCGTCTGCTCTGTCGACCGAAATGTCCCCCGCGACGCGGAAATTCTCTGCGCCGCGGTCCGTCGGATCCGGACGCGAGCGGAAACAACGTTACGCGGCCGCGGGTGCACGCGTGCGAGAAACGAACTTCGGAATTCCCGATATACTCTCTCTCCACGGTAGTAACTAAAGCCTTCGCACGTAACGATTTGATTCCAGGTTCTCGATTTACTCTCGCAGACCCAATCGCGAACGGAATAAATGTCTGCGACGGCGGACGGATCTCCGTAACGGGGGGAGGGAATCTCGTCGGGGCGACGGGGATCGATCGTTTCGAAATTCTGTGTCTCGCAAACGACCGGGGCTATTCGACGAACAAAGCCATGGCGACGAAAAATAAGGACATGCTTTGCATCCCTGATAACGGATTGCCGCATCTCGGAATCTACACGGTGTTCCGTTTCAATCCTCTCTCTCTCTCTGACGCTCGGTTAAATCGAAATTCGGGGACCTCCCCGCACAGCCTTTTGATCTCCAGAGCTTTCTTTTATACAGCTGTTTGTTCGGACACAACGGATGATCGATGGTAACAGGGAATACCAATTTTTTTTTTTTGATAATTCGAAATGTCCTGTGCTCGAGCATCGGGGAATGTAAAATCTACTCGTAGTCTGTGCCCGCGTGGGTCGACGTTGCAGTTTGTCAACGTTGAAAGCATTCCTGAGACATTGATCAAGGCGAGGGTTGCTGTTAAATAAGGAAGAATTTCGGGGGTGCGCAGAGCTCTGGAAATATTTAAAGAGCAGGGGACGGTTGCACGGAGGAGAAGAGGGATGGTCGCACGAGGCGGTGCATCCTATCGAAATTTTTGGACTGCGTGGCACTGGTGGCGGTAGACAGGGTCATCCATGGTGGGGGTCGGTCTTTGGGTGGGCGTTGCTGGGTCGATACAGGGTGGCTTCGCCGTCGGTCGCACCGCGAGGATAGCACCGTGGAGCCGAACCAACGAACGAGCCAACGTTTGCTGTATCTCTCGCTAACCCTCCTTCTGGATGACCTTTCTCATACTCGGTATTTCCTTCTGGCAACGACGTTTTCTTCCTCGTCCACCGGTCGCTCCGCTTCGACGAGCAGTCTAGACATTGCTTGCGAACACCAGTTGATCGAAAGTGCCTTCACCCATCGCCGCTGTCTTGTCATCAGCTTTAGGTCCGCGACGCAGCACGCCTTCATCGAACGGGTCGACGCAGCTACTCCGAAAGATTTCCGTGGACTGTCTGTTGGCGACGGATTATTTTGACCAAAAACTCGAGGGCGAATAGCTTGACGCTTTCGGTTAATTCGCGACAGGGTCGATTAGAGCAGCGTCTGGCAACTCGAAATTATGCAGATGAATAGAAAGTTGGGAATCTTTAACGCCTCAAGTGGCGAAAAACGACCGCCAAAATTTCTAAAAAAAACCTAAGCAATTTGTTTGAAGAAATTGAAACCAGAGAGGATTTATCACGGTGAAAGATATAGTAATTATTTTGCATGCTAAACATCATAGTTGCAGAATTCAGTTCGTTCGAATGTATCACAATTAAATTGAATTTTGAAAATGTATAAAAAATTAGGGTTATCCAGATCTGACGGAAGCGACATTCGACGTGTTAGATGTGACAGGCAAGCCGAGGTTGTACCGCTAACTTAAAGAACGAGGATATTCTTCGTGAAGTATCTGGCCACGGATTGGGAAAGACAGAGGTGCTTTTTGGTGAGAGGATCTTGATTGACGACGCGACGCCCACTCCAGAACCAACGAGGTACATATAGGGTATCCCAAAATTATGGTACTTCCGGGAAATTACACATTTCTGAGGTCATTCGAAGCAACTTTTTCCTTTACAAAATTGTTCTCTGACGCATCGTTAACGAGTTATTAACAAAAAACACTGACCAATGAGAGGCGAGCTCGGTTGGCGCGAGGCGACCGAGCCAATAAGCGGACGAAGCCCGGATCCGCTCATTGGCTCGGCCGTCTAGCGCCAGTTGAGTGCTCGCCCCTCATTGGAGACAGTTTTTCGTTAATAACTGGTAAACGAAGCCGCGGATTTCATTCGTGCTAAGGAAAAAGTTACTTCGAATGACCTCAGGGACACTTCACTTCCTGGAAGTAATATAATTTTGAGATTATTAACCCTTAGCGCTCCGTTGGCTCCGCTACGGAGACATCCGTCATTTGTTCCGTAAATCCGAAGGCTCTGCTGCGAAGCCCAATGTTTTTAGCACGATTACACTGAAGATGTTATGGTTTTGTCGATGTTAGCAACTGTTATTTGTAGTGAAAACGTGAATTTTTTGCCCATTTTTATACCTAGCAACATAAAATGAATAAAATCAAACGCTTTCGCAAGGACGTGTAATCTTTTCCGCTCAAAATAAGACTTCCTTTATCTCAGGCGCTTTGCTCCAAAAATGAGCCGGAGTTGCCGGTAGTGATATTTTTCAGAAAAACGCTGTTCAACTTTATTTTAGAACGTCCGAAGGATATTTACTAATTTTTAATTTAATTTAATTATTAATCGAGCCGATTCCAGTAAAGATTAACAATAAAAAAATTCCGGCAGACTCACGCAAAAGATATTTTTGTTTCAATAATTCCGTATCCAAACAGAATTCAACGGACGATTCGCGATGCTAATTTTATAATAAATCGCGTCAAAGAACACGAGGGATATATTTATTTAAGAATCGCGAAGAATATCATTAACAGTAAATTTACTCATTTCGATGAGGATGCATTTGCTGCTTGGAAATTTCGTTCACAATTCACGATGTCGATGCACCGACCTCGCACAATGTTAAGTAGACACCATTACGATTAAAACATTTTTTGCCCATTTTTATACTTGGCAACATAAAAGGAATAAAATCAAAAGCTTTCGCAAGGACGTGTAATCTTTTCATCTGAAAATAAGACTTCCTTTATCTCAGGCGCTTTGCTCCAAAAATGTGCCGGAGTTGCTGGTAGGTAGTACTCGAGAAACGCGTGGAGCGCTAAGGGTTATTTGAAGAATACAGTAATGTCTCTCTCTAATTGACGCTCAGATTGCCCACAAAAATGGACAATTTGGGAAGAGTAGATACGATTAATTTGAGTCTTGCGCCTTGTTTTTACAATTACCGATTCTCAACAACTATAAAAACGAGGCGCAAGACTCGAATAATCGTATCTCCTCTTCCCAGATTGTCCATTATTGTGCACAATCTTGCGGTTTATATTTATTGTTATAAATTGTCCGTAATTACAAAAGCGAGACGCAAGACTCGAATAAGCGTATCTCCTCTTCCCAAATTGTCCAATTTTCTGCACAATCTGAGCGTCAGTTAGGGAGACATTACTGTACCTTGTATATCTTCAATTTCCTTACTAATTTCTAACATATCTTTCAACCGGAGCACGGATTGGAGGTCGGAGATATTTCGAGTTTCGTGGCAGAGTTGATTTTTGCGTCTCAAGGTCGATAGTTACTCCTCTCGAGCGAAACGACAGAAGGAAGACGGAGTTTCCGGTGGCACAGGGTTCCGAGGACCGTCCGGCTTGGGAAGAACGCGGCGACGACGTAATTTTCATCGAGGATCCTAGGACGACGGGACATCCTTCCTGGTTCACGGTAAACGAACTTCCCGGTAGTTTGCTTGGCACCAAGCGCCAACCTCGGAACCGGATTACCTGTTTCGCGGTTCGTCGTTAAAAGTTAACGGAGACAGTTGCGGCCGGCTGGTCCTCCGCGTCCAACCAGAGCACGGTGTTCTTGCTTGCCACTGGCTTTTGAAACTCTTTGATTTTTACCTGCTGGAAAGTTTTAGCAAATTCTAAGAGAAATGCGGTTGACGTTACAAGTTCTACCATCCGAGAGGTACCAACGCCAAACCTAGTAAATACTACGACTTTCTGATGTGTGTAATTTTATAAAAATGACAGAATTCAATTTATTTAGATCTCTTGTCATTTTGTTCATAGTGTACGCTAGAATTGAGAAATTTGTTCGATCATTTTCTATGATAGAATTTTTACAATTTTAACATGTTGAAAACGTCGCCAATTTGACCTGCACTGTATTAGCATTAATACAGAGTTAATATTAAGGATTAGTATTAACATCCATCGAATGCCACGGTAATGCCAGTAAAAATACCGAAATATATACCGGTATAATACCGGTATGTGCCGCAGGTGTGGTTACAGTAATCGATCGTACCGTAACAGCGCGACTGATGATCGCGGCGCCTCCGCGGTTTATCTTTTATTTTACTGGTACGGGTCCCTGAATATAGGTAGAAATATACCGATATTCTGATATATCGGTATGACGTCATACCGATATTTCGGTTTCTGTAAAATTTATGAAGGTATGAATATCGCTATTTCGTATACTATACCGCATTATTATTATTATTATTATTATTATTATTATTATTATTATTATTATTATTATTATTATTATCATTATTATTATTACACATATAGGAAAGTAGCGTTTATCATATCCATTTTTCAATTGTACATGCACATTTATACAGTGGTTTCGTTATAAACTTAATGTCTTGCAGATGCTTTTTTGTACAAATTTTTCGATTTCATTAAGTGTTCGCTCATTGGTTGTTTGACGTACTTTTCATGAAATCTTATACTACCCTTTTAAAAAAAAAAGAAGTGTAATTATGAACATCAGCTATACAGGGTGTCCCAAAATTATGCTATTTCCGGAAAATGTGGGGTTCCTGAAATGATTTGAAGTAGCTTTCTCCTTTACAAAAATATTCTCCGAGGAATCGTTAACGAGTTATTAACGAAAAACACTGACCAATTATAATAAGTTCGTAGCGTTTTTATCAAAGATAATTTTCTTTATTGTTTTCGTTAAGCTCGTGAAGCAACCAGGCTCCCAATTTTTCGGCAAATCCCATTGAGACACTCTTCGTCGAATTCAGAAGGTCTTCAGCTGCGGGGCGTGTCGTCGACGCCAAAATCACCATTTTTGAACTTCGCAAACCATTTCCGTGCTGTAGACTCGCCTATGACATCTTCTTTGTATACGTTGCAAATGTCCTGGGCTGCTTCTGCAGCTTTTTGGCCTCGATGAAAAGCGAAGAAGAGAAGCTGTCGAAAATGTTGCTTTTTACCTCCTGGATATTCCATTTCTAAGCCTCAAAAGCAATAAAAAATTAAATTACTCAAAAAGACGATTAGCGAAGAAAAGAAGAAAAGCAAAGAAGAGAAGAATTGTCGAAAATGTTGCTTTTTACCTCCTGGATATTCCATTTCTAAGTCTCGAAAGTAATAAAAAATTAAATTACTCAAAAAGACGACTAGCGAAGAAAAGAAGAAAAGCGAAGAAGAGAAGAATCGTCGAAAATGTTGCTTTTTACCTCCTGGATATCCCATTTCTAAGCCTCGAAAGTAATAAAAAATTAAATTACTCAAAAAGACGACTAGCGAAGAAAAGAAGAAAAGCGAAGAAGAGAAGAATTGTCGAAAATGTTGCTTTTTACCTCCTGGATATTCCATTTCTAAGCCTCAAAAGTAATAAAAAATTAAATTACTCAAAAAGACGATTAGCGAAGAAAAGAAGAAAAGCGAAGAAGAGAAGAATTGTCGAAAATGTTGCTTTTTACCTCCTGGATATTCCATTTCTAAGCCTCAAAAGTAATAAAAAAATTAAATTACTCAAAAAGACGATTAGCACAGTTTAGTAGAGTAGAAAGAACTCTATCGAATGAATATCATACACTTTGTCAAACAGCAAAGAATCGTTGTAAAACAAAAGAAAATATAAAAACGCTACGAACTTATTCCCCAACCCAGTATAATAACGAGCTGCAGGGTTCGAATAATCGTATCTCCTCTTCCCAAATTGTTCATTTTTGTGGACAATCTGAGCGTCAGTTAGAGTATTGCTAATCCTACTCGCGGCAACGAGAACTCTGATAAAACGAGATTGCTTTCGCAGGTGTCGAGAGATCCGTAAACCATACACTTTGTCAAACAGCAAAAAATCGTTGTAAAACAAAAGAAAATATAAAAAAGCTACTAACTCATTCCCCACCCTAATAGAAATAGTAGAAATAGTTAGTGTCGCCGACCAATTTATCAAGAAGTTTTCGACCGCGAGCTACAGACATTCGAAAATCGTGGGAACATCTCCGGTAAATAATGCGTGAACTGTTCGTGTACCGGACAGGCCACTTATTACACCGCGGTCGGGAGTAAACGTTTCGCGCGCTAGATTGAATTCAGAGTGAAATTTGTAACCCTTAACGCCATTTGTCCGCTCGCTCGGCGCGACACCCGGACAAAGAAGATAATTATACAAGTCTTCGCCGCGATGGGTGTAGGAATTCCAGGCGCCCTCGCGCGGTTCAACGGAAAGGTCCACGGGGTGGTGATCTTTCCGGTCGTTGCAACCTCATTCCACGCGTTAGCAGCGTTCGCTGGTTGAACCTCGGCGCGCGAGAGATACGCGTTGACAGACAGCGAAGACACTAATTTGCGCCCGGATCCCGCGGAAACGTCTGTCGCAGGGCCGCGTCACGCCGGATGAGCGTAGCCGGCAAGTTTCTTCGCCGACACGGGAGTTAAGTGGTTCCTAATTCTGTCGCGGCGGTGTTCAGCGAAAAGTTTTATCGGTTCGCCGTCGGGAAGCCCCGGCCCCGCGTTTTCGGTATCAGGGAAAGTTGTCGGTATTGTTGCAGGACCGTGGCCGGACTCCGCTGCGTCCGCTCTTTCGCTCCGTTCGACCTTGTTTCCGCCTCTTCCGCGAGCGAGTACGGCCTCGAGCCCTCCTCCCTGCCCGCGCCCCTCGCGGTTCCCACGGCTCCACGGGAAGGGTGGAGGCATCGATAAGGGGAACAACGGCTAAATCAAATTGTTTCCTTTCTAGCCGGGGTAACGGACACCGTCTTCGATATCGACAGACGCCGCCGAGGACCACGCGGCCCCGGCTCTGCAACGCGGAAAAGCGTAAACCGCGATTCCTGTGTGTCCTACGAACTGACTATGCGCGCTTTCGAAAATCCGCGTTGCGGCGTACGGTTTCCCCGGAAAAGCACGCGCAGCATCGTCCGCGCCAGCTTGGACCGGAAAAATCGCAGCCGCCTCGTGGAAATGTCGGGAGCTCGTTAGGTCCGGAGAATATTAAAAAGTGATATCAAGTTTGGAGAACGTTGGTACCAACGCGAATTTCTGCGGAAAAATTCCGAGAATTTCGGTGCTATCAGTCTTACGGTATGCGAGAGACTACCTTACTTTTCTCTCGAGCACGCGTTTCATGCAGTTCCGCTAAATAGCATATTCGCATTCCAATGTGTCGAGTCTGTTCTTCAAACTGCGAGCTATCGCGTGAACCGAGGAGGTCGACTTTACCTAGCTGCAAAACCGACGAAAACTTCGAGCAAGCGGTTGGAAACGCCGAAGAGACTGCGATAGGAAAGAGAACGGCTGTGCCGCGACAGCGTGCGATCACTGTTTCGCTAATTAACCAGTTAGCTGTGTTTGACGAGTATACTTGGCTTGGAGAGGTGGCAGTATTTTGACGAGTACACTCGTCGTGCGTAAACAGTAGTTATTAAGTAATTATTATAATATAATATAATATAATATAATATAATATAATATAATATAATATAATATAATATAATATAATATAATATAATATAATATAATATAATATAATATAATATAATATAATATAATATAATATAATATAATATAATATAATATAATATAATATAATATAATATAATATAATATAATATAATATAATATAATATAATATAATATAATATAATATAATATAATATAATATAATATAACATAATATAATATAATATGATATAACATAATATAATATAATATAATATAATATAATATAATATAATCGTAATGTAATCGCAATGTAATCGCAATGTAATCGCAATGTAATCGCAATGTAATCGCAATGTAAACGCAATGTAAACGCAATGTAATCGCAATATAATCGCAATGTAATCGCAATGTAATCGCAATGTAATCGTAATGTAATCGTAATGTAATCGCAATGTAATCGCAATGTAATTGTAATATAGATGTAATCGCAATGTAATTGTAATATAGATGTAATCGCAATGTAATTGTAATATAGATGTAATCGCAATGTAATCGCAATGTAATATAGATGTAATATAGATGTAAGATAGATGTAATATAGATGTAATATAATTGTAATATAGATGTAATATAGATGTAATGTAGATGTAATATAGATGTAATATAGATGTAATATAGATGTAATATAAATATAATATAAATATAATATAAATATAATATAAATGTAATATAAATGTAATATAAATACAATATAATATAATATAATAAAATATAAAATTGTTAATTTTATAAAATAAAACCGTCTCTTTGATCCAATATCTTCGACTTACTCTGTGTTCGACGAGTATATTTGTCATCGCTTGATTCTCGCGATACCTATAGATCCACGCTCTGAGAAGGAGGCGCCACAGCGAACTGTTAATACTCCGGGGAACCGGCGTCGGGTTGAAATGTTGTCTGTTGTCGTCGGCGTGGGTTGCCCGAGCAACGTTCTTCGACAACGCCTTACGAAACGGGAAAGGGTCCTGGATGCCCGGGACTGATTTTCGCGTTAAGTCCGTCCCGGGCAGGAGGTTTTCTTTTATTCATAGCGGCGGCGACGACAGCGGCGGCGACGGTGTGGAACCGATTCCGAGGGCTCGTTTTAAATCTATCGATCCGAATCAAGCGCGACCCAACGATTCGTCGCCCCTCGGCCGTTCGTTACGACGCCGCCGTGGGACAGCGTTTTGTTGCGCGTCGCCGACGACAACGGCGACGGATAGTTGCATAAAGGCGAGCCGCGTGTCGATGCGCTTCGGCAAAATCATGTTCATAATTCAATACGGTCCCGTTAACGACGTGCACAGGGAACGTTATTCCGACTGATGCGATGCGAGCCGCCGTTCCCGGACGATGCTGCCGTTCTATCCAGCCTTCGACGAATAGGACCGCGTCACCAGTCCGTCGGAACGCCGACCTATTCTACTTACTCTCGCCGGCTCGAACACGACAGCCGCTCGACGTTTCTTTTCACGGGAAAACGCGTTGTGCGCCGCATGCATGCGGTCTCTACTTTCAGTTTTACTCGCGACGCTTTACAGTTTTTGTCCCTATTGCGATCTGCGTCGACGCCCACGCAAACGCGGCGCGGCTTTTCCGTTTTGCGGAAGAGCATCCTTTTAACGTTGAATCTACCGTGTGACGGTCAGCACACGATCGATTGTTCACTTTTCATTTGTATTGTTGAACTTGTAAGGACTCTTTCGATGGAAATAATTTCATACATTCCAAATGAATTTAATCATTCTTCTGAAGAAACGCATGCCATTTTTAGTGCTCGATAGCGTATTTGGCGTATTTATATTCAGAAGAGTCAAAACATTGTATTTTCTTTTATTATATATTTATTATTATTATTATTATTATTATTATTATATATATTAATATTTTAATAATTATTATATTATATTATATTATAATTATTAATATAATAATAATAATAATTATTAATATAATAATAATAATAATAATAATAATTATTATTATAATATTAATAATTATTAATATAATAATAATAATAATTATTATTATTATAATATTAATAATTATTAATATAATAATAATAATAATTATTATTATTATATTAATAATTATTATTATAATATTATTATTATTATATTAATAATTATTATTATAATATTATTATTATTATTAGTATTATATATTATATTTATGCACATAAAAATAGAAAGGAAAAATATACATGAACAATCGAAATTGCGTGCGGTGTAATAGATTTTTTATTCGATTGCTCGAGTTCGAGGAGAAGACTGGTGAAAAGGTGCTCGGAAATAGCCTTGTTTACATTAAAAGCACTACGGTTAAAAACAGAATATCGTGTACAAGAAGTTTTATGGGAAGTTAGGCGAAGTAATTCCAGAGATCTTAGGTTTTTAGCCGAACTAAATCGCTTCGTTGAAAGCGTTCTACCAAAGCGATACGCTTCAACTTATTGCAATATCGAAGCTATGAACGTTTAATGTCCGCTGCTTTCTCGCATTGCGCGAATGAATTATTGCTGGCGTTATCTCGAGTGACGTGCGACACTTTTGTCGGGTGTCTGGTTGGACGGTCGAACCCCGTTAACCGACGCAACATTTGCACAGGTGGCTATTCCCATTTGGTATACGACGGGCGTTCAGCGTCGGTCGGCTATAGCCAGCTTCGGTAAGAAAGGGTTAAAAGCTGGGTAGGTCGACTCGCAGCGTGCTAACGCGAACGAATTCGCACGCGTTCGAATTCGAAAAGCCGAACAGCGAAACTCCATCGAGCGTAGACCGCGAGCTCGGGGGGGAATCGGTGGAATTTTCAAGGGGATGCGTTTCAAGGGTGCGCCGTTCTATTTATAACTAAATAACGTTGATCGGTTCAGCAAACGCGAATTTTCGGATCGATTCGAACCGAACGTCGTCGTCGAATCGTTGCCATCGACGCTTTCATTAGCAAAAACATACGTTATTGTGAAAGAAGTACCCGGAATTTCTAAATGAAATACAAAATAGATTTTCGTTCGTTAAAATTTAGATTGTCAACCTGCAAAACAGGTTAAATTCCAGGCAATATGCGCGCGTCAACGCTTTCCACAGTCTGTAAAGTATTTTTCAAAGACTAAAAAAGGTAGAGACTTTTTAAAAGGTACAGTTTTTGACCAAAAATTCGCGTACCAAGATTGACGCGGCTTAGTGCAATGTAAATTCGTACAATAATTATCATTGTACGAATCGGGCCGTTTTCGATGCATATTTCCTACTCATAAACTCATGTTTCGTCATCAGTTACGACGCATTACATAAACGTAGAGTGAACAACAAGAATTCGGACAAATCTTCTGCTCGACAGTTCTTTTCCATTTTAACCTTTTAGGTACTGCTGAATTCTGCGCGAGGCTATTTCTCTGGACGGCAGAATCTGATGTGTACTGTACAGAGTCTGATACTGTATATATAGGGGGTGTCCCAAAATTGTCTCACAATCCGAAAGTGGCGGGTTCCTCGGGCCATTTGAAGCAACTTTTTCCTTTACAAAAATGTTCTCCGAGGCACCGTTAACGAGTTATTAACGAAAAACAGTGACCAATGAGAGGCGAGCACAGCTGGCGCGAGGCGATCGAGTCAATGAGCGGAACTGGGCTTCGCGCGCTGGTTGGCTGGGCCGCTTCGCGTCAGCCGTACTCGATTCTTATTGGTCACTGTTTTTCGTTAATAACTCGTTAACGGCGCCTCGGAGAAAATTTTTGTAAAGGAAGAAGTTGCTTCAAATGATCCGAGGAACCCGCCATTTCCCGCTTGTACAATAATTTTGGGTCACCCTCTATACCGTAGAGCCTGATCGACTTTAATTATTTCATTGACGGTAAGCTCATTGAAATTTGCTATTCGCATATACATTAAGCTACTTCTGTTATATAATATATATATGTGAATAACAAATTTCGATGAGCCCAGCATCGACAAAATAATTAAAGCCGATCAGGCTCAACGGTATATTTCAGAAAGATCTAAGCGTTGAGAGAATGTGTGTGGGCCCATTTATACAATGAAGAATTCACGAGCGTCCGTATCGCCTCGATGTGTTGTTCGAACACCTATTAACGAAGGCGGGACGTCTGGAAAATTTGCCCGACGGTTCGCAACGACGAAAAACGAAGGTCGCGAGAACGGAGCCGTTGACTCGCGAGGCAAAAAAGGTGGGTTCGTCTAGCGACACCTTCGGCTCGATGCGATGATCGAGGGTCACGGGCAGCGGGGGAGGATGAACTCGCGTGCTCTGCCGTGCCGTGGCAGAGCCGCGACCCAAGAACATAATGCTATTATATTTGCGAAGCGAGAGTTATGATCCGTCGCGGAGAGAGCCGCCGCGCCGCGCCGGGCGGCCAGCTTTCCGCTTGCGCGCGGGTAAATACAAAGGGACACGGGGCGAGAGATTTCTTCGTTAATTTATCGACCTGGCCGTTGGCGAGTCGCGCAAACTGGTCGCACATCGCCTCCACACACGACCGGGGAAATATTAAAACGGCGGTGTTCTGCTAACGGAATCTACGATCTCCGCGGATCCGATCGATCCGGCCGTACAAAAGTTTCGAGAAGGCCTGCTTTTCCCTGAAAAAAAAAAACACGAGCGTATCTCTGAATGGAGGTAGGGTGCTTTGAAAACATCCCTCGTGCTTCGAGAGAAGCCAAGGTATATCAACGGTCATAATTAGCCCGCGCGCGCTTCTGTTTTGCTCCTTTTTCTTTCAATTCAAGATCCGCAGTCTGGTCACAATAGCCGCGCACCCTCCTCCATCCGGTACATAATATGCGGATGATTTAAAAAGTTTTCATAGCATTAATGATCCTAATGGCTCTACTTTAGTATAACGTAATTCACCCAGATTGTACACTGGCGCTGCTAATATGTGCTGTTCATGAATTATGTTAAATGCTTCATGGTTACTTTAGTTGAGAAAAGAAAGAACTGACACCTGTGCAGCTGCAAAGCGCTTCGACCCATATTCAGATCTGCGAAATAACTATCGCAATGTTGATGCTTTAATATTATTATACAGGGTGTTTCATAATTATATTAACACACGGAAAAGGGTGATTCCTGAGGTCATTTGAAATAACTTTTTCCTTAGCGAAAAAGTCCTCCGCGGCTTCGTTTACGAGTTATTAACGAAAAACACTGACCAATAAGAGGCGAGCTCGGCTGGCGCGCGGCGGCCCAGCCGACGAGTGCACGGTGCCCAGTTCCGCTGATTGGCTCGACCGCCTGGCGCTAGGCGAGCTCGCCTCTCATTGGCCAGTGTTTTTCGTTAATAACTCGTAAACAAAGCTGCGGATTGCATTTTCGCTAAGGAGAAAGTTACTTCAAGTAACCTCAGGAATCACCTCTTTGCAAATGTCAGTTCCAAATGTAATTACGGAACACCCTGTATCGTGTTATGGTTAGCCCAATAACTGAATGAGGGTCCGTCATTTGGTCTCCATAATTTATCACCTTAAATTTCCACTCAGCAAATGGCGAAACACGGATCTTTGTTGTCTGGCACGATAACACTGCTATGCAATACTATGTATAGTAATTTCTCTCGTATTACTCCTCAGCACGGAAACGAAAATGGACAACTTGGGAAAAGGAGATACAATTATTGTTGCCGATAATCGGTAACTATACAAGCGAGCCGCCTCGCT
The DNA here is from genome assembly GCF_051020955.1 of Megalopta genalis. Taxonomy (NCBI): domain Eukaryota; kingdom Metazoa; phylum Arthropoda; class Insecta; order Hymenoptera; family Halictidae; genus Megalopta; species Megalopta genalis. The sequence goes on from NC_135013.1 coordinate 16,970,674, forward strand.
CGAATAATCGCATCTACGCTTCCCAAGTTGTCCATTTTCGTTTCCAGGCTAAGAGACAATTACTGTATCATGATTATGGCATGAAATTGGTCTAACTTCTCTGAAATTTGCAAGATGTGTTCGTGATGTTCACGTCGGTTTTAATGCACCTCTGAAGAATCTCTTGTTCAATATTCTTTTTTATACCGTATGTTAACACTTTACGATGTTTTTTCTCTGCCTTTCTCGGTTCCCGGGCATTTTGCAGTTTTGTTAAATCAACGCTATTTTTGATAAAATTTTATAAAGTCATTTATTCACATCTCTAGTATCAACAAAATATGAACGAAGAATTAATGAAGTATTAATAAAAATTCAAGCGAAAAAGGAAATGAAAATAGAAAAACTTAAATTTACGTAACCGGTTCGTTAAGTGTTAATTATGCTATTTCTGAGCACCCCTCTATAATCTCTTTTCCAATTGGGACAGTTGTATGCATAAATGAAAGACATACCCCACGGTACACACTAATTAATTTACGTGATTAATTTAATGTTCATACCGTTCCATTTGCTCCGCATTATGTTACTATAATATGTTACCGTATCCCCTAAACCCATAAATAATAAATAACGATAAAGACAATAATAATAAGCGAGTAATACGAGTAAGATGAAACACTGGATGTCTCCAACCACTGTTTGTCTCTTCTCCGCTCTAAAAATCCATTGCGTAACAAATTGATCGTGTTCGTTATCCGCAAACAAACAGATCGGTTTCTCGTTCGCCGTTATATTTCCCTCGTTATTCGAAAGAACTCCGGCTTAGAGGCGTGCCGACAGAGGAGGTACGCTTGCTTTGACGGTGCTCTGAAAAAAGCCGGAGACACGCGTACCCGTTTATGCGGACGTCTCGGCGAGAGGAACACCGCGGGAAGAAAAATGAGCGCGCGTTTATTACAGGGGCGGAAACGGCTCGACGCGTATAAGAGTAAACCCGGAAAAATGTAGCGGTTGCGGGCGGCTATCATCGGTGTAACAAACTGCGAACGACCAAAGCGACTCTCGAGAGAGGAGAGGAGAGCGAGAGGGGAGCGAGAGCGAGCGAAGACGAGCGCGAAAGTGGAACGCGGGACCGTGAAAAGAGACGGACGGACGTGATGGTGGATAGAGTGGTCCGAACAAGGGACGCCAGACAATTACGGGAACGGTGAAAAAAAAGCACAAACGCCGAGAGACCGACCTGACCCGATCTCGGACTCAAAGGTAGTGGCCGTTGTCTTCGAGACAACGGGACTGGAAACAATTTACACTGACTCCGGAAAGTCACCGTACACGAAAATTCCGATTCCCGACAAATTCTGGATATCCAGACTGCTATAATTTCGCCAACGAGTCGTACGATAATTAGCCTATGACTCGTTCGAAGCTTCTGCTTTTGCTGTGCCTAATTCGGAATTATTTGTTTAGATGTAAAAATGAATTTACGTACATTTGGTGTACGACATTTATGATCTGCGAAATGCGAGAAGGTTGGACCTGTGTTCAGTGTTACATATCTTCTCGTTCTATTGTATAAAATTGCTTGAATTTTATTACGGAATTATTGAGGCACTTTGACTTCGCGGTCGAAATATTAACGAAATAATCAGAACAGTAATGTCTCTCTGATTGACACTCAGATTGTTCACAGCAATGGACAATTTGGGAAGAGGAGATGCGATTATTCGAACCTTGCGACTCGTTTTTATAGTTGTTGTTGTTATATATATATATATATATATATTTATATTTATTAATACCATTGATATTTTATGGTCATCGATCGTCAACAACTTTAAAAACGAGTCGCAAGGTTCGAATAATCGTATCTCCTCTTCCCAAATTGTATTTATATATATTTATATATATAAATTATATATAATTTATATATATATAAATGGTATCAATATCATATCTTCTCTTCCAAAATTGTCCATTTTTGTGGACAACCTGAGCGTCAGTAAGGGAGACATTACTGTAAAATCGTTGAAACGAAGGGTAAACTTTTGGATATTGACGTTTTGTTTTTATAGTCACGAATTGTCAACGATTATAAAAAGCGAGCTGCAAGGCTCGAATAATCGTGTTTCCTCTTCCCAAATTGTCCATTTTTGTGGACAATCTGAGCGTCAGTATGGGAGACATTACTGAACTTCGCCTTAGAAACCATTTTCTTCTTGTTCTTCCAGTGCGTAGAATTACCTTTGTAAATGCTATATGTAAAAAAATGCTAACCGTTATTTAGACTCCCTAAATTTTTTTTTTACAACAGATTTTTCGACTTTAAACGCTCTGCCACGAATGCCATACGACAAACATAACTTTTTTTTGATATTCGAGCATCTCCTTATTAGTTATTGTTTGTTATTGTTATTATTATTGTTAGTTATTGTTATTATTATTGTTATTATTATTGTTATTATTATTGTTATTATTATAGTTATTATTATTGTTATTATTATTGTTATTATTATTATTATTGTTATTATTAGTTATTGTTTAACCATCAACTGCAAACCTATTGTTACTCTTATTGTTATAGCTATTCATTGTCCTTGCAACAAAGAAATTCGTAACCGTGAAATAAACAATAATCACAGCGATAAAAATCCTTTCCCGCGAGAAACGATCCTGCAATCTCTACAAGAATCAGCAAACGGCTCGGTGCTTTCCTAGTAAATCTTATCTATTATAGAAACCGAAGTGGTTGGTGTTCTACGTTAATCCAACCCCTTGGCGCGGCGATCCCCGGCACCGCGAAGAGGGTAGTTCAAATTGGGGTAGCCATAAAAGATCCCGGCACGGTCATCTCGCCGAAAGAACGAAGAAGACCGAGCGCAGCGGCGCGGCACGAGGTCCGCCAACGTGATTCTTTGTAGAGAGAAAACCGTCGAAGGATGTCGCGAATGTGACACATGGTCTGCATGGTGGCGAGGTGTCCCGTTAACGAGCCGCGCTGGCCGCCGACGGGCGCGTCAAACTGCCCTTGAGCGATCGGAATCAATTCGCTTTTGAAATTTCAAGGTTCGGCCGGGAGAGAGAAGTCGACGCGGCGGATATCGCGGCGGAGCAGAGAGCGCGGAGCGGTGCGGAGGCCCGATAGATAGGAAAGCGGGTTCGTATCTGGGGTAGGAGGGATGGAAGCGCAGAACGGGCCGCTGGTAGAACAGGGGACGCAGGGGGGAGGGAAGGGGGGGCGGGAGGGAAAGGAGAGACCGATAGCCGGAGAAACGGAAAGGGTGGCTGCTAGGGCGAGATGGAGCAAAACGGAGCAAGAGGGCGCAAGAGGGAGCAAGAGGAGGTCGCGGGATGGAGCAAGAGGGTGCAAGAGGGTGCAAGAGAGAGCGAGAGAGGGCGAGGGAGGAAAGAAAGAGGAACGATCGAGAATTCTCCGGCCGGAGGTGGTTCGCGCTTGCGCGTGTCACCAGCAACGCACTGGCACGTAATGCCTTCGGTGAGCCAGTCTGACGCCAGGCGCCGCGACGCTATGACGTCACTGGTTCGCGTTCTCTCAGCGATCGTTTCTCGACAACGGTGAGGATTCATGAATGAAAAGCGGCCGCTCCGAGGCCCGGACCGAGTCTCGCGAGCCGACCGAGGCCTGCCGGCTCGAACCGCGAGGGAAAACCGCTCGCGACCGATCGCGGAACTCGACGATTCACAGTGACGATCGATATCTCGCGATTCGCCGAGACACCGGACGGGTATATCACGGACCTGTATCCCTGCCTACATTCGAGCCAGTGTCGCGATCCCTTCTGTCGGGCCCCGCGGGCCGATCGCGACCATTCGAACGATGGCGGAGGCATCGGCGATCCTCGCGCGACCACGCGTTCGTTTCCGAAGCGAGTCCTGCGTACAGTCTCCCGAGACACCAGTGCGACGATCGTTCGATGGCTGCGTCGACGGGAAAACGCGCACGATACCGTCGCGTGCCGATTTTTCCACAGGCGTTTCGCCTGTGCCCGCGGCGTTCCTCCGATCCTCTCCGACATCGAGCAACGAAATCGTGGCTCCGTTGACGCGACGCGGAAACGGGGGCGCGACGGCGTTTCGATTCGATACCCGGAACCGATCGACTCGAATCAGTCGCAGGACCAGTCTTCCCTTCTTCCGATGAACGGGACGACGATCCTCTCGTACTTTGGATCGAGCTGTTATCACGTGTCCCCACGTGCCAGGAGCCTCGATCAGAGTTAGAATCGGATTAAAATGCCAATCGTATTGGCGCACCTCTATGCTGTCCCGTCGAAATAAGAAATCATGAGAGAAACTCTGCTTTTATCGGTCCACTTTGTATCGCGGTGTAACGCGCGCTCGTGTTACACGAACCGGAAAACACCGGCCACAGGTTACAGCTTTCATAAAGCGTTACGTCGGCGTTACAGCGTGCAACGAGTGGCCCCCGGGCAGAAACGCACAGGTACAAGTGCTCGCTTTCACGGTGAAATACCGACGAAACGCGCCGTTGCGATAAGCCGGCGATTATTAACGCCGTGTGAAACGATTACGCCGCCGCGTCTGTCGTGTATTCGTAATTATGTAGCTGGTTTAATGGTAAACGAACTTCTGGGACGGCGGCTTCGCGGAAATAAAAATCCGCGAAACATGCGACATTCACCGGGTACTTGAGCATCAGCCTTCCGGCATGATTCGTTGAATTATCTCGATTCTCTACGACTCTTCAACGCATCGCTACATTTTTCACACGCGATTATAACTTTTTCTTGGAGAGGGAAAACAGAATTTATATTTATCGCGTGGCTAAATTTACTCGGATGCTCGAACATCGTCGACAAGAGAACAGAATTTTATTCCGAGTTCAAAGAACGGAATAACATTCGTGCTCGACGGATTATCACCGGAAATCTCCGTCACGGGTCCCGGCAATTCCTTCCGGAAACAACGAAGAATCGAACGACAGATACGGCAGTGTACGTGTTAAGCAAGAAACGCCGGAAAGTAATAAAGTTTCTCTCATAAAACGTCGACGGGACGATGAATTTGCACCTTATTTTTTGGACGATCGTCGCGGATGATCCGCCGACGAACACACCGTCTCGTCTTACGGATCATCCGTCACGAGGAACCAAAGCAAAAGGTGCACGTACATCCAGTCTAGGAAACCACGGCGGTTCGTTAATGAGGGAGTTCGTTAACGGGATTCGCGTCTGGCCGGGCGATAGGGCCGACGGCGTTCGACGACGGTGCGTCACTGTCTGGGAAGTCTATTAAACCCGTCGATAATTGGTACAATAATTTGGACGAGTCGCATTATTGGCGCGACGGAGCAGCGTGCCAAGAGTAGGCAGCAATCGCCTTTACTTCTGGGAATATCGGCCAATAGACCGGAATATCCAATAATCCGATAACGCTCGAGTCACGGTGCTGGACAATCTGGTTCCATCCTGCAGTCGTTCCCGTTAGCCTTCTCGTCCTGTTTCGGCTTCAGCATGCGTGCACGCTCCCCGTTTATCGCATTCGGCTGGTGTTCCCTCCCCCTCCCCCCCCGTCGTTCACGCGCACCCTGTCCGCGACACCTGTTTATGTCCAACGTGGCCGGTTCTTTTATTTTTTGCAACCCGGAACACGGAACCCGAATTTCGGAAATGCGAGCTTCCGCTTGCTCGCATTCGTCGAAATCCGATCGGCTGGCTCGTCGACCAAGCGCATAATTAGAAATGCTTCGTCGCTTTCCGAAAATAGGCAAAGAAAATTCATTTGCTCGCTCCACCGGCTAAATATTCATAACCCGCGGCGTTCGTGCAAATACGAGGTCTTCGCGAAACCGAGTAAAGTAGTACTTGAACGCAGTTTGACTTTCGTCGCAGTCTCGCAATCGAGTTCGTTTCCGCGGGAATAAATAAGTAAATAGCGGGTGTATACATATTTAACCTTTTAGGTACGGCTGAATTCTGCGCGAGGCTATTTCTCTGGACGCGGCGGAGTCTGATATGTACTGTACAGAGTCTGATACTGTATATTCTGTCTGTATATACAGAGTGTTCCAAAAATGTCTCGCAATCCGAAAGTGGCGGGTTCCTCGGGCCATTCGAAGCAACTTTTTCCTTTACAAAAATGTTCTCCGAGGCACCGTTAACGAGTTATTAACGAAAAACAGTGACCAATGAGAGGCGAGCTCGGCTGGCGCGAGGCGATCGAGCCAACGAGCGGAACTGGGCTTCGCGCGCTGGTTGGCCGGACCGCCTCGCGTCAGCCGTACTCGATTCTTATTGGTCGCTGTTTGTTCGTTAATAACTCGTTAACGGTGCCTCGGAGAAAATTTTCGTAAAGGAAGAAGTTGCTTCAAATGATCCGAGGAACCCGCCATTTCCGAATTGCGAGACATTTTTGGAACACCTTGTAGACTGTTGTAAATCGATGCGAAGACAAAAGAAGTGTGAAATAATGCATATGAAGACGATTATTTGGTTCAAACGATGAGCGAGTGTGCTACTAGAGCAAGCCACTATAGTGGCGCGTGGTCCAGAGAGATAACATCCGCGAAAGCCGCTATAGTGGCGTGTCGTTCTGAAAGATGATATCTGCGGAAGTCACTATAGTAGCGTGTCGTTCTGAAAGATGACATCCGCGAAGGCCACTATAGTGGCGTGTCGTTCTGAAAGATGACATCCGCGAAAGCCACTATAGTGGCGTGTCGTTCTAAAAGATGATATCCGCGGAAGTCACTATAGTAGCGTGTCGTTCTGAAAGATGACATCCACGGAAGCCACTATAGTGGCGTGTCGTTCTGAAAGATGACATCCGCGAAAGCCACTATAGTGGCGTGTCGTTCTAAAAGATGATATCCGCGGAAGTCACTATAGTAGCGTGTCGTTCTGAAAGATGACATCCGCGAAAGCCACTATAGTGGCGTGTCGTCCTAAATGATGCTATCCACGGAAGCCACTATAATAGCGCGTCGTGCCTAAAAGGTTAACGCGGATTCAGTTTGAGACGGCGATGCTGATAGGCTGCGCGAGTGTACGGTCGCATTCAGCCGTGATCGTCGCGTTTTCGATTCCGCGATTTCCAGACCAGGGGCTGCTGCGGCGCGGCGCGTTTGCCTTTAATCGAGCCACGTATGCTTTCCTCGCCGCAGTTAGGTCCGACGAAAGGTCGCGTGGTCGGAGAACCGGGCTGTGTAGGTGGAACGACGGATGGCCGACGATAATTTCCCTTCGTTGCTATTTTACGAGGGGAGTAGAGCCGCGGCGGCGTACGGTCTGCCGGATCGAGCCGCGTCGATATCTCGTCTGCCTTATGAATGGGCCGCACGTACCGGAAAACTGCCGATCGATAGCGGAATTTCTACGGATTCGCGCAGAAACACGGCCGTATTTTTTGAAAGTTTTCCGAGGCAGCCGTCGGCAGGACCGTGACACGGGGGGTGTGCGCGGCCTGTTTGTTTTCACTGAGCGTAATTTCGACGCGGAACTACGGGAACGCGCGACACCGGAAATCCACTGTTGCCCGCCCCCGCGGCAATTACAGGTCTTCGGGAAATTTTCACTCGGGCCCTCGGAAAGTAAACTCGCCGCACGGTCGCGCAGGGGCCGGTCCATTGAAATAATCCGTTAATCGAGTCGCGAAATTCTCTGGGAAAATTTCATTCGATTTGCCGCCGCGTCCATTTACTTTTAATCGGCCGGCCGCGCGCCGGAGGCTTTTACGCGTTGAGACAGCCGCGAACTTCCGGTTATCAACTTTCGATTAATTCTGGATCATTTGAGCGTCGGGAATCGGATCCCGCCGACACGACACCGCTGATTTTCAGTGGTCGGAGAGACGCTATCGCGTACCGATACACGCTGTCGGTTTGTTTGTTCTCGCGTGGTTTAAACCTCGAAACTTTCTGTATAACGATCTTTGGTAATTACTGTAAAATAATCGCGATCGCGATATCTGTTCGACTTCTTTCGAACGTTTCGATATTGTAGCCTTGATCTATATAGTTCACCTTTAACGGATATATTGATTTTCGCGATAATGACTAGTATACCGGGTTCTCCCTATATACCCTAAATAAAAAGTGCGAAAGGATGCGTTAATCTAATTCCAGATAAACACTGCGTTCGCAGCGTATTTTTAGCTAATGTGTTGTATATTAAATATAATTCCGTGATAAATAACAATATCCTTTAAAAGTTACGGAAATGTTTTGTAATAGATTATTTTCAAACTCGATCTCGGCTCTGGTACTCGAATGGCAAAAATATGAAATTGGATCTGGAAACAAAAGAAACAAGACTGCGATTATATCGAAAATATTCAATCGTAATCTGTCATTCGCATCGTCGAACATAACTCCGACATAATGTACAGTGGCCCACGAGAGTGTTCGTACACCTTTTAAAACGCAGTCAATTTTCCAAAACTGGAGTAAATGACTTGAATTTTTTTTTAGATGATAGGGAGACTAGTAAATACAGAATAAAATTTTCCACATGTACAGTGACTCACATTAATTATTCTATTACTTGGAATGAAAAGAAGAAATTAGAAACCCTTCTTTTTAATTCTTTTATCTGAGCTTATAACGAAAATTTAAAAAATGTCTTTCGTAGATCACGGTGACTCGCATTAATATTCGGACACGATATTGTTACAAGAATTATAGCTCCTTTTTATCGTTTATGATAGCATTATTGAGTTTTTTTATATTTTTTATTGAGTTTTCTCATCTAATAAAGCACTTCTTAAAGTAAGTAGTACTATACGTGCAGTTTAAAGATTTATCAGGACAATGATCCTAAACACAAGGCCAGAATTGTACCGGGATATTTATTATACAATTGTTCAAAAGTACTGCATCCTCCTCCTCGATCGCCTGTTTTAAATCCAATTGAAAATTTATGGGATCAATTGGACCGCAAAATTCGTACAACACCTACAAAGACAACAACGGAGATAAAACAACGTTTGTTAGACGAATGGAAATGGATTTCGTCGGATTATTTAAATAAAATCATCTGTAACATGCCCGAGCGATTACACGAAGTAATAAAACAAAAGGGTCGACCGACAAAATATTAATATTATGATAACACGATTAAAAAGATTTTCATTTTATATAAAATTAATGTGATTCATTCACTGTCCGAATATTTTTGCGACGCTAAATTTTATCACAATCTTCTTTATCGCTTATTATACAAAAGAACATGTACGATAAATAAACAAAATTTATGTTTCTACTTACTTTAAGAAGTGCTTTATTATATGAGGAAACAATTGATTTTTGTGTACTATCATAAACAATGAAAAGGAGCAATAATTCTTCTAACAATATCGTGTCCGAATATTAATGCGAGTCACTGTACGTTATAATTTTCTAACCAAAGAACAATCATTTAATGACAGAAAAATGATGGACCATTTTTAGACCGGTTCCTTGAATTTCGCGAATTGCAGTAAATTCTCCCTAATTGACGCTCGGATCGTGCACAAAAATGGAGGATTTTGGAAGAGGAGATACGATTACTCGAGCCTTGCGGCTCGTTTTTATAGTTGTTGACAATCGGTAACTATGAAAACGAGCAGCAAGGATCGAAACTGTCGATTTATGTGTACAATCGGAGCGTTAATTAGGGAGAATTTACTGTACTTATGGAGTCGAGAGCAATATTTAGAAGGGAATGTTGCGAACACGAAGTTCCACGGGATGCAATGTATCATTTACAAGTAACTTCATCTACTGTAACAAAAGTTACCGTGATCTACGAAAGACATTTTTTAAATTTTCGTTACAAGCTCAGATAAAAGAGTTAAAAAACAAGGGTTTCTAATTTCTTCTTTTCATTCCAAGTAATAGAAAAATTAAGCAAAAAAAGGCATTTCAGTCATCGTCTAGTACACTAGTCCTTTTATCATCTAAAAGAAAATTCGAGTCATTTGGTTCAGTTTTAAAATAGTTATTGCGTTTTAAAAGATGTACGAACACATTTGTGGAACGCCGTACAAAAGAATGAAAACATAGAAAATTAAATCGTCGCTACAAAATGTAGCAGCAGTTGAGGGTTAACAGTGCTTCAATAAATCCTTATAGAATATTTAAGAGAATTTCCTAGATACCCCGTGTTCCGAGGTAACAGGCTACCGCTCCTCGATTAAGAATACACGACAATTTCCGAGAGTGCGAACGCCCGGTTGATTCAATTCGAAGTCGGCACGATCGATGAAATTCTATTCTCAACGGCCGAGGTATCTGTTTTCGAGCAGCGAAGAAAGAACGGAAACAATTTCGACTTTTACAATCCGTCTCGCTAGGGAGACCCTTAACTTTCTCGCAGTCTGAGTGGAGGAAAAGTGGCCGGCGAGAGGTTTCGAAGGGCTCGGAAGTGCTTGAAAGGGCCTCGGGAGGGCGTCCGGGGTCAAGGACACGGCGAGGCCACTTTGCCGGTCAACTTCCACGTAAGTCCTTTGGGTACAGGCTTGTAGACGGCCCACGAACCGCGGCAACGCAGGCCGAGCGCGTCCCGCCCGCGCGACCGGTGCGACCCGCTTCGCGATCGAATCGGGTCACCCAGTCACCCGACACCTAATCGCTCGAATAGGTCGAAACCGCGACTTCCCCCCCGACGTGTACGAGAGGGCGATTCCGTATCGACGCCCTTCCACGCAAACTTCCGGCTGAACAGGACTCCGATCACCGTCCGATATCGTTCCGAACCTTGTCGTTGTTGCCTCTCACAAAGCGCCAAGACCTTCGCCTCGCGTAGATCATAGTTTCCCGTGGATCCTAAATTCTAGTATCCAACAATAATCTTATAATTTTCGATATATTAGGTTCAATACGCGAAATTGTTCAGTTGCCTGCGATGCAAGTAACGACTTGAAAATAGGGTAGTGTTGGGTGACCGATCGGTGCGCCTTTGGTTTGTTTATGCAGGGTGTCTCAGTAACTGTATTACAAAGCGATATCTCCATTATCGTTAATGATACGCGGAAATGCTTGAGGAACAAATTGTTTGGTTCGAAGGGACACATATTGTGGTGGAAATCATTTTTTTGTAAAGGTCAAATTTTTTGAGATTTCAAGGTCATCGATGTTTTTTCAAATGGGATTGCATATTTCTATTATTATATCATGATAGCTAAGATCAAGACGAATCTAATAACGTGTAATACCATGACCTTCGTGTGACCATGAAAAATAAAGAAATTTTTAGACATGGACAACACGTTTATTGATACCAAATGCCAGCATGTTTATATATATATGTTATGTTCCTTTCGGTAGACATCACGCTTTTTGGTATAACGTTTTGGTACGGAGTATGGAGCTCTGTCAGAGTTTTCATAATCGAATTAATAAATGTCTTGATTTTATTTTTCGTACCCAAGGTCACACGAAGGTTATGGTATTATAGGTTATTAGATTCGTCTTGATCTTAGCTATCATGATATAATGATCGAAATATGTAATTCCATTTGAAGAAACATCGATGACCTTGAAATCTCGAAGAATATAACCTTTACAAAAAAATAATTTCCACCACAACACGTGTCCCTTCGAACCAAACAATTTTTTCCTCAAGCGTTTCCGCGTATCGTTGACGATAATGGAGATATCGCTTTGTAACAGAGTTACTGGGACACCCTGTATTCATCGAGTAAGCTACATTACATTTTTCTACTCGAAAATAAACAAAATAAAAGGAGGAAAAAATTTCTTTATCAAAAAAATGAACGAAATGAAAGAAGAAACAAAAATATTTCATTCAAATATAAACAGAATAAAGGAATAAGGAAAATGTAATAAATGTAATAAATGTAATAAATGTCTCGTTCGATAAATATAAAGTTAATTATACCATAAAACAAAACAATGTCACAGCAGTTGATTAGTACAATAACCGGCTCCGTTGCTCTAACGCATAAAACGCTGTTTTGTACATCGTTTCCTCACTTTTTTTCTTCTACGCGTGTAAAATTTGTTTACAGAAGCTTCGTCTTCGTTAAAAACGAGTTTAAAAGTTCATAAGTTCCGCCTTGAAAGCGAAGCACACTGTGCAAGAGAGAACTTTGTCCTGCGTTTTTCGACATGCTTTTTCCCCCGCGCACTCACTTCCCCCTCCGCCCAGCCGCCGTCTTGAGCTAGAGAACCCCGCGTAGAAGACTAATGAAAGGAAATTCGCATTAATTACGGGGACGCTGTGCGAGGTTCTGCGGTGACGTCTCTTCCCGGTTCGCTCGGCGAACGAGGACGACAAAAAGACAGTTTTCCCGCGGTCGCTCCGCAGATAAGAAAATCGGCGAATGGCGGACGGCCATCGGCGGCGCGTTCGGCCTTCAAAAGAGAAACGCAAACCCCCGGCTATGTAAATGGTAAATGGATTGCCTTCGCGCGGTTTCATATCTCGTTATCCTACAGCGAAACGTTGCTGAATAATGCAACGAGCAACGAAGCAATTATTCCCAGGGAGATTAATGTAATAGCGATGAACCGGCGTGTTAGGACTTGCGGAACTATCGGGATTCCCTTTCGTCTCCCCGACATTCGGCGAGAGAAACAGTTCGCGATTTCCTCTCTTTTCTTTCGCTCCCGAGCGAAGCAACACAAAGAAAAAAGGAACAGAAAAAAGAAGAAAAAAGAAAAGAGAACCTTGAGAGTTTTTTTTTCTCGGGGGAACTTTACAGAATCGCGCGTTCCTCGAAGGTTCTTTCCGGCGTTGCTTTTTTTTTCTATTCACGCGAAGCTATGTAAAAGCGTCTTTCAGCCATCATCCCAGGGGTTTAATCGTCGATCACGTTCAACTTCGGGAACAATCGGCAGCCGCCTTTAATTCTTTCGCTTGTAATCCAGAGTTTCCTTTCCTTCGGACCATTTATCAACGACAGCCTCCCGCCCGGCCATTCTGCCGCCGTTTTTCACCGTCCGACGTCCGGGATTTACTTTCCATCCGCGCACGCCAGCGTCGACGATAATCCATCCACGCGCTCGATTCGACGTGTACCTACGCGTCTTCTTATTCCAATTGCCTTCGATCCCGTTTATACGACCAGCTCGCCTAAAATGCATTTCGTCGAACAATCGCAACATTTCGCGACGGGAACATTTCACCCGCGGGTGGATCGAAGACAAATTAATAGCAGCACGGATTCGATGAAACCGGCGCGTCCGAGGAAGTAAAGAAAACGATAAAACAAGCACGGTGTCTTCGGGAGTTTCTCCAAACTGGGCCATTCGATCGGACGTTGTCGATAAAGAAACCGAGAAATTCGATTCCCAGGGATGGGATCTTTCGATTCCTGTTATAAGCAACGATTGGAAAAAATTCCGAAAACATCCGCTTCGAACTATTATATCATCGGTTCCGACTGAAACTGTTGTAAAGAACCGGGAAGATTTCGGAACTGTTACAAGGTGTATCGGTTTTAGATTATTTCGGTTTCTGTGCCGAAGAAACGATAATATTGCATCGGTTCTGCGGGACACGAAAATCTCTTGCAACCCGGAAATAGATATTGAACGGCTCGAGGACATTCCTGAGGCTATTCGAAGTAACTTTTTCCTTAGCGAAAATGCAATCCGCGGCTTTGTTTACGAGTTATTAACGAAAAACACTGACCAATGAGAGAAGAGCTCGCCTGGCGCGACGTTGCTGGCACAGCCAACGAGCGCACGAAGGCCAGTTCCGCTCATTGGCTCGGCCGTCTCGCGTCAGCTGATCTTGCCTCTCATTGGTCAGTGTTTTTCGTTGATAACTCGTAAACGAAGCCGCGGATTGCATTTTCGCTAAGGAAAAAGTTGCTTCGAATGATCTCGGGAATCCACTATTTATGGATTGCGAGATATTTTTGGGACACCATGTATACCAACGAGAAGACCGAAATTATCGTCGCAACATATTGTACAATAATTAGTTTTACTAATTTTCATAAGCGATAATATCTTCACACAGTTATACAGTAACTGTTATTTTTCGGTTTCGAGTTTCGGTTATACAGTAATGTCTCGCTAACTGACGCTCCGATTATGCAGAAATATGCAGAAAAATGGACAATTTGGGAAGAGGAGATACGATTCTTCGAGCCATGTAGCTCGTTTTTATAGTTCTCAATAATTCGTAAATATAAATATGAACCGCAAGGTTTGAATAATCGTCTCTCTTTTCCCTAAATTGTCCATTTTTGTGGACAATCTGAGCGTCAATTAGAGAGACATTACTGTAGCTCTACTTTTCGCAATAAATCTCACATCTTTGTAATACTTTACATCACTCACACGGATCCGAAACCAAGAATCGAGAAGTAACGGTTATTTTATTATTTAATATAACGGCAATTCTGAAGGACCGAACTCAAAAAACCGACATAAGCGAGAACCGATATTCCTTGTAACAGTTATGAGACTTTTGTCTGTGCTCTTTTATCTGTGAAACCGATATCACGACCGATTTCAACGCCTCGCCCCAAGTTATCACTTCAAATTAATGCAAATCTAAAGAACATACAATTCCGTATATGTATTAGTAATCTCACATCTTTGTAATACTTTACATCACTCACACGGATCCGAAACCAAGAATCGAGAAGTAACGGTTATTTTATTATTTAATATAACGTCAATTCTGAAGGACCGAACCCAAAAAACCGACATAAGCGAGAACCGATATTCCTTATAACAGTCATGAGACTTTTGTCTGTGCTCCATAACTGTTTCAAGAACCGAAACCGATATCACGACCGTTTTCAACGCCTGACCCTAAGTTATCACTGCAAGTTAACACTAAATCTACCAATATAGTAATACCAAGCAGTAATACTAACTGGCACGTACTGCTTCACAAAAGTGAGAAGACCGAATTTCTTCAGACTTTGTAAAGTTTTTATTACAAAACTTGTCTCAATAATATAACTTATTCAAGCGTTTTCCACGAAAGCGTCTCGGAACTTTGCAGAATTGCCAAATAAGAAAGCGGTCGCTTTGACCGCGGTAGGTTTAGCGTTAACACAACTCTAAAGAACGTACAATTCCATATGCGTATTTGAAAAGCAGTTCGCGCGTGCGACGCTGGCGAACACCCCCTCTGTCAGCTGGTGTTACATAATTAACGAGCAAGGTCCTGCGGCATCGCGCGACCCTCCGCGGCGCGTAACTTTCTTCCGCGCTGAATAAATGCAACGCGTCTTGAAAAGGACGCTCCGGTTTTTGTAAGCAGGGATGTTCATTTAATAAATCCGGTGACATTTCGAGGACGTCGCGACGGTCCGTGGCACCGGTAGATCGGGGCTATCAGCTGGTAGTCAGTCCGCGCGACCTTTGCCAGGCTTATAATAGCCACGGTTCGTGCGTGCCGGGTCCGAAATTTCGCGGATTTCGTGCACGGGAGGGAAAATGGAACCGCGGGAACTATCCGGAACTCCGTTTACGAAGGCGCAGATCCCCTCGCGGTTCGTGACCGGTTCCCGATCCGTTCCGGAGCGACTCGGACGCGACACGAACCGTCGCGCCGACACCGACAGCTTTCGAAATTTTCCAGACGGCCATCGAGGACGGACTGATGCGCCAGAAATACTCGATAACTCGATAGATTAGCGCGTCCGACGGCCCCGTAGAGTCACCTTCCAGGAGAAAAAGTCGTCCGAGCACGAGGAGAAGGCTGGGAGCACCCTCGAGTGTCGCTCGCGGAAGTTTCGCCAGCGGAACCGAGAAGAAAGTCGAAAGACTTCCGAAGCTTTTCGGCCCGAAACTCTGTCCCGTGGCCGTCGAGTTTTCGGTGGCCGGCTCTGCAATCCGGGGCTGAGAGCTTCGACCGGGCTTTTGAATTCCGAGGATCTTCGACGAAAGCGAAAGATGCGGGCCGAGCGGTGAGACCGCTTTCGGAGCTCGCAGCGACCGAGAAAAGCCGGCGACGAGCCAGCGTCGAGTGGGACAACGCGTTAAAGCACCGGCCACAGGCAAACCCTCCGAGAAACATGGGCAAGAAGAATAGCAAACTGAAGCAGGATACCATCGATCGACTCATGCGCGAAACGTATTGTGAGTACCGCTACTTTCCTCTCATTGTTCTTCTCGCCTTGTCCACGCAACCACCCTCCCGTCGTCGTCGTCGTCCTCCACCTACCAATCGCTGTTTCCGCCACGCGTGTTAAAAAAGGATTAACGGTAATGTGTTCGCCGGCAGCGTCATAGGCGTCCGACGTTCGCCATTTGGTATTTACCGCTGTGCCTGTTAACACTGAACGTACCGTGCCGTTCGAAATGGCTGGTCTCGCATTTGCTATTTTTAAATTGTTGAATTTATTGCACCGTTTCGTTTTACCGAGGGAAAATGAATTATGAATAATATACATTTTTTAAACGATACGATCAGTTTGTTCTACGATCTTTTGCAGTTCTTCTGGTAACTTTGAAATCTCACGATCGTAGATATTCTGGTCATTCTCGGCAAAATGATTTGATTTACTATAAAAACGGTATAATCAGTTTGTTCTATGATCTTTTGCAGTTCTTTTGGTAACTTCGAAATCTCACGATCGTAGATATTC
Organism: Megalopta genalis; assembly: GCF_051020955.1. NCBI lineage: Eukaryota > Metazoa > Arthropoda > Insecta > Hymenoptera > Halictidae > Megalopta > Megalopta genalis. The sequence continues at coordinate 16,987,192 of NC_135013.1, forward strand.
TGATCATTATTGGCAAAATGATTTGATTTACTATAAAATCGGTATAATCAGTTTGTTCTACGATCTTTTGCAATTCTTTTGGTAACTTTGAAATCTCACGATCGTAGATATTCTGGTCATTCTCGGCAAAATGATTTGATTTACTATAAAAACGGTATAATCAGTTTGTTCTACGATCTTTTGCAATTCTTTTGGTAACTTTGAAATCTCACGATCGTATATATTCTGGTCATTCTCGGCAAAATGATTTGATTTACTATAAAAACGGTATAATCAGTTTGTTCTACGATCTTTTGCAGTTCTTTTGGTAACTTTGAAATCTCACGATCGTAGATATTCTGGTCATTCTCGGCAAAATGATTTGATTTACTATAAAAACGGTATAATCAGTTTGTTCTACGATCTTTTGCAGTTCTTTTGGTAACTTCGAAATCTCACGATCGTAGATATTCTGATCATTATTGGCAAAATGATTTGATTTACTATAAAATCGGTATAATCAGTTTGTTCTACGATCTTTTGCAATTCTTTTGGTAACTTTGAAATCTCACGATCGTAGATATTCTGGTCATTCTCGGCAAAATGATTTGATTTACTATAAAAACGGTATAATCAGTTTGTTCTACGATCTTTTGCAATTCTTTTGGTAACTTTGAAATCTCACGATCGTATATATTCTGGTCATTCTCGGCAAAATGATTTGATTTACTATAAAAACGGTATAATCAGTTTGTTCTACGATCTTTTGCAGTTCTTTTGGTAACTTTGAAATCTCACGATCGTAGATATTCTGGTCATTCTCGGCAAAATGATTTGATTTACTATAAAAACGGTATAATCAGTTTGTTCTACGATCTTTTGCAATTCTTCTGGTAACTTTGAAATCTCACGATCGTAGATATTCTGGTCATTATTTTCAAAATAATTTGATTTTACTATGAAAACTCTTTCACATAAATTTTTTTTATTTTATTATTATTTATAATTACACCAGACTCTTACAAGTCTATCGGTAATTTTGATACATGTATTAAAGCAGGTGGAAGGGAGACACCTATGTGTACCCTTTACCTTTCGATATTTTTAGTATGTCATTAATTCATGGGGCTGGGTTCTCTTCAGTCTTCCTGTGTTGTATATATGTTTCCAATATTGATTAGATTGTTTGCCAGCTGATTTCGGTGATGTTGGAGTCTATTGTTGTTTCACATGAAATGATTGGATTTTCTTGTATCGAGGGCGCATTATAAAAATGACGAAGCAACACACGTCGATCGCTATTGGCGTTCGGTAGATTTATGTAGCGAATGTTTCATTTATTATCAAAATAATATAATTCTGACGTGGAAGAAAAATTTGGAAAAATTCTGCGGATCCTTCGGCAAAAAATTAAAATTCAGTTCCTAATTTTTTTTTTCTGTGTTGCGAAATAGACTTCGAGAGGACAAATTCGGGGACACGAAGGTAGAGGTTCGGGTCTAAAAAATGAGCCAAGGTAGACGATCTTTTGTCACGAACTCGGAGCGGTTCAAATATCTGAAAACTCTTCGATGAAAACTTCGCAGTTCTTTAACTTCGCGGATTAAATTTGCAAGTCACCGTGCCGGATTTCGCTGTGCAACTTCCGGAGCACAGTTTCCGGGCGTAACGGGGGGCAGGAAAAAAAATCGATTTTTTGAAGCAGTTACACGAGTCTGCCAAAGGGCACGGGAACGCGGCGCCTGCCGGCATCACGAAATCGCAAAATTTGCATTCCGCTCGCGTGCTGTTCGAGGTAATCCGGCGTTCGACCGTTTCATCGAATTACGTATAGCGGTTTTTCGGAACTGCACAGCGCCAAAGCCGTTCGATCCGCGGGACGAAACGCTTCCCGAAGATGGAGCCGTCCCGATAACACCGGTGAATAAAGGAGACGGAAGAAACGCGTCCGCGTGGAACTCCTCGAGGAGTCGACCGCGTTGTAAACCCCGGCCATAGAGAATCAAACGATCGAAATATATACGCGATACTGTATCGTTGCTCCATGGGGAAGCATATTCCGGGAGCTTGCGATTTGCCCGGAGTTAAGCTCGTCGTCGATTGCGGGCTAGAGAGCGGCGTTCGAATCGAGCCGCGCGTTTTATCGCGATTTCCATAAATTTTCGACGAGCTTCCCACCTTTTCGATCCCTCCGAAGGATCGTGCACCTGTCGCGTGTCGACCGGACGATGCTCGATTGGCTATGCACCGACCGTTTACCTTTCGTTTCTATTTTTCGTCCCCGATATTTTCATGCTATCCGACGTCCCGCCGATCGATCGCACGCTCGCACAGATCGCGAACTTCTAAAAACCGTTTGCGAAAATATTTCTTGCACTCGCGCGACATCGAAGTTTATTTTACGCCTATCAGTCGTCTTCATGCACGTCTTTGGACGCTCTGTACAAGTCAGTTGCGAAACAAGTGAATAATTCTTCTATTTTATTTATTTATTGGTAATATAATCAACTAGTATCGTCACTGGTACAAATAGATGAATATAAAGATGGTAAGAAGAAAAAGGAGAAAACACGTGAAACACGTAAATCCATAAAGGCGACAGTCGCGGGCTCGCGTAACGCATGCATGCTGCAAAATGAAATTTTGAGTAAATTTAGTCGTGTCCGAGTGAAATATATTGTACGCCATTTTATTCTACTTATTATTTTTTCACTTTTCATTGCATAAACACCTGCAGTGATTCGCATTAATATTCGGACACGATATTGTTAGAAGAATTGTTGCTCCTTTTTATTGTTTATGATAGTATTATTGAATCAATTGTTTTCTCATATAATAATATTTGTTATCTCGGGATACTGATATTTTTCTCAGTATAAATAATTTCGTATAAACATTAAAAAATCGCCACTTTTCATTACGGTAAAGTAATGAAAATAACTTTCAAAATAAATAGTTTAGAAAAATGACTGACATATATTAATTTTGTCCAACGTATTTTACTGAAGTGATGTTTTGAAAGGACAGTGATTTACTAAAATTGTCGAATAAATTACATATACGAGCCGTTTATTTTGAAAATGGCATAAGTAACTTTTTTTTTTTTTTTTTTTAAATGAAAAGATACCGTTCAATTGTAATTAGTGTTACCATTAACTCGATTTTTTTGAAAAAGTGACTTATGCCACTTTCAAAATAAACGGCTCATTTAGAAGGGAATATTGAGTACACGAAGTTCCACGGGATGCAATGTATCATTTACAAGAAACATCATCTACTGTAACAAAATCGGTTTCGAAAAGAACGGAAAATGATATTGTGGCGGACCAGACATAAAAAGACACGTCCTTCAAAAGCGGGGTGTGCATATGCCTTTTTCGGGTTTTCCCGACGCAAGGCGTACACACCGCAATAAAACAATAAAAACGTTGGGACACAGCTTCGGACCATAGGTCCCGGATCACCCCGGTCGGAAAATCTTCGGGAAAGGCCTTCGCCCTTCCCAAGGACTTTCCCTTACCAATTTCAATACGCTCTCCCCAATAAATACGAGGACCTCTCGACCGGGAGACGTCAGTTAGCAAGTTTTCCTCCGACTCTCAACGTGTTCATATTTCTGTCTCATCCGTCACTCGTTTACCTTTACCTTCTACACACTGTACCTCATCGCCTTTTGTTACAAGTTATATTAAAGTTCTCGTTATATAAAAACCAAAAAAAACTCTCTCGGATTATTTTATATAAACCGTCGCAGTAACCCCTGCGACAAAATATGAAAATACAATAAATTGTTTTCTATCTCCGGACAAGCTCGCAAAGAATTGTGCAATATTTCTACCGAGGAAGTTTATCGCGCATCGTTCCCTGCGGTACTTCCGGTTGTTCTTCAAGGTGCGTAGGTGCACGCGGCCGTATTTTACTCCGCGGAATCCGGCCTTTCCGTCGAAAGAATCTCCCGAGCGACCTGTCCAGGCCACCGCGCCGAGAATCGCGAATACTTTCCGGTCTAGATACCTTGAAGCGAGCCGACTCTATCCGAGATCTGCCAGCCTATAAATAACGATTCACAAGATTTTTCATTGCGCCGTGTCTCTTCTTCCCCGCTGAAAACGAATCTCCCGGCGTGCGGAAAAATTCCGATACCCGAAAAAACGATACAGCGATTCCATGCGGAGCCCAACCGAAGGGGGAGTACGTTGCAAGAAGAGAGAAATCGCGGAATGAATCGAGCCCGCCGTCGTCTTCGAGACGTCGCGCAGCGGAGTAACAGTGTCGAACAAAGCCGGTGTCAAGATCAAAGAACGTTTGACAGAAATGAGACAAAGCGTTTTTTTTACGTCAAAGCTGAAATGTTGCAGAATAGGCGGAAAACGGGGAGAATGTAGTATGAAGATTTTTAATCTTGAAAATTTATGTTAAATTTTAAGTATTCCAGGAAAGAGATTGTGATTGATCCGATATCGTGTACAGTTGGATTTGTTTAATAATATGATATTTATCGTTTCCCGTAGATTTCGAATGAAAATTTCGATTTCAAATACAGTCACTAAATTCAAAGAAAATCTATTTCTGTGAAGAGCAGAGAAACGTCATTTCATAAAAAGATTGCCGTAATGGATAATTCGTTTATCAATAGTTATTAATAGGACATTTAAGCTATGATTCCGTATGCTTTCTTTTTATCACTTATTCATTTCGAATATAGTCACAGGCGTTTGAAGTGATGCATCTCAAAATTGTTGAAAATTAAAATCATCATTTACAATTTATAGTATACGGTAATTTCTCCACGAGTGTCGCGCAGTCGGAATTCAAAGTACATTTCAAGGGATCACAAATTCTTTGAGTCTCGCGGCATGTTTTTATAGTCGCCGACATCTCGTGAGGGAGAGAGAAAGGGAGAGAGAGAGAGAGAAAGGGACAGAGGGAGAGAGACAAAGAGAGAGAGAGAGAGAGAGAGAGAGAGAACTAGATGGAGAGACAGAAAGAGAGGGAGAAAGAGAGCTAGATGGAGAGACAAAGAGAGAGAGAGAGAGAGAGAGAGAGAGAACGAAATTCGGGGCAGTCGGCAAAAAAAGACAGCGGCTAGTATGCCGGTGTATATTAATATGAATATATGCATAGTAATGCTAGAATAAAAACGATGTCGTAACTCTCTTATTTCTAATTTCATACATAGAATTTTATTTAATATATTGGTCAGATTTTTCCAATTAAAATGAGACCAAACACAACATGCTTTAGACCATGTTTATTCATCATATTTTATAAACGACAAAGGCATTAGAAAAACCGATTCTGAACCACATATGAAATATTAAAGGCAACGTCAAAGAAGGTATGTACATGTGTCGATCGAAAGAAAATTTCAGTGAAGTTATGCTATTCGGGCCTACGTTCGACCGATACTCGTAGGCCAGATGCCTTTATTCGACCGTCACTCGTAGGCTAGACGCCACGATTCGACGGTCACGTACCTAGTACAATAAATCCTCTTCAATCGCCCCTCAACTTGTAAACAAAAAATTAACAACCTGATAAGTGGGTACACGATTATTCGAGCACGCGGCTAGTTTTTATAGCTGCCGATTATCAACAACTACAAAAACGAGTCGCGAGGCTCGAGTATCCCCTCTTACCAAGTTGAGGGGCGATTGGGGAGAATTTACTGTACTTATCACGTACCTTCTAGCTGCGCGGTTTTTCTTACCTGACTCACACTCAAACAGCCATTTCGTGGTTCCGAGAATTTGAGTCGCAGGAACCGCGGCGCGTGCCGCATTATACGCTTGACTGACTCCGATGAACCTTCGCGTCGACGTAGCAGTAAATTGTATAGGCATAGGACTAGCATAGGAAAATTCACAGCAACCCGAAATTTCCGGGAGAAATTACTGTATTTGGAATGGTTATTTCTTATTTTCAATTGAAACAAAATTTGCTCGGGTCTGATTAGGCTTACGCGTTCTCCGGTTTGAATTCTGCAGATATTAATTAGATTCGATGCGCTCGATGTTCCATTGCAACGAAAAGTTTTATTACGCTTTAGGGACGAATTTAGGGATCGTTATTCAGCGCGTATGAGAAACGGTTCACCGAAGATCGAGTTTCTGGTGGTTTTCAGGGACGTTTCGGCTCTACGAAGTCGACAACGATGGATTCATGCCTACAAAAACGAGCCGCGAGGCTTGAATATCCCCTCTTCTCAAGTTGTCCATTTATTTTACAAACTGAGGCACGATTGGGGAGAATTTACTGTACCTAACACGTACCTTCTAGCTCCGCGGTTTTTCTTATCTGACTCACACCTAGGCAGACCATTTTCTGTTGTCTTCCGGGAATTCGAGTCAAAGGAACCGCGGCGCGTGCCGCATCATACGCTTGACTGACACCGACGAACGTTCGCATCGGCGTAGCGAGTAAATCGATAAATCACATAGACGTAACAATAGCAGCCCGCCACTCATGTCACAGCAAAATTGTGATATTCGTGGAGTATCATCATGGAGTAGAGTTATTGTACAGAAAATACTCCCTGATTGACGCTCAGCTTGTAAACTAAAATGGACAATTTGGGAAGATGAGGTGCGATTAATCGAGCCTTGCGGCTCGTTTTTATAGTTATTGGCAATCGTTGAATAGCTATTATTATAATATATTATTATTAACTCTTTGCAATCGAAGCCATTTTAACTTCAACAGTAATAAGATACTTTTTCCAACCATAGTGGTTCGATGTTGCATTATTTTTGCATTGCATGCGTATGAAATTGAATTCATTTACTAGTGCAATATTTACATTTTCACCAACTCTTTTAACATGAATCAATGTAATAATGTAAAATTTAATTTAAAAAATGTGACTATATATATACTGACGCTCAGATTGCGCACAAAAATGGACAATTTGGGAAGAGGAGATACGATTATTCAACAACTATATTTATAGTTGTATATAGTTGTTGAATAATCGTACAACAACTATATATATAGTTGTATATAGTTGTTGAATAATCGTACAACTATATATATATAGTTGTATATAGTTGTTGAATAATCGTACAACAACTATATATATAGTTGTATATAGTTGTTGAATAATCGTATCTCCTCTTCCCAAATTGTCCATTTTTGTGCGCAATCTGAGCGTCAGTTAGGGAGACATTACTGTATTCGTCAAGGCAAGTGGTCGAAACGACGCAAGACGGTGCATCGATTTTTCGATCCGTCACAGTGTTGTTCCCCTCAATAACCTAGCCTGATATCCTAATAGCGGCATTAAGCAAAACCAAGCGTCGAGCAGCGCGGCACAATTTATTTCTCGTAAAAATGGAACTGCTTTCCCTTCTCGCGTTTCCCTCGATGCGTACACAGTTGTTCGGTTGGCATTACGATATGATTTACGCGGCGCGTAATCTACTTTCTACCCGGTTGCTTACCGAGAGGCCTGGCGTTCTTAACGGCGCTATTAAAAACTTAAACGACCTTTAACTAGATCCTCTAACGCCGGTTACGTGTTGGAAAGCCGTTTTAAGGTCCGCTGAACGTTTTATTAACAATTTGCCGACGACCTTTCCATACGCAGCAAAGCTAATGGCTCCGCGGCAGGGAAGCAATCTCTGTCCGAGGGTTTTGTTTCTCCGGATTTCGCTTTTTGACACGAAACATTTCCGTCCGAGCGTTCACGATCGAGCGGACGCATATATAATATATCGGTGTAAACGTTCCTTGCATCGCAACGATTCTAAAGAATAATACGAACTCAAGTACAGTAATTTCTCCCCGAAATGCCAAATTTCGGGTTTCTGTGAATTTCCCTGTGCTAGTCCTACGTCTATGTAATTTATTGCTGTGTCGATGCTAAGGATCAACGGCAGTCCCTAAAGACAACACAAAATGGTCTGTTGGGTGCGAATCAGGTAAAAAAAAATCGCGGAGCTACAAGGTACGTGATAGGTATGGTAAATTCTCCCTGATTTCCATCTTTTTTTGTGCGCAATCCGTGCGTCAATTAGGCAGAATTTGTGTATAGATTTTTTCGTGAGTCAAGATATCTCGAGTTCGGGAGCGGTTATCAGCTTCTCGACGTATCGGCTGGCCGTCGAGATGATCGATACCCTCCTCGACGCGTGACACAGGGTCTTTGGAAACTCTTCCGCGTGCCGTGGAAACCGGAAGTCCGACGAAAATAAATCGAATAGGGACACGATCAACGTGGACGAACGGTAAAAACCACGAAGGCACTTACACCGCGGTCGAAAGTTCGTACAGTAATGTCTCCCTTACTGACGCCCAACTTGTCCACTAAAATGGACAATTTGGGAAGAGGAGATACGATTATTCGAGCCTTGCGGCTCGTTTTTATAATTACGGACAATTTATAACAATAAAAATAAACCGCAAGGCTCGACTGATCGTATCTCCTCTTCCCAAATTGTCAATTTGTGTGCGCGATCCGAGCGCAAATTAGGGAGAAATTACTGTAGTACGCACTGTACGCAAGTACAATAATGTCTCCCTAACTGACGCTCAACTTGTCCACTAAAATGGACAATTTGGGAAGAGGAGATACGATTATTCGAGCCTTGCGGCTCGTTATTATAATTACGGATAATTTATAACTATAAAAATAAACCGCAAGGCTCGACTGATCGTATCTCCTCTTTCCAAATTGTCAATTTGTGTGCGCGATCCAAGCGCAAATTAGAGAGAAGTTACTGTAGTACGCACTGTACGCAAGTACAGTAATGTCTCCCTAACTGACGCTCAACTTGTCCACTAAAATGGACAATTTGGGAAGAGGAGATACGATTATTCGAGCCTTGCGGCTCGTTGTTATAATTACGGATAATTTATAACTATAAAAATAAACCGCAAGGCTCGAATAATCCTATCTTCTCTTCCCAAATTGTCCATTTCTGTGGACAATCTAAGCGTCAATTAGAGAGACATTACTATATACCGAAAATACAGTAATGTCTCCCTAATTGACGCTCAGATTCTTCACAAAAATAGACAATTTTGGAAGAGGAGATACGATTGTTCGAGTCTTGTGGCTCGTTTATTATGATTATCGATTGTCAACAACTATAAAAACGAGCTGCATGGCTCGAATAATCCTATCTCCTCTTTCCAAATTGTCCGTTTTTGTGGTCAATCTGGGCGTCAATTAGAGAAACATTACCATATTTGCTAACGAAAGGAAATATTTCCTTCTCAAATATTTTTCGACGTTCGTACGCGCCGATCCCCCTCCGGCGATAAAGTTTCAACGAAGCTCGCGTGTCTCGCGGTTCCTGCTTTCTCGAGCGTCGCGCGCTTTTTAATCGCAAGTCGGTCAACTCTGTCTATTCCATGCGGCGTTGAACACGGGGCACGCAACAATTTTTCGGATCATGCTCGAATACATTATACGACGGTTGTTCGGTTCTGCGTGGCTCGGTGCTTCCGCGATAAATTCCAAAAGACGACCTACATTCGACGAGCGGGGCTGAAAAACCAGATTGTTTCTTTGGGATAGGGTGCGATAACCCGGCGTCGCGACGCCGGGTCACTCGGGATCGCGAGACGAGAGGCACGAGACCGATATTACGAGGTGGCGATAATTTCAGCCACGTGGCGGCCGCCTCTTTTACTGGTCTATCCATGTCACGCCACGAAACGTCTACCCGCCGACCGAACGAATAATTTATATTCCCCGCGTAGGCGAGACAGCTGCTGCCGTGTATAATGCCGAGCAACTTTCAACTCGTAGTTTACGATCTAAATTCGCCCCCTTAAAAGCTAGTCCGACAGCGCCGCGTATCAGCGTCGCACCTACGTTTCCCACCCCATAATTTGCGTTGCGTCGCGTCGCCGGGAAAGGCTTTCAGCTTGAAATCAAATGAAAATGACTTTGCCCCGAAGCGTGTAGTACCGCCACGTGCGCGTTGCCATAACATCGGCCAACAAATTTCAAGCGTTGCCTCGCGTAGACGATAGGCCGTTCGCGGAGATTTTCAGTTCGAGGGGAACGCGTCGTTAGATAAATGGGACCGTTTGTCCGAATTGGTCGCATCGACGTCGTGGATGATTCATTTGAATGCGTGAAATCTGTACATTAGGATGATTGTTAGAGAGCTTTTTTATACGTTGCTCGACATTGCTTATAAGCTTTTACACGGTCGCTTGGAAGTCGATGGATTTGGGCATTGCGTTTCTTCGTTCTGTTTTCTTCTATCGTAGCGAGTTCTATTTACTTTATTATTCCATTCACTTTACTCTTACTGTTCTCTTCGACACTTATTACATTCTATTTTTTTGTTGCAACAAAAAAGGCTCGTCCCGTCGAAATATCGAAAGTGAAAATTAGAGAAAATAAAGTTTCTGCCGTTATACCGGAGCGAACAGAATCCAAAAAGGAACGATTATTTTTTTATTTTTTCTGTGAAATACTCATACACACGGTCGCTTAGAAGTCGATGGATTTGGGCATTGTATTTCTTCGTTCTGTCTTGTTCTATTGTAGCGAGTTCTATTTACTTTATTATTCTATTCACTTTACTCTTACTGTTCTCTTCGACACTTATTACCCCTTTGCACTCGAGTGGTGACTCTGACGCACCTCTAAAATTGTTACACCACGTTTCAAGATAAGTTTTACATGATCAAAGCTTAGATATACAAAATTGTTAAAAGTCTAACTGTTGTATGAGTCACAAGACCCAATTTCATATGCATAAAATGGACTTTGTCGTATAAAATGGAAATACTATAATTCAGAAAAGTTAATTTAGATTTACAGTTAAAATGGTATCGAGTACAAAGGGTTACATTCTACTTTTTCGTTGCAACAAAAAAGGCTCGTCCCGTCGAAATATCGGAAGTAAAAATTAGAAGAAATTAAGTTTTTGCTGTTATACAGAGCGAACAGAATAATATAACCGACTTATAGTTAGTTATAGTTTGTTACAGTTATAATTATCATTAGTTATAGTTATAGTTAGTTATTTCTAGTATAATCGATATTGGTTATTTGTTGCCCGATCTTTTTCGCTGAGATATTCAATTCGAAAGCAGAGATCGTCCTTGCAACTTCACATCATTCTAAAAAGCAAACGAATCATGATGATCAATAAAGAAGCAATCAGACTTACCCTTGGTAAACGCATCGTTTCCTTTCACGATTCCACCGCTTCCGGAAATCTGAAATTAAAACCAGATTCACAAGTCGGTCCGAAGCTTCGGTTGAAAACAATTACAGGTTAGTGGTGTCGGTTACCGTGGCGTGACCAGTCGCTGTGCCTTCGGCTTGTTTTCGGGCATAAGTAACCGCTTCGCTCCTATGAACGTTTTATGCCGCGACACCGGCACTGTACGTATAAAGTCACAGACCAGATATTTCGCGACGTAATGCCGCTTGTGCGATGCCACGAACGTGTTATCCCGCGACGCAATATCGTTCGTGCGGCGCCGCAGGCGAGTAAACACGCGCTTCTGTTTTTGCTCCGTCTGCGGAGCAAATTTTTTCGAATTAAAGCTCTTATTCTAATGACGATGTACGCGTGTTTACACGTCTGTGGCGCCGCACGAACGGTATTGCGTCGCAAGATAACACGTGCATGGCACCGCACAAGCGGCATTACGTCGCGAGATATCTCGTTTGTGATCTTATATGGAGATATAAGTCACGATATGACGTGTTAGAGAGAGGGGGGGGAAGAGAGAGACAGAGAAAAAAGAAGAGAGTGAAAAATGCGAGAGAGAGAGAGAGTGAGAGAGAGAGAGAGAAAGAAATGCGAGAGAAAGTGAGAGAGAGAAAGAAAGAGAAAGAGAGAAAAAGAGAAAGAGAGAAAGAGAGCAAGAGAGCAAGAGAGCAAGAGAGCAAGAGAGCAAGAGAGCAAGAGAGCAAGAGAGCAAGAGAGCAAGAGAGCAAGAGATCAAGAGAGCAAGAGAGCAAGAGAGCAAGAGAGCAAGAGAGAAAGGGAGAAAGAGAGCAAGAGAGAAAGAGAGAAAGAGAGAAAAAGAGAAAGAGAGCAAGAGAGCAAGAGAGAAAGAGAGGAAGAGAGAAAGAGAGAAAGAGAGGAAGAGAGAAAGAGAGAGAACGAAGCGGTTTAATCCATATTTATCGAACGAAGACACGTTACATCTTTTAATTCTTGTTTATTTTTGAATAAAACAAATTCCCTACAGTAACTGGCTCCGCTGCCATCTGCGTCGAGGATTAAGAGCACGCAGTTCATATTTCACGGGCTCTCGAGTCGGAAAAAAATTCATTTACGCGGCCATGGATCACCGTGGGTCGCATTGCATCGCGACAGAGCAGCATTGAATTTTCGGCGTGAACCGAGCTCTGCGGCAAGCATTCCTCCACGGTCGGGAACGTTTGTAACTTTTACTCGAGTTGCCTCGAACAACGTACGCTGCAGATCCTTGGAACGTGTTAACTCGGTTCCCGGGCAAGTTTCAGCTATTCCTCAAATTTAACTTGCCCGGTGCAACGTCGTCGGCGTGTTCTTACGCGGGCCCTTACTGCGTTGCTCTCGTTGTAATCTCTTGAACCGAGATATTCGCGAGAAGGACTCGTGATACGCTTACCATAATGCCCTTCTTCGGGCGCGGGAAGCGCGTTTCGGAAATTAGCAAACGAAAAACCGGCGAAACTTGTTTTCCTCGAGCAGGTCGACGCGCGGTGCTCGCTCGAACTCAGGCGAAAAGAGTAGTTCTCGCTGACTATACGAACGTCCTCCGACTACTGTAATTAAATAGGTTATTGCAGAACTTCTGTTGTTCCCATCGACGAAGTTCCGCGTGTAGTCGTGTAATCATCGCCATGATCTACAATTTAAGCGACTAGGAATCACCTGACGACACATAAAACCTCTCAACGGGGGACGCTCGTTATTCGACATTAAATTACGCTGGTCCCGTCGTTCGAGGCCAAGAGGGTAACAACCTAATCTAACGAGTTCTACGAACCCTCTTGAACGCGACTATGTCATGTTGGAAACGCGACGAGAAGCAATCATCCTCCAACACGGCGAGTTTCTCTCAATTTTTGAGAATATTTTGTTGCCGAACCATCGAATCTATGCGAAAGAAATATCTTGAAAGAATGATCGTATTGGGTGTTCAAGGTTCATTTTTTCTATTGATTTAGGCTGCGATTGGCATGCAGGAAAACTATATTCGACAGATGCGGCAAAAATAGGGTAGAAATAACCAGCATTGATGAACATCGTAGAAAGTTTATCTTTTCGACTGATATTTGTCGACCAAGAGTTATTGCTCTTGTACCGGTGAAAAGTATACTCTTTTGGACAGATCGGGGTGATGTATCTGACACAGAAAGTGCTGCGATGAACGTAGATCCATCAACGGGAAGTAATTATTTCGAAAAATATATTTCGTACAAACGGTGTCACAGCGGATTCGGAAAATAAATTGGTTTATTAGGAGATGGAAGACTCAGATTTATCGCAGTAATAGATTCTCGTCATGTTGATTTATATAATAAAAATAGGCGGAAACGAGAACAAGCGTTAGATTATTCTTTCGCTGTAACATTTTTTGATCATAGAGTATACCGATTGGAATACTGATTGGGAAACATGGTGTATACACTCTTATTATGTACAGCAAAAATCGAGCGCATCCCAGGGAATTATTACATGGAAAATATGTATATGTATATGCGATTATTCGAGCCTCGCGGCTTGTTTTTATAGTTACCGATTATCAACAACTATAAAAACGAATCCATTTTTCTGCACGACATGAGCGTCAATTGGGCTGAATTTACTGTACTAAGTACGTTACTGTCAAATCGAGTCATGTGGCCTCCGAATTGCCTTCGAATCGTGGCAAGTGGCCTCCGAATTGCCTTCGAATCGTGGCAAGTGGCCTCCGAATTGCCTTCGAGTCGTGGCAAAAAATTAGAAATGAAAACTTTAAGTCATCCTTTTTTGTTCTAGCATTACTATATATTCATATTAACTCTTTGCACTCGAGTGGTGACTCTGAGGCACCGCTAAGACTATTACATTCCGTTTCAAGATAATTTTTATACTATCAAAGCTTAGATGTAAAAAGAATTATTAAAAGTCTGACTGTTGTATGAGTCACAAAACTCGATATCATATGCATGAAATGCACTTTGTCATATAAAATGGAAATGCTACAAGTCAGAAATGTTGACTCAAATTTATAGTTAAAATGGCTTCGAGTGCAAAGGATTAATGTACACCGGTATGCTGGCCACTGCCTTTTTTTGCCGACTACCCCAAGTTTCTACAAAAACGAGTCGCGACGCCCGAAGAATCGCGACTTAGTATTCTCAGATCTGCCGGTTTCAATTCCGACCTCCGAGCATTTCTGGGAGAAACTACTGTACACACAACGGTACAGTTTCCGATCACATTATAGCGCTGACTCTTGAGCACGTTTGAACAACGTATGCAGCGAACGCGGCAACGTTATCGATATTGTTTCTCCCGTACGCGGGAAGCTCGCCGGCAGCGCCGTGTAAAACAATGAAGAGCATCGAATGAGACAAGATAATCTCGGATCTTTCAAGAAAGATGTAGGAGGCGTCGGGAAAATGGCGGGCACGTTCGGCGACCGGCTAAGTCCCGCTTCTTTTGACAAACCGCGCATAAGTAATCCTTCTGCCTCGTCACTTCGGCGTCGGTCGGCGCTCGACGTTCATAACCTTCGATAAATTTGCGCATGGTTTTCGAGGGAGCACGCAGCCACTGGGACAAGGACGACCCGGTTTTTTCGAAGAAGCCTTTCGGAACAGGCGCTCGCGTTCTCGCGAACGTTTCCATCCCTTTCTTTCATTTCCCCTTCGTTTACCCAGCGACGATTTGCATCGGCGCCGTGGCTGCACTCGATAGCTACCGAATACGGAGAAAATTATGCTTCTAACGCGTGCCCCGATTCGCCGAGCACCCTGAAATCCAATCGCTTTTGTTCACGATTATTGCTTCTCGATGGTAATGTCAGGCCGCTCCGTAAATTCGCGCTCTAATTTATGGGGGTATCAAGGGCTATTCATTCCCCGGGAAACTCTCCCAACCCTGCGAACGTTCGTGCACGAGCCATTGAAAATTTTGCGTTAGAATATTTATTTTTGTAAACGAAACGCCTCGCCACTGTTCGCCGATCACTGTTTTATTAGGCTCGCCGTAAAGCTCGCGCAGTTCTTCGTCGGATGGAAGAAAAGTCTCGCATCGTAAATAACCGCGCGAACATTTCGGCCGACCTAATAATATCGCTCTAGTGGTAACGTGACGTCAAATTGACTCCGTATCAATAATGGTGACTTGACGTCAAATAGACACTCTGTCAATAATGGTGACTTGACGTCAAACCGAGTCCGTATCAATAATGGTACCATCCACCGATACGAAGTAAATTTAACGTCGGGTCACCAGTAATTGATACGGAGCCAATTTGTCTTCAAGTCGCCATTATTGTAGTTACACCGAGCTATTTTTAGACGACAGGCTCTTATTGCTAGACCCCGAGAATAGATATCGCTATTCGACTGTACAGGGCGTCCCAAAATTGTCTCGCGATCCGAGAATGGGAGGTTCCCGAGGTAATTTGAAGTAAGTTTGTTCTTGGCGAAAATGCGATCCACGGCTTTGTTTACGAGTTATTAACGAAAAAGAGTGACCAATGAGAGGCGAGATATGCCGGCGCAAGGCCGCCGAGCCAACGAGCGGAACTGGGCTTCGCGCGCTCATTGGCTCGGCCGACGAACGCTGGGCGTGCTCGCCTCTTATTGGTCAGTGTTTTTCGTTAATAACTCGTAAACGAAGCCGCGGAGGACTTTTTCGCTAAGGAAAAAGTTGCTTCAAATGACCTCAGAAATCACCCTTTTCCGTGTGTTAACATAATTATGAAACACCCAGTATAATAATATTAAAGCATCAACATTGCGATAGTTATTTCGCAGATCTGAATATGGGTCGGAGCGTTTTGCAGCTGCACAGGTGTCAGTTCTTTTTTTTCTCAACTAAAGTAACCACGAAGCATTTAACATAATTCATGAACAGCGCGTATTAGCAGCGCCAGTGTACAATCTGGGTGAATTACGTTATACTAAAGTAGAGCCATTAGGATCATTAATGCTATGAAAACTTTTTAAATCATCCGCATATTATGTACCGGATGGAGGAGGGTGCGCGGCTATTGTGACCAGACTGCGGATCTTGAATTGAAAGAAAAAGGAGCAAAACAGAAGCGCGCGCGGGCTAATTATGACCGTTGATATACCTTGGCTTCTCTCGAAGCACGAGGGATGTTTTCAAAGCTAATAATAATAATAATTTAAAGCAAAAAGTTACTTCAAATGATCCCAGGAATTTCTCATTTCCGGCTTGCGAGACATCTCTGGGTCACCCTGTACATCTAGTTTCTGACAATTAATTCCAATTTTCACGTGTCTCATTACGTCGCAAACGACTCCAGAGAAGCAATACTTCGGAAACTGTATTTAAAAGACCGTGGAGAGATAAAGTTATAAATGACGGGCAACGGGTTGAATAATGAAAATGAATTTTGCAGCAGCAAATTCCAAAGTCCGGGCGAGACGTAACGGCGAAGCGTTCGTCCCGAACGCGCGTTAATTAACTCGTTGCGCTTCTGTATAGCAGTTAATATCCAAACTTATTAGATAATTACGTTACTTAGAAACTTATTACGTGGCCTAATCTCTTCAATTTCCCCAGTCCGCTTCCCCCGAGGTCCCTCCACTCTCTCCGCCGCCGGTCGAGATCCGGCGGCGATGGCTGGCGGAAACGAGGAACGCTAGAATTGCGATTCGGTTTCGCGTCGTCCCCGCGGTTTCTGCCCGAAGAATGCAGCCGCTCGGTTGCATAGGCGACAATGCACCGTCCACCACCTTGGCTAAGGACGTGACGGTGGTCCGGTGCCCACAATTTGCCCGTAACGACTCTCGCGTGAATGCACCGCCGCGAACAAAAGCGCGCAGAACGCTCCTACACGTCTATCGTTGGATTTCCATGAAATTCGTGATCCCGCCTGATGCAATTTCGCCGTGCCGTTCGAGCGTTCCGCCTTGAATCGCGGCAGGTGCATGAAGGAGCTGCGGAATTACGGTCGCATCGGCGGATCCTCGTCGCTGGGAAAATCACTCGAGTCGCTGTGTATGCTAATGCTAATCGCTCTTACCTAACCGGACACACCGACTCGCCTCGTTGCAAAGCGAGCCAATCGTGTCGCACCGCGACGAATCAATCACTGGCTGACGCCGATGACGCGGGATTTTGGCCGAAATGAAATATGGCATGGTGGTAGCGCGCGTCGAGAACCGGAGGCAGTTCGAGCCGTCGTATCGCTCCTCTTCAACGTGCTTATGAAGCGGAACACAATGTTTCAAATTTCGCTGAAATCACCCTCGCGAGAAGCGGGGTCGTATACGGGGAATTTTTATCACGATACTCGTCCGCGAATCGAGACCAAGGTTTTTATTTTCTTTCTTCTTATTTCAATCTCGAAGGTTCGGTCTGCCGTACGTAATTTTTTGCTGTTATCGAACGGTTTATTTTCCGACAAAAAGGTAACAGGATTGCAGCGTGGTCTTCGTTCCCGTATCTACGCTCGTAAAAATGGACGAGGACCGGTTGTATTTCGTAACGACAAACGCGACTCGCGTACCTCTTGGATTTCAAAGGCGCGGCGCGGTAATCGACATAATTTAGTCGAAGGTACGAAGTTTCCTCCGAAACTTCCCGGAGACGGCGAACGGGAAAGGAGCGCGGAGGGGGGCAACTAGATTCATCGGAACGGGGCAAAACTCGTCCGGCAGTCGTCCGAAGTTTTTCCCGATGGCAGCTTTGTTCGGGGAAAACGTGCCGAAGGAAAGGTCCGATCGATGCGATTCTCATTCTCCTGACGGATGAAATCGCGCCCGAATAACAGCGGATGCAATTCCGAGGCTGCACCGGCGGCGCTGCGCGTGCTCCGCGAAAACTGAGAGAGAGAGAGAGAGAGAGAGAGAGAGAGAGAGGGATCTAAGTTAACGCTTGAACGCCGTTTTGATAGTTCACGGGAAATACTGGAAATCCGGCTGACGCGGTTGTCAAACTAAACGTCGGTCCGAGCAACGCCTAAATCGGGCAGCCCGAAACAATTCTGGGTTCGGCTGCGAGCCGGATTCCCGTTGAAATTACAGGAGCTTGGCATCCGATAGCCCCGATGGCCACCATTAATCTCGCGGCCCGCTGGAATCGGCCGAAATCTCCGGCGATGGTGCTCCCAAGTCGCCGGCAAAAAGGTACCGACTCGAATCGATAGGGTCCAACGTGGTTTTCTCGTTTCTTTATCGGCGCTCGCATAAACGTCAGCCCAGCGCGAGCTAGCAGAATTTTCCATGGCAATATTTTTCTGGGCCAACCGGATCGATTTTTACGGCGTCGTCGTCGTTAAAGAGGTACGCCGTCTTTTCGTGGATAAAGGCACTCGCGGAACGATACCTCGTGTCTCGAATTTTCAACGGTGCACGCTTCTCGCGGCGCGCTGCGGGCCAACGGGCTCCCGAAAGCGATAAAAAGTTTCACGAGTGCCCGCGAAATTAATAAGAAATCTGTAAAAGAAAGCCGATCGACCGTTCGGATCATAATGTGACATAACCTTTTCTTAATTATCGTTCGTTGTTAAACACGATTACGCGGTTTCCATGAGATCCACCTTCGAACGACGGGAACGTAAAATTATCATTTATAGCGCTGTCGTTTTCTTAACCCTTTGACATATAAATGAAGCGGCATTTGATGCGTCCAAAAAATACTATTTAATTTGGCTCAACTGAACAGTCATGTGCAAGCTGAGAAAGAGAATGTTTTATTTTGATATTTGGAGTACTGATTCGTGGATGAAACTTGGTTGTTGGTACTGTCGAGAACGTAGGAGGGTGGGGTATCTTGAACATTGTAAACAAACCGGAATCGACGCACGAGCGAAGCAACCGAGTAATCCAATAATAAAGTCTACATTAAAGTGTAGGTTGGCATACACAACAAACATAAAAATGATCTGCTGCCGTGGGATTTTATTAGCGACGAACAAGAGTCCGTCGACGTAGCTGTGAAAGAAATCGCAGAGCGAAGGGGTTAAAAAGAATCATCTCTGAATCACTTTATCATTAAAGTATGTGCTATGAAGATGAACTTTGCACATACGCAATGCAAAATATGCTGCAAGAATTTGTTTTGCCCATTTTTAAGATATTCAAGTTCAAAGTGTATCAATGCTCTCCGAGATCAATGTTAACCCTTTGACATACAAATAAAACGGAATTTGATGCGCCCGAAAAATACTGTTTAACCCTAGAAAGATAACCATATGACAACGTACGTAAAAGATAACCATACGCTTCAGAGGCGCATGCTTTTCTAAGGCGTCAATTTTATACTAACAATGGATATTTATTTAAGTTAATCTAGTCATTTTAAAGGTTTGGCATTATTGTCAAAATAAAATGCATTTATGTTATATTTTTTTATATTTTAAGTAATTTTAAACTTAAATCACTAGACCTCTAGGAAAAATTAACAAAAATCAACAGTCTTCGCAGGCGCCTCTGCGACGTAGGTTATCTTTCTCGGGTTAATTTTGCTCAACTGAGCAGTTACGTGCAAGCTGAGAAAGAGAATGTTTTATTTTGATATTTGGAGTACTGATTCGTGGATGAAACTTTGTTGTTGGTACTGTCGAGGAGGTGGGAGGGTGGGTTATCTTGAACGTTGTAAACAAACCAGAATCGACGCACGAGTGAACCAACTGAGTGATCTAATAATATACTGCACGGTGTCTGCCGAAAACAGCTCTTGACGAGTAGTCGTACTCGTCAAAGCCTGCAGTAGCACATTAAATGGCGACCCCAACTCGTCATTGTATGTCAAGGGTTTAACCGCTTCGCTTCCATAATCGTGATATGCCGCGGCACCGATACTGCGCGTATAAAGCCACAAACGGGATATCTCGCGACGTAATGCCGCTTGTGCGACGCCACGGACGTGTTATCCCGCGACGCGATACCGTTCGTGCGGCGCCGCAGGCGAGTAAACACGCGCTTCTGTTTTTGCTCCGTCCGTGGCCACTTAGCTTGCTTCTGTTTTTGTGTCGATGGAACCAAACTTTTTCGAATTGAAGCTCTTATTCTAATAACGAAGTACGCGTGTTTACTCGCTGTAGCACCGCACGAACGGTATCGCATCGTGGGATAACACGTCCGTGGCACCGCACAAGCGGCATTACGTCGCGAGATACAGTAATGTCTCTCTAATTGACGCCTAAATTGACCACAAAAATGGACAATATGGGAAGAGGAGATATGATTATTCGAGCCTTGCGGTTTATTTTTATAGTTATAAATTGTCCACAATTATAAAAACGAGCCGCAAGGCTCGAATAATCGAATCTCCTCTTCCCAAATTATCCAATTTAGTGGACAATCTGAGCGTCACTAAGGGAGACATTACTGTATCTCGTCCGTGACCTTACACAAACAGTATCGGCCTGGCGACATGACACGTCAGAGAGAACGATGCGGTTAATTGCCGATTGGCATAACTATACTATGCATGTATTTGAATTGTGCAAAATTTCTATTTTTTTTTTCTTAATTTTCAAGACATATTTAGTAAAAATCAGATGTCTTATCTTTAACCTGTAAATAAAAGTAACTGCTACTAGGTGCTATTGGAATAATTAGAGTGATTTTTATAATTATTAACAGCCTTGTGCAGTGCAAGAGTTTCGTGCGAAAATGTCCTGCAGTACTGGAATTAAATTTTTTCAAAATTCATTGATAGTGTATACTCAATATTTGTTCTTGTATATTGAATATTTGTACTTGCACACTTAATATTTCTGTTTAACAATTATATTGTCATATGCAAATACAGTGACTCGCATTAATATTCGGACACGATATTATTAGAAAAATTATTGCTCCTTTTCACTGTTTATGATAGCATCATTGAATCAATTATTTTCTCATAGAATAAAGCACTTCTTAAAGTAAATAGAAACATAAATTTTGTTTATTTATCGCACATGTTCTTTTGTGTAATAAGCGATAAACAAGATTGTGATAAAATTTAACGTCGCAACAATATTCGGACACAGTGAATGAATTACATTAATTTTATATAAAATGAAAATCTTTTTAATCACGTTGTCATAATATTAATTTAATAATATTAATTTAACGTCGCAAAAATATTCGGACACAACATCTTAGATGCCAGAGTAAAATACTGTACTACATTAACGACGCCGCTAACACACATTGTTTATAAACAAATTATTATTATTGAATGAATTTTTTACCGTTGAATGAATTTTATTACTTATTCTATATCAATAAGACCACCATTGATACTATATTAACCCTAGAAAGATAACCATATGACAACGTACGTAAAAGATAACCATACGCTTCAGAGGCGCATGCTTTTCTAAGGCGTCAATTTTATACTAACAATGGATATTTATTTAAGTTAATCTAGTCATTTTAAAGGTTTGGCATTATTGTAAAAATAAAATGCATTTATATTATATTTTTTTATATTTTAAGTAATTTTAAACTTAAATCACTAGACCTCTATGAAAAATTAACAAAAATCAACAGTCTTCGCAGGCGCCTCTGCGACGTAGGTTATCTTTCTCGGGTTAATAAAAGCCATAATTCCATATTAATAAGAGCTCGTTGTAAAAGATAAAAATATGTAAATCACAATATGTGATTTCAATAAGAAAATATGATTACCGTTTACCGAAAACTGCGCTCTCTGCCACAAAGCGTGCAACGTTCTCGCAAGTCCTCCCCAAAGCCGTTTCTTTTTACCCCGCTGGTTTTTCGCCCGGGGGACAAACGGATTTCGAAATAACGTCGTTGTTGCGCTGCACCTACGTTAATTTTTATAGGAAAGCCCGCAGCGATAATCCTTCCCCGGACGGCCGTGCTCGTTCGGGACGCGAGCGCTCGTTTGCGACGGTTAATTTTTCCAGGGAAAACAGTGTTTCGCGTTTCAAACGAGCCGTAAACAGCGGCAGCTTGTAACGTATCGCGTGGCCACTCTGTCTCTGGCGTCTCGTAGCAGAGCTGGATTCTAAGAAGCATTGTTCCGCGTAATAAGAAGCTCCGGGGCGTCGGTAGTTGACTCGCAAACGGCCACGGGGCGCACGTTCCTTGTACAAAACGGGGGCCCACTGTTCTCGCGTTTCCTTCTAGAATCTTACAAGAAACGCTGCTCGCTGCAGAATCCAATAAAACATGGATAAACCGAAATCGCACGGCTGCAGCGGACGGGAATTGTTTTTCTGAAATTTTTGGAACGAGAGGACGGCGTCGCCTCGAGAGAGAAGGATCGCATTCGGACTCGGTAATTCTCCGAGCAAATATTTTGTCGCGCGCGGCTCTGTTTGTTTACACGTGCAAACGTCTCTCCGCGGCGGCGGCGGCGTTACGGTTTCCTCGTCGCGAAGAGGCGAACAAATATAACGTCACCCTGTTTTCTCCGCCGAGCCGGCCGTTTAAACCCTGAAAAATTCGCCCGCGATCGCCGATGAAATTTCCCTGGCGGGGAATCGGTTGCAACCCTCGGCGTTATTACACCGGATATTCGAATATCGCCGGCCACGCCGGGGACGGAGAACTTCCCCGAGTTCAAATTTATATTTACCGTGCCCTGCGCCGATGTATATCTTAATAACTCCGTTCGGCCGCGACTTTTTGTTTACGTATTTTCTGCCCCGGCGCTTCCGTGTAATTTCCCCGAAGTTTATATTACGCCCCGAGCGCCGGGCATTTTTATGGGGTCGGGTTCGCGCCGCGATCGAGTTAAGGCTGTTTTGCCACGATGTTCCTTCGGAAATGCCGTTAACGGAATTCACAACGGCGAGCAGATTTCTCGTTTCTGCGTTCCGATTTCAGGGCGCGCGAGTGGTCCGAGTCGAGCATTCGAGCGGCCGGACGCGACGCATCCGTTCACATTTACGACGCCTCCGGAAAGTCGCCACGCGTTGAATTTACTCCCGAAATTTCCATAATGCTACCTTGGTCTTTTACAAATCATAATTACGTTCTGCATGCGCATACGCGACCAGCGAACGCGAATCCGTGGTCTACTCGGACGAGTTTCGGCGGCGAGGCGGCGCCCTAATGACTTAGGCCGCGAATACTTAGGCCGGAGGAATTCGAGAAAGAAATATACAAAATTGTTAGATACGATCTCAATGCCAAAAAATATCGAAGCTGACAATTTCGTCGGGTGTACATGTGATGTTATTTCAGGATGAAAATAGTCTCGATGCGATATAATTCCAACTTGGCGTCGAGTTCTGTACGATTCCGCCTCGTTCTGTACAACTCGAAGCCAAATTAGATTCATATTGATTCGTAAGTTAAAATTGTATTGAATTTTCGATGTACCAGAGCGATGTCGGACGCTAATTTTAAATAAAATCGTGTCATCAACGCTTCTTGAATAACGACATACTTCGTGACCTTTTCAAATGGAATCCAAAAAGAAATTATTATTTTGTTATTTTTTCTGTGAAATACTGAAATACACAGGGTCGCTTAGAAGTCGATGGATTTGGGCATTGCATTTCTTCGTTCTGTCTTCTTCTATTGTAGCGAGTTCTATTTACTTTATTATTCTATTCACTTTACTCTTACTGTTCTCTTCGACACTTATTACCCCTTCGCACTCGAGTGGTGACTCTGACGCACCTCTAAACTTGTTACACCACGTTTCAAGATGAGTTTTACATGATCAAAGCTTAGATATACAAAATTGTTAAAAGTCTAACTGTTGTATGAGTCACAAGACTCGATTTCATATGCATAAAATGGACTTTGTCGTATAAAATGGAAATACTATAAGTCAGAAAAGTTAATTTAGATTTACAGTTAAAATGGCCTCATTCTATTTTTTAGTTAGGGTTACATTCTATTTTTTCGTTGCAACAAAAAAGACTCGTCCCGTCGAGATATCGAAAGTGAAAATTAGAAAAAGATAAAATTTCTGCCGTTATACCGGAGCGAACAGAATCCAAAAAGGAATGATTATTTTGTATTTTTTCTGTGCAATACTCATATCCGAAATAGCATTATACAAAAACAGGAGCCGTGAATCTTATTTATCAACTTGACGCAGTGGACACACGAAACAGCGATGTCTTCGAAAATATTGGGTTGGCAACTAAGTAATTGTGTCGATTTGTTCAATGAAATAAAAAATTCTTTTTACTTGGAATGAAGTTTAATCTGTAATGTGTGTATTTTCCATTTTGTTCGATGACCTTCTCTCTGACAACTTGAAAATTCCACGCTCGTAGAAAGTCTGATCCTTTTCGGCCAAAAACTGAGTTAAGTGAGATTTTACAGCGTCATCGTCGTTCAAAATTTTACCACGAAGGGAGTTGTCCAGGGATCGAAATAAGTGGTGATCCGATGGCGTGAGATCAGGGCTATACGGTGGTTGTAACATCAATTCCCAACCAATATCCATCAATTTTTGCCGAGTGGACAAGGACGTGTGCGGCCTAGCATTGTCCTGCTGGAAAATGACACCTTTACGATCGACCAATTCTGGCCGCTTTTCCTAGACCGCTGCATTCAATTTGTCCAGTTGCTAACATTCACGGATAATAAAAAA
The DNA here is from genome assembly GCF_051020955.1 of Megalopta genalis. NCBI lineage: Eukaryota > Metazoa > Arthropoda > Insecta > Hymenoptera > Halictidae > Megalopta > Megalopta genalis. The sequence goes on from NC_135013.1 coordinate 17,011,851, forward strand.
TAACATAATAATAATAATAATAATTTTATAATATAACATTTACGAATATCATAAAAATGGGAGTGAGAGACATCTATAACTGTGAAATCGGCAATTACTTAGTTGCCAATCCAATATATCGAAGTTTCACCGTCGCCTATCGTGAAGCACAGCGCCTCAAACAGACCAGACAAATAACGAACGTCGCGTAAGTAGCATGGTCGGTTACGTCTGCGTTAATTTCTATTTCCTTGGCGTGATAATCGCGTTAAGGGGTGGAGGTTGTCTCGAAGTGGACCCGGGATATCCGGGACATCCAGGACGCGACGACTGCGCTCTATAGGGAAGCCGAATGCGGTGGCGATCGTTCGGCCGCACGCGACACCTAAGTTAGGTGATCCAACCCAGACCGCCGGATCCCTTGTCCTCTGGTCGACCGGAGGAAATTTACGAAGCTGCTTGGCGTTCGCTACCCTCGCAGCCAGCAAGTTGCAGGGTGCAGGGAGGGAGGGAGGGAGGGAAAGAGATCGAGAGAGAGAGAGGGAGAGGGAGAGAGTCGGCGTGGAATTATGCCAGTCGCGTTCCTCGCGAACAGTAAATCGCTTTTACGCCGCCACCGAGCTCTCGGTTATGCAAATTACCAGCGGAAATTGAAAAGCTATGCGACACAAGACGGGTGACGAGAACAGACGAGAGAAGACGAGAGAGAGAGAGAGAGAGAGAGAGAAGACCTCGCTGGTCGGGCCGACGAGAGCAATAATTCTTTCGCGAATTCTGCTAGACACGGTCGAGAGAACCAGATTTTCCTTCTGGAAGAGCTTTCCCGCGGCCGATATTTCAGCGTCGTCTCCGTTTCCGGATTTTCGAGAGGAAATTAAAGCGAGGCGGTCGCGCTCCGTCGAATCGAAAGATCGTTATCGCGTCGTCGAAGCTCGATAGGGTCTGCTCGCCGGGGAACGCCGAAAGCCCGATTACCGGAGTCAATTAAAGACCATTAACCGAATCGGGGGTCGATAAATCGTTTCGGCCGCTGCAGAACGTGCCTCATACAAATTTCGCTTTCGTCCGCCCACTCATTCTGCATCTCGACACACGCGCTCGCGCGCTCGCCGGACACATGTATGCACACGTGTAGACACGCGCTCGCGCACACCTGCTGGTGGGTTCTCGTTAAGTCGTGCCGCTCGTAATACCGTGGATATTTGATTTTCTCCGAGGCAATTTCCACCTTATTCCGTGTCACTGTACGTGCATCGAACGTTGGGGGAGGTCTGAGCGAATTTCCGGGTTATCGCGCAAACTTACTTGCCGCTCCGTCGATTCTCAGGTCGAAACACAGCTGCCGAAAATTAACCCGGTCGTCGCCGCTGCGCGATTCGCTTCCCGAATCTATCGGAACGGACATTGTGTCCCGACGACGGCGACGACGACAACGCTATCCGCCGCGCATACTTTTACAGCGATGGTTATCGGCGCTGCCGACCTTTCGTGACCGAGGCAACTTCCCGCCGAGGGAAACGAGCGGTACCGATCGCGACGAGCCGTCGCCGGGATATGCCCCTTTTCCTTGCAAATTTTCGCGAAAACCTTTCCGCTCGGCATGCAACTGCCGCGAAACGTTCGATCAGGGTTCCGGCTACGTTGCCCCGCTGGCATCGAAATGAACCCGACGATCCGCGCAACGTCTCTCACCTACCATCGGCGTTCGGACGTCTCGAATATGCTGTCGTCGGTCAGATGGCCGGTTCGATTATTTTTATTCCATGATTGTTGAAGTTATGTCGATGCATCCGCTTGTAATATTCGAACAAACTTTTCGTATTCCAGCAGATTGAATGTTCATATTTACGTTCATTCCGGTATACTAAATCTAGCCAGTCAAAATGATCGACTTCACACTTTCTGTTGCAAAGTTGTAAAGTTGCCGAAAATTTTGTTTTTAAAGTCCAGAATCCAAGCATACGTTGTAATAAAAATGCCGGGAGGTCTGAACAAATACGGTCTTTTTATTGTTATAAACAGCAATATAAGTTAGTTAGTTTTCGTGCTCGGTAGGTTTAGCGTTAATATTATGCGCGTGGTTTGTTTTGATTTGATTTCTTGAGTTTGAGAAATGAATCTGTGGGATTATGATCGGAGACAGCGTTGTTGACATCCATAGCAATATGGCTAAGTGCTGAATATTGTGTACAGGTAGTTTTTGTAATGGTGTTGGTTTTTTATTTCGGTATATTTTCGGTATATAGTAATGTCTTTCTAATTGACGCTTAGATTGTCCACAGAAATAGACAATTTGGGAAGAGAAGATAGGATTATTCGAGCCTTGCGGTTTGTTTTTATAATTGCCGATTGTCAACGACTATAAAAACGAGCCGCAATAATCGTATCTCCTCTTCCCAAATTGTCCATTTTTGTGCAAAATCTGAATATCAATTAAGGAGAATTTACTGTATACCGGACTAAAATACCGAAATACATTAATGTCTCCCTAACTGACGCTCAGATTGTGCACAAAAATGGAAAATTTGGGAAGAGAAGATACGATTATTCGAGTCTTGCGACTCGTTTTTATAATTCTTAACAATTCGTAACTATAAAAACAAATCGCAAGGCTCGAATAATCGTATCCCTTCTTCCCAAATTGTCCATTTTTTTGCTGTAATTGGTGTATCTTTGCTGTAATTGGAAAATAGATACTAAATAAAAGTCATAATGCTTCGGAGATATCTGTCGACTGCGTCGAACGTAATATCAACAAGCCGAAGAAAGGCATTCTTAACAGATCTATCGAGCAAGTCTTTATACTATTGCATAAAGAACGAGTTCGTATAAGTCAATTAACCAGTTACCTGTCGGCGTCTTATTTTCAGAGCGCGCACCTATATGTGCCGCGAGAATCAAGCGATAACGAGTATACTCGTAAGGGTAAGTATCGCTGTTAAAGTATTGAATCAAAAAGACGGTTCTATTTTGTATAAAACTAACAATTTTATTACTAATATTTATTTATTCGCTTAACATTAACATATACTACATACAGAATAAACGAGTATACTCTTCGTGACACAAAATACAGTAATGTTTCTCTAATTGACGCTCTAATTGTCCGCAGAAATGGACGATTTTGGAAGAGGAAATACGATTGTTCGAGCCTCGCGGCTCGTTTTTTATCGTTATCGATTTCAACAACCACAAAAACGAGACGCAAGGCACGAATAATCGCGTCTCCTCTTCCCGAATTGTCCATTTCTGTGCGCAATCTGTGCGCGAATTAGGGAGAAACGTACATTGAAAGAAGACTCAGCAATCTTAATTAATTCTCTCAGACGCATCTTCTTCGAACATAATCTTGCTTTCTCGTGGAAAGAATAAGAGCGGTTCCAGGGCCGCTGTAGAAAGCTGTCGACATTGATCGGTCGATCAGTCCCGATACCGTACTAGATTAGCGACGACAGGGCGGTAATCGGTGTGCAACAACCTATTTGGAGCGCGTCGCGTGTCGCCGCGCCTCGCCAAGCCGCCAAGATATCCCGGAGCTATCGTAAATTCTGGCTGGCTTCTCCTCTGGAATCGGTCCCTCGAACTCTCTCGGATTTTGAATCGGTTCGGCAGAGTCATTAAGGCTCGGTTCGTTTGCCAGGGAATCGCGGGCTCTCGAACTTTCGGAACTCGGGGCCGATCCCGTTGCAGTGGGCTGCGGTTTTGCGGCCCCGAAAATATTTCCGCTCTATTTTCTGCAGCGAACCTGGGCAACTTCGGATCGCGATGGATTCTTTCCATCGCGGAGTCGGCTCTCGGCCCTTTTCAGACCGTTTTTCCCTTGGTTCTGCGGCGGCTATCGACGCGTTATCTCTCTCTCTCTCTTTCCCTCTCTCTGCATAGAGAGCCGAATTCCCGACGGAGCATCGTCGCGCAAGTTTCTCAAACGCCCAACAGTCGCAGGAAGACAACTCTGAACAGCCTCGATGCAACCAATTGGTAACAGTGCCGGATTTCCAATGGAATTTTCTGTTCGACTTGCCGCGGAGAACGGCCGAGCGGGCATCCACGAAGTTAAACCGATCGAACGTCGCTGCTTTGTTCTCAAAAAATGAAACGTGTAGGAGAACGCGCCTCGCGTTCGTTGCAACGACGAACGTTTAGCGCGGTATACACGCCGGGATTTTTCGCTACCTCGCAGGAAAAAAGATTCGATTTCTCGTCGCGGCGAGATCCGCGCGCGCGCACGCCGTTTTTTAAGTTCTTATCTGCGCCGCAGCTGGTCGTCCATCGGGCGGTCACTCGTAAATCCAGCCAAGATGCGGCTTCATTTTTATGGAGCCGCGCGAACGAGTCACGAACGAGATAAAAGGTTTCTACCGGCCGGATAATACATCCCGCGAGCAACCGAGCCAGCCCGCGACGGCGAAACAAAATTCCCGCGATTGGTATGCCCGAATTCCAGCAAATGTAGGCCGTTCATTTCGACGCAACGACCGCGAGTTAACGTTCTATCGTCGCGCAAACAATGGGAACGCTTCCTGGGCGGCCCTGGGAATAACGCGCGGACGGATGGAAATAAAGCTATCCGCGGTTCCTTTCGCTTCGGCCCGAAGCGATTCCTCGGATGCGGCGAATATCGGAGCAATCGATGGCCTTTGCGACGCGCCGTCATTCTCGGGACAAGAATGACGGGTTGTTTGATCGTGCTCAACGCTAGATTTACGGACATTTTTTCGTTTACCTACGCATTTCTACGGGCGTCGTTGATACGTAATTTACGTATACAATGTTAACAGATTTAATCAGTTAGCTGTGTTTGACGAGTATACTCGTCGTGGAGAAGTCGCAGTATTTTGTGTCACGACGAGTATGCTCGTTTATTGTGTATGTAGTATATGTTGATGTTAAGCGAATAAATAAATGTTAGTAATAAAATTGTTAGTTTTATACAAAATAGAACCGTCTTTTTGATTGAAGGTTATACAGAGTGACCAAGATTATGGTATTTCTGGGAAATGTGGGGTTCCTGAGATCATTTGAAGTAACTTTCTCCTTTACAAAAATGTTCTCCGAGGCATCGTTAACGAGTTATCAATGAAAAACACTGACCAATGAGAAGCGAGCTCGGCTAGCGCGAGGCGGCCGAGCCAACGAGCGCACGAAGCCCAGTTCCCGCCCGCCACGCGCCAACTGATCTCGCCTCGCATTGGTCAGTGTTTTTCGTTAATAAATCGTAAACGAAGCCGCGGATTAGATTTTCGCTAAGGAAAAAGTTACTACAAATGACCTCATAAATCCCTCAGTTACCGGAAATACAATAATTTTAGGATATCCTGTATATACTTACTCTTACGAGTATACTCGTCATCGCTTGATTCTCGCGACAGCTAAAAATGAGGCGCGCTCTGAGAATGAGGCGCCGACAGTTAACTGGTTAATTGACTTATACGAACTCGTTCTTTATGCAATAGTATAAACACTTTCGCGATAGATCTGTTAAGAACGCCTTCTTCGGCTTGTTGATATTAGGTTTGACGCAGTCGACAGATATCTCCGAGGCATTATGACTTTTATTTAGTATCTATTTTCCAATTACAGTAATGTCTCCCTAATTGACGCTCAGATTGTCCACAAAAATGGACAATTTGGAAAGAAGAAATACGATTATTCGAGCCTTGCGATTCGTTTTTATAGTTACGAATTGTCAACAACTATAAAAACGAGCTGGAAGTTTCGAATAATCGTATCGCCTCTTCCCAAATCGTCCATTTTGTTTCCATTGTGCATAATCCGAGCGTCAATTAGGGAGACATCACCGTACTTTTACATTTATCAGCGGAAAGATAATTTCACGAATAAACTCGCTTTATTTCAATCAACTATGAAATTAATCAACCTGTCAATTTCACGAGTCGTTCGCGAGTTGTTAATTGAAAATATAAAGTAATGTAATGTTTTTTCCGTTATTCCGTTTCGATATTTGAAATCTGTCAAGTTATTTTCACGATTTCTACCGGAATACATGTCGAACGAAACAAAATTGAACGATCTCCCCGTAAATGCACCATCACAATTACAATAATGTTAAATTAAAAAAGTATGGTAAACGGCATTTCGACGCGTTCCATAAACCTGGCGATAAAATCTTGTAAGCGTCGGAATTTTCTGTAGTCGCATCCTGTTGCGAGCCAGCGGGATTTTTAGCACCCCATCCGAAAGAAACGTTCTCCGAATCATAACTGTGGATTTTTCTGGCGGAAGATTTTAGAAGTTTACGTTCCACGTGAGGAAACTTTGTGAACTTCGAATAAGGTCACAAATCAGGCGGAAGTTCAGGACATTCGCCATTCACGTTATTTCTTTCGCTTGACGACGATTACAGCTTTTCTATCGTTAATACACTGCACCCGGCGGTCGTTGCATTCGCTTTGAGGAACGCGCGGTTACTATTCACATTCGGTTGGATCCTTTTAGAAATCCTGATTACGAGACCGGCGGATTATTAAACGGAAACGAGCGAATATATATATATATATATATGTATATCTACCAAAAAGGACCTCGCTATTTCAGACACGTTTCGAAGAACATTTCCGGTAAGATATTATATACAGGGTGTCCCAGGTTTTAATGTTCAAACTTTATCAGTATATTCTATGGCACAAAGTAAGAAAAAAATATTATGCAATCATAGGTCATATAGAGCTTTATTAAGAAGTTATAACAAAAATTGGTTCAATGAAATGAAAGAGCCTCGCGGATCGTTTTTATAGTTACCGATTATCAACAACTATAAAAACGATCCGCAAGCCTCGAATAATCGCATCTCCTCTTCCCAAATTATCCATTTTTCTGCACAATATGAGCGTCAATTAGGCAGAATTTACTGTACTAAGTACGTGACTGTCGAATCCTGTCATGTGGCCTCCGAATTTCCTTCGAATCGTGGCATGTAGCCTCCGAATTGCCTTCGAATCGTGGCAAATGGCCTCCGAATTGCCTTCGAGTCGTGGCAAAAAGTTAGAAATGAAAAATTTAAGTCATCCTTTTTTATTCTAGCATTACTATACAGGGTGTCCCAGGTTGTAACAAAAATTCGTGCAATGAAATGAAAGAGAATAGAAACGAAATTCGCACAGGTCATAAATTCGATCTTCGATCGATGTCAATCATGTATTTGTCAACAACGGTAGACATTTTGAAATGTATTAATAAACACAGCTTACATAAACACACGGCATGCCAATGCTCTATTCAAGCGAATGCTCGCAGTAACAGCAAGTTGATTACTATTCCTATTCTGAATTTTTGTTATAACTTCTTAATGAAGCTCTATACGACCTATGCTTACATAACATTTTTTTCTTACTTCGTGCCATAGAATACACCGACAAAGTTTGAACATTAAAACCTGGGACACCCTGTATAGACCATTTTAACGTATCCTTCGCTCCGTTGAAAAAATAAAGATCGCAAGACCACGGTGATATCTCGGCTCCGAACATACGAGACAGTCACTTAGAGCAGTTGCTAATAATTCTCGCTGCGGCGGATGTGCCAAAGCTCGATACCCCACTTCCGTAAATCGGAAATTATTGCCGCACGGAATTAACCGTATCTTCCGCGGTCCCAAGACGATTACAAGTTCGCGGAAGTACATCTAGCGAGCCGCGGGAGGCGAACTGTATATCAAAGGTGTCTCCGATCCGGACTAATAACGAAGCTAGGTAACCAAGAATATCCGCGAACGGGGACGCGGCTAATTCGCACAATAGAATGCACGCGAGACGTGGTAATTAAAAGGAAACGAGCATGCGGGGTAATGGGCCGCGTGAACGAGCTGGTCGGCTCGGGTCGGGTCGGGCTGGGCCGGTCCGAGAAGGTGAAAAACTCGCGATTATCACCCCGAACAGGAGCGTGCCGCGCGGCTTAATCGCAGGAATAATAGACGCATCGGCGTTTGTAATTGTAACGTGGCCGAGCTCGAGGGTCGTCTCGCGACACTCGTTTCCGTAGCCAATCCGTAGTGTCCTCGCGATACTCGCCGCCCTCGCGATTCGATAATTGAGCCCGTTGCGAACGAGCTGGCGACGATTTATCGCGGCGGAACAGCGAATTCACGCGAACCCGAGCAGCTGGAGTCGTCAACGGCGATCGCTCGTTTGCCGGTTAATTGAATATTCAGCTATAAATTCGACAGCTTCGACTCGATTCCGACTCGATTCCGACTCGACGCTGCTCGATTCGATTCGATTCGATTCGGCCCGATTCGATCAGGAACGGGCACGTTCGATCGAACTCATTTCGACGGGCACCGGTCCGCGGAAAATGGAGATAATTGAATTATCAGGGACGCAGCGACGTTATCGGTGTTATCGCGTTCTATTCGGCCATAGTAGGACGCGTTACATCGCAACCGACACACAATAACTATTAACTGCTGACCGCCGTTGATAAACGACGGCCCGGCCCGATGGAACACCGGATGACTTGGACGCGGTCCATTCAACGGAATACTAGACGTTTCGTGACCACCGAACACCGGCTAGATAGCACCTATAATATGATTATAGTCGACCCTCTTACAACGCGGCGTGCGGAACTCAATGTTTCGATAACGGCGCGCGTTACGAAGATGACGGCTTTTCGCGAAGAGTATGTTACAGATAAATTGGAAATGATGAGAAATACAGGAATGTCTCAGATTGGCCACAAAAATGAACGATTTTGGAACAAGAGATACGATTATTCGAGCCTTGCGGTTTGCTTTTATAATTGCTGATTGTCAACGACTATAAAAACGAGCCGCAATAATCGTATCTCCTCTTCCCAAATTGTCCATTTTTGTGCAAAATCTCAGCATCAATTAGGGAGAATTTACTGTATACCGGACTAAAATACCGAAATACATTAATGTCTCCCTAACTGACGCTCAGATTGTGCACAGAAATGGAAAATTTGGGAAGAGAAGATAGGATTATTCGAGTCTTGCGACTCGTTTTTATAATTCTTAACAATTCGTAACTATAAAAACAAATCGCAAGGCTCGAATAATCGTATCTCTTCTTCCCAAATTGTCCATTTTTGTGGACAATCTGAGCGTCGATTAGGGAGATTTTACTGTAATTGGAAAATAGATACTAAATAAAAGTCATAATGCTCCGGAGATATCTGTCGACTGCGTCGAACCTGATATCAACAAGCCGAAGAAAGACATTCTTAACAGATCTATCGCGAAAATGTTTATACTATTGCATAAAGAACGAGTTCGTATAAGTCAATTAACCAGTTAACTGTCAGCGCCTCATTTTCAGAGCGCGCACCTACGTGTGTCGCGAGAATCAAGCGATGACGAGTATACTCGTAAGAGTAAGTATCGCTGTTAAAATATTGAATCAAAAAGACGGTTCTATTTTGTATAAAACTAACAATTTTATTACTAATATTTATTTGTTCGCTTAACATTAACATTATACTACATACATAATAAACGAGTATACTCTTCGTGACACAACATACAGTAATGTTTCTCTAATTGACGCTCTAATTGTCCGCAGAAATGGACGATTTTGGAAGAGGAGATACGATTGTTCGAGCCTCGCGGCTCGTTTTTTATGGTTATCGATTGTCAACAACTATAAAAACGAGCTGCAAGGCTCGAATAATCGTATCTCCTCTTCCTAAATTGTCCATTTTTCTGCACAATCTGAGCGTCTCAATTAGGGAGACATTACTGTAATATTATTCACAACTATTTTTCCGTCCTCGCCCGACTAAACGTTGCTCTCGTCAACGAAACATCAGCATTTTCGTGGAATAATTGAGCCGTTTATTTTGAAAGTGGCCTAAGTCCATTTATTTGAAAATCCAGATATTTAAGGTTTTTACGCTTTAATAAATTTAAAAATATTGCTAATTGATAACATAGTGGTATAATATTTTTGTGTTCCTAAGGGTCACTGCGTTCTTTCAGCTTTGCTGACATGAAATTATATGTATAACGTAGAAATGTGAATATTAAAATAGCTAGCTCGATGTGTTTTTGAAAAATGAACTTAGGCCACTTTCAAAATAAACGGCTCAATTGAAACCTGCCAATATTCGTAAGATACTCGTGCGTACATTTATATCATTTGTACAATTTATATTTACAAATTATTTAAAACAATAAATAATCATTTACGACTCCGAAAATTCCTATCTCTACGTTAAAGTATTTTAACAAAAAATGCGACAAAGTAACGGTCTCGTAATACCAGAATTCCTTTCAAATTCTACGCAAACTTATTACCTCGTTTCACTGTACCGACAAGATATACCGTAACAAAAATGTGCTATTTCCCGCAGGAGATCGTGAAATGTATCAATTTTGGCGTCAACGGGTAATAACGTGTTCATTTTCGCTGAAAATTGTAGAAGCGTGATTCTCTCGGTAAGACAAACGAGGTCGGCGTTACGCGGCGTAAAAATATCACAGGTGAGAAAACTGTGACAGTCCTCCGGCAATGTCACATTCATCCGCGCACTCCGAATAGCGCGATCCGTAATCTTGGACTACCTACGCGCAACGAGGAACACGTTCCCGTAATTTGCGTTATTCCAACGTTTCGCGCAACCCGGTCTTGATACAACACAGAACGAATCAACCGTGACAGAGGAGAGCGGTGCTTGTTTCAAAAGTTCTCGCAACATTGCAAGGTTGCTGTAGAACGCTGGCTCGCAGTCTACGAATGCAGAATAACGTGCCCGCGGACGCTTGTGCGATGTAAAATGCACTCTTGGGTCGCGTCGTTGGGCGCATTATCTTCCACTCTGCTTGGGAAATGAGTCAAGGTGAAGCGCTAAATAGACCTAAAATTAGTAGAATTCCAGGTCTGCGTATCCGAGATATATACGACTATTATGGACAACGTTTTACGGCGAACCGAACGAGCATGATCGCGAATGTGGCACCCAAGGCGCGCGTGCAAATTTAATGTCCGGCCAGTCCGCCGCATCGGTAGCATCTCGAAGGAAGTCGGCTTCGACGATAACGAGCAACACACGACGGCGTAGGAATCCGCTTAGCTACGCCGTGGTCTGTAATGCTTTTTGGTATTTATCGTTCCCCGGATAATAGCGGATAATCGGCCGAAGGAACGTCCGTTCTGAAATAACTTCGTTATCGGGGCGGCGCTAATCTTTCTGCGGGATATTGGTTCCGTCGTGCGGGTTTAGGATCGCGATCCTAAATCCCGCTCTCGTCGCGCAAGTCGCGTTTCCGTATACGCGACTGGATTTCCGAAGATGGACGCCTCTGCTCGACGAAACTGTAATTTCGTCTTCTTCTTTTTTTTTTTACTCTGCTCACAAATTCGATTTACCAACTGGAAAATTGCTCAACGTAAAAATAAGATAGCAACGTCGTTCGAGTTTGTTACGTACATTTTCCAGCAGCTCGAACGTGTACGAGTTCCATAAACCCACAAAGATTCATTTTACAATTTTTATTTTATTTTATTTTTCAAATTTTCTTTATATGCTTCGATAAAAAAGTTGAGAAACGTGAGTTTTCTTGCGTTCTTTTTTTTTGTTATTTCAAGCAATAACAAAATTAATAGTATTTTATTAATAGTATTTTATTATTATTATTAACCCTTAGCGCTCCTCGCGTTTCTCGAATACTACCTACCAGCAACTCCGGCACATTTTTGGAGCAAAACGCCTGAGATAAGGGAAGTCTTATTTTGAGCGGAAAAGATTACACGTCCTTGCGAAAGCGTTTGATTTTATTCATTTTACGTTGCCAAGTATAAAAATGGGCAAAAAATGTTTTAATCGTAATGGTATCTACTTAACATTGTGCAAGGTCGGTGCATCGACATCGTGAATTGCGACCGAAATTTCCAAGCAGCAAATGCATCCTCATCGAAATGGGTAAATTTACTGTTAATGATATTCTTCGCAATTCTTAAATAAATACATTCCTCATGTTCTTCGACGCGATTTATTATAAAATTAGCATCGCGAATCGTCCGTTGAATTCTGTTTGGATACGGAATTATTGAAACAAAAATATCTTTTGCGTGAGTCTGCCGGAACTTTTTTATCATTAATCTTTACTGGAATCGGCTCGATTAATAATTAAATTAAATTAAAAATTAGTAAATATCCTTCGGACGTTCTAAAATAAAGTTGAACAGCGTTTTTCTGAAAAATATCACTACCGGCAACTCCGGCACATTTTTAGAGCAAAGCGCCTAAGATAAAGGAAGTCTTATTTCGAGCGGAAAAGATTACACGTCCTTGCGAAAGCGTTTGATTTTATTCATTTTACGTTGCCAAGTATAAAAATGGGCAAAAAATGTTTTAATCGTAATGGTACACACGCTGAGCACGTTTTCACTACAAATAACAATTGCCAACGTCGACAAAAACATAGCATCTTCGGTGTAATCATGCTAAAAACATTGGGCTCCGCAGCAGAGCCTTCGGATTTACGGAACAAATGACAAATGTCTCCATAGCGGAGCCAACGGAGCGCTAAGGGTTAATAGTATTTTCGTTAGTATTTTATTAGTATTAATAGTATTTCAGTTATTGTACAGCAAACTGGTCCCTCTAACATGTCCACAAAATTCAAGTCGTTTAGTTATTTAAGGAGATTTCGAAAATATTATTATACCGTCTTGAAAGTAGCCCGCATGCTATTTTTACCCGCTGCAGTTGCTTCAAAAAGCTGAATCGAAATGGATCCGGTTCATTAATAGAACATACGCAACGATAGTCGCCGACATCGAGCTGCTACGTAGATAAAAATTATTCGCCGATTCCAGCGATTTTCGGATTTTTCCGATCGAATGTGTACGACACAGAAAGCGAAGGAGTCTCGGCGCTTGATGCAAAGCGTAACGCGATTCGTGGCTCGCAGTGATTAACGTCGCGACAGGCCGCCTACGAGCCACTCCAATGGCATTTTCCAATTTCCGAGTGCGCGCGCACAACATTTGCCACCGGCGGCGGCTGTAACCATATTTTCGCCGACGTACAGTTGTCCCGAATTCCTCGGTATCGCGCTCGATAAAGTCCGGTTGTTCACGAGCCACCCGCGATTCACCACCGATCGCTCCGATTCCGAAGCCGCGACGTGCAATCGTCGATGCAGGCGCATCGGTAGCTTGTTCGATGCGATTCGCATTTGCAGGAGAACGCGAGAACAATAGGAACAGAAGAGGAAAGGAACTAACCTCACGATATACTTTCTGAAAGAAAATACGCCCACACTGTCACACAGCGCGACGCATATATGAGCATTCGGGACATAAATCGTAACTTCTAAGCTGATCAATTTTCGACCAAAAAAAGGCCTTAATAATTTGTCGAAGAAAATACAAAGATGCACCGATCTGTATAGTAGAATTGTATGATTTTACACAAAATATTCTTCTTTATTTTTTTGTTGAATAAACAAATCTTATGTTTCAATAAGTGAGTGTCCGCGTACAGAACTGTTGACAGGTTATGGCTACATATTGTAAATAACTCTTTTAAATAATTCTGAATACCGCAACTTTTCGCGAAAAATGTTTTTATAGTATCAAAATCTGACGAAAATGTCGAAGTATGGGTCTCAGGATATTTTGTGCTGTTTTTTTAAACGTTATCTAAAGTGTAGGGCAGGATTAGGTCACGGTTATGTCCGAGTTAGGTTAGGGCAGGCAATAACCTTCGTTGACTCTGAAGACCGCAACTTTCCGCAAAAAAAGTTTTTGTAATTTGAAAATATGCTATAATAATTCTGTAATATGAATATATACTGACGAATATGTCAGAATAAGAATCATAGGATATTTTGATCCGTTTCTTTCTTTGTAATCTTATTTAAAGTGTACGAAAATAAATCGAACTTACTTATATCATTGTTAATTACTATATTGCATATGAGCATTACAAATTTACTATAGATTAATTTACAATATTCATATAACCCCTGGTCATCATTTTCTATAAAGATTTAATCGTAAAACGGCCTTCTGTTCATAAAACAGTCTAATCAAGCTGCGTTGTAAACTAACCTACAATTTAATCCTCGTTATATTCGCTCGACGAACTCTCTTGAAATTAATCTCTTGCTCAATTTTTGAATATTCTGTTGCTAAATATGATGAATTTAGACGTTTTAAACACATCACGCACATAGTTTCGAATCGATATGAAGCAATGACTTTTTTCAATTTTGTTCATTGACGGCCGATCCGTGTGCCACGGCAATATTCGACGTGTATCGATCAACGCTCGTCGAACTACTGAAACGTCCTCGGACCGTATTGGTATTCGTAACGTTCTTTATCGATGAGTAGGAGACAGAGGGTTGTAAATGCAATCCCCTCCACGAAATTGACATCGTTCGCGGAGTCTCGGCACGTTTCTTATATTACGTTACCTGTTAATTCTTATGCTAACCTTCGTGTCGCGGACCTTAAAGTGTCAGTCCTTTTCTTTGCGAGGATGGTGTAGCTTGTAGTCTAGATTTGTTAGTGATTCATTGTACCGAGAAACAAATTTATTTATTTATTTATTTATTTCTTCTTTATTCTTTATTTCTTCTTTATTTATTTATTTCTTCTTTATTCTTTATTTATTCTTTATTTTTTATTTACTCTCTTTATTCTTTATTTATTCTTTATTCTTTATTCTTTATTTAGAGTAATATGGATTATAATATATGTGGGTTTCGAGTAGATGACATCGATATACTTAATCTGAACTGAAGATAATAGTGTCAAATTTCTGGTAAAATTTGCAATTACAAAGCACTATGAAGGCGAACTCATCGTACCTTATTCCTTTACAAACATTTTCTCCGAGGCACCGTTAACGAGTTATTAACGAAAAACAGTGACCAATAAGAATCGAGTACGGCTGACGCGAGGCGGCCCAGCCAACCAGCGCGCGAAGCCCAGTTCCGCTCATTGGCTCGGTCACCTCGCACCAGCTGGGATTCGACCGCCTCGACCGCTGGCGCTGTTGGCTCGGCCGACTCACGCCAGCTGAGCTGGGATTCGACCGCTCGACCGCTGGCGCCGTTGGCTCGGCCACCTCGCGGCAGCTGATCTCGCCTCTCATTGGTCACTGTTTTTCATTAATAACTCGTTAACGGTGCCTCGGAGGACATTTTCGTAAAGGAAAAAGTTGCTTCAAATGGCCCGAGGAATCCGCCACTTTCAGGTTGCGAGACATTTTTTGGACATCCTGCATATACAGACAGAATATACAGTATCAGACTCTGTACAGTACATATCAGACTCTGCCGTCCAAAGAAATAGCCTCGCGCAGAATTCAGCCGTACCTAAAAGGTTAAAGAAAGAACAGCGAGAGCACGGGGTTCAGACACGATTATAGCGGGTTTTATCGTCTTCTGGGCTACAGTTTCCAATTGGTTTAACGTTTGGTCGTTGAGCGAAGGATATCGGGTAACCAAGTCTCGCCACGGTCGACGAAAGCATGTTCCCCATTCGTCTCATTATTTCCAAGCACTCGACGTTGGTTCGTGTCGGTAGCGCGTTCTCTCGGCGGACGGAAGTTTCTCGTCTTTCGTTTCAGTAATAAAGCTCTGAAATCTCTCGTTCCGCGAGAAGCACCGACTCTTCTAATCCCCGGCTCAACGAACCTCTCTCGTAAGGGCTCGCGCGAAGAAGAGCCAGCGGACTCCTATAGAAAAGGCAAAGGGGCGAAGGCACGCTTCCGGATATTCTGCGATATTGCTATCAGACCGCGGCACTTTTCTCCTCCTCCCCCCCTTCTTCTCCTTCAGATTTCGAATCGCGTCTCGATCCCGAATTCCTTCTCGGATTTCGATTCCGAACTTTGTATAACTCTCGTTCCGAGCGACGCGTTCTCGCGTTTCGAAGTGCCATCGAATAATATCGCGAAACTAACGAGCTCGTTCGGGTCGCCACGCTAACGAACGCCTCGGCGCGAACGTAACGATTACACGAGCGAACCGAATTTTTCCCCACACTCGGATCGCCCTTAATAGCCGAACTTAAACGACAAACAGTCGACACGTCGCCGTTCCAACTCTCTTCGAACTTCTCTTCGCGTCGTGCAACTTTCTCGTTGAAAATTCCCGATGATTCGAGGGGTCTGGCACCGTCGAGACCTCGGTCAGCAGAACACAAGCCCGTACATATTCTTTCGTCGGGTAAAACGTCCTCGTTTTACTGCCACGATACCGTAAAATCGGCGTGCGAACGCTCCAGGAGTAATTTCGAGGAGGAACGGGAACGGGAGACACGCGACGGGATTTCCTTTTTCATTCGTCGGACGACCTACTCTCATTTTCAGCTTTTTCTTCTTTTTTTTTCTTTTTTTATTCCGATTCGTCTAAATAACGAGTTCGTCGAGCGGAGCACCCGGCTCGAAAATAATCGAATCCCGCGCTTTGTCGAGCGTAAAAGGTAAACACGCGCGCAGCAAGCGCGCATAGCGATTCGGAATAATGAAAAACCGATCGTTCTCTTCACTTATTTTATTAAAACGCCGATAAACTTTTACAGGCGCGGGATCGCCGGCTAATACGATCGCTGTTTATTTTTTTTTTCTTTTCGGACAAACCGCTGTATTCGTGTTCGCCGGAATACGGACAGTCATCTGCGCGCATGGTTTTAAGTTAAACGATCTCGATTTTTAGGAAATCTAGAATATTGTTTTGATTCATTCGATTTGTTCATGTTATTTAATTTACGGAACCAAATCTTTCCATCGGAAGCGTAATTATAAATATTATACACCGCGAGATCCACGTTTCTCCCTAATTCACGCTCAGATTGCGCATAAAAATGGACAATTTGAGAAGGTTTGCATAGTTGTTGAAAAATCGGTAACTATAAAAACGAGCCGCAAGGCTCGAACAATCGTTCTGATATATGGCATAAGTGGCAAAGTGGCATCATTACTTTACCGTAATGAAAAGTGGTGATTTTTTAATGTTTATACGAAATTATTTATACCGAGAAAAATATCAGTATCCTGAGATAACAAATATAAGTAAATCTTCTCGAAAGTTAGCATCCATATTTTTAAACGTGTTAAAACACGCAAACCCTTAAATATATCGACTTAAAAACAAAGTGACTTATGCCACTTTCAAAATAAACGGCTCATATTATATCAAATAATAATAATTTGTAATACTCTGTGTCCGAAAAGTATACTCTTCGTGACACAAACTACAGTAATGTCTCTTTAATTGACGCTCTAATTGTCCACGAAAATGGACGATTTTGGAAGAGGAGATACGATTGTACGAGCCTTGCAGCTCGTTTATTATTGTCAACAACTATAAAAACGAGCCGCGAGGCTCGAACAATCGTATCTTCTCTTCTCAAATTGTTCATCTTTGTGCGCAATCTGAGCGCGAATTCGAGAGAAATTACTGCGATACAACAGTTTCAGACGTCTTCGTTTATGTTCGCATTTGTAGACGATATCGGGCATCTTTCTTTAATCTCTTGAAATGAAATGAAGTTCGACGTAGCCTTTAGATACCATTTGCCACGCTTAATCGACCGTTCGCGTAAGCTTCGGAGAGAATTTTCATGGAAATTCGAAATAGACTTGCAGGATAACAAGCACGTTGCTGACAACGTTAACCAATATTTAACGGCAACGTGTACGAGGTAGAAGCTTCTTCGTACGTCTGGCGCTTAAAATCGCGAACAAATGGCTGGACAAAGGTGTGGTTTCTTTCCGGGGCTATACGAAGCGTGCGAACCTGTCGCCCGATGTTCCTTCATCGTCGAATCGATGGTACTTGCGATGGTACTTGTTCGGAGAGTTTCCAGCATACGTCCAATTTCGATAACGTGAAAATTGCTCGCGAGGAGGCAAGAGGAAAGAGGAAAAAGCGCGGCCGCGGAAGACTCGGAGCAATTAACTGGTCCGAGGTATTAGATCGTTTTTCGATAACGAATCAAGGTCACGCTGATAAAAAGGCTGCGTGGCTATCGGTGCCTCGAACGGCGGTCGCGATCACAGCAATAAAGCATCGCGGCAGCATCGGTATCCGGTTTGTTCAAAGAGTCGGCCGCAATGCAGACCGCCGCGATGCACTGTCACAGCGGTGCACCGTCACACTGGTGCACCGTCACAGCGCATAGTGCATCGGTAGCGCGGCGTTTCATCGATAAATTCAATTTATTCGAAGCTGCCGGAACACGGGAGCCACCGATCGATACGGCCGATCTTTTGTCGGCGGAATATCCAGCGAGCAACAAAAGTTTCTACGTCCCCGTGGACGCGCGCATTATCCTTGATCGCATTGTGCCGTATCTTCCTTGATCTAAGCTCGGTAGACGGCGCGGATAAGCCGACGGCTCGCTCTCTTTCATTTGTAAACCGAATCGAGACGGCCGGACTACCTCCTTCTCTCCTCTATCCATCTCTTTTTACGTCTCTTTCATTCTCTCCCTCTCATTCTCTCTCCGTTATCGAAAGCGTTTGCTGCAAAACTTGCTACATCCCTGCGATTCGCGAGCGGAAGAAGCTCGAATGAAACTGCGCGCGACAGCTTCGGCTTCCGCTGTCCCACATCCGGACCCCGTAAAAACGTCAACTAAATTAAGCGACCGTTTCGAAAGCCGGCGAAATGCTCGCCACCTATTCTCGAATGCGCGGAGTTACGTAAAACCCGTCGTAAGTCATCCGAGATTGTTTGGGAGACCCTTGAACGCGGAACGAAATATCCGCCGCGGAAAGATTTCGCCGAAAATTAGCGGTCTTCTCATTCGGCGACGATCAAAGCGGCTAACACGAATTCAACGCTTAAGAATTGTGTACTTCGTTAGGAGCCGTTGAAAGATAACTCTTCGAGGATCGGCAGTTTATCTTGCTTTCTCGCGTTCGTTTTATCCTGTTTACGGTTTACGGAGCCGGCTTTACGCTGAAACTTACGGCAAGAGATGTTCGTTAGAAACTCCTCAAAATGACCCTGTAAAAGATCCCAGCGAGAATGCTTCTGGAAGAATTTCAATCGCGACGATATACAGAGTGTCTCAAAAATGTCTCGCAATCCGGAAATGGCGAGTTCCTCGGATCATTCGAAGCAACTTCTTCCTTTACAAAAATGTTCTCCGAGGCACCGTTAACGAGTTATTAACGAACAAACAGTGACCAATAAGAATCGAGTACGGCTAACGCGAGGCTACGGTCTTTTAAATACAGTTTTCAAAGTATTGCTTCTCTGGAGTCGTTTGCGACATAATGAGACACACGAAAATTGGAATTAATTGTCAGAAACTAGATATACAGGGTGTCCCAGAAATGTCTCGCAAACCGGAAATGAGAAGTTCCTGGGATCATTTGAAGTAACTTTTTCCTTAGCGAAAATGCAATCCGTGACTTCGTTTACGAATTATTAACGAAAAGCACTGACCAATGAGAGGCGAGCGCGCCTAGCGTTTGTCGGCCGAGCCAATTAGCGCGTGAAGCCCCGCCTCTCATTGGTCGCTGTTTTTCGTTAATAACTCGTTAACGGTGCCTCGGAGAACATTTTTGTAAAGGAAAAAGTTGCTTCAAATGACCCGAGGAACCCGCCACTTTCGGATTGCGAGACATCTTTGGGACACCCTGTATTAGGCTTGCCGGGAAGTTTTGTCAGTTTATCGAACCCGAGTTTCCATGCTTAAAGCTATTGTTCCACTTTCTTCCGCCGGGGAAATTATCGTTTCGCGTACCACCGTATCAGCCCGATAAAATGGTAAGCGTAGTTTCTGTTGTGCATAGTTTCTAAAACCGGCCGGAACTTTGCCTGCGCGGAAAGTTGTATTTGGCGAATCCGTTTTGAAATTCCGCCCGAGAGCAAGGCGAACGGGAAGAACACGAAACACGCAGAAGCGCGGAAATCATTTTGACGAGGCGCGGCTCCGGGACTCGAATGCGACGAGTCGATCTCTTAACGCGTATCGTAGGATCGTCCGGCGGAAACAAGATTGACCAATGAAATTGGCCCGCGGGACGACGGATATTACACCCTATAAACAACGGATCGTTGCATTTATGTGACCACCGACGAAACGAAGGCGCAGCTTGTCACCGAGCAGCTGCGTTTCCACCCTTTTTCCCTCTCTGTCTGTCTGTCCGTCTGTCTGTCCCTCTCTCTTACTCTCTCTCTCTCTCTCTCTCTCTCCCTCTCATGACCTCGAGCACAATACGTGCGACAAACGCGTTACGACCGGCCACACGTTCACCTAATAATTAGTGGCATGAGCCAGTTGTGCAACGCGTCGGCAGAACAGCTCGCTACAGCGAAGAATTTTCGCAGCGGTCGCGGAAAGTTTCGCGGTGACCACACGACTCCGGTTCCCTAGAGAGTTTCTCATGGTGAACCTCTTCTAGCTCGTAATTGGTACGAGGCCAAGTAGGTTTAATTGCCCCCCTCGCTCGCCCCCTCCCCCCAGCAGCGCGCTCTTTAATTGTTTCTTTCAACTATCTTTTTTCCCCACTTTATCTCGACGAGTTTCCACCCCGTGGATCGGTTTCCAAGCGAGTTTCGTTAATGCGCGAGCTTTCCTGTCGCTTAATCCTGTTTGCAACTTTTTCGATCAGCCGTAGTCCTTATTCGAGAGCCAGCCATCACCGCGGATAAACGACGGCTCGAATGAAAATAAATGAGATCGAGAAACTATGCGTCGGACTTTGACGGGGACAGATACCCACCGGCCCCGACTTTTCATATTTCGCGAAAGTTTTCCTTTCGAATGCCATTCTTCCGGGCCCCGTTTCCCATCCCCGTACCACCGCGAACCTCCTTTCTGGAATTACCGCGGCGCGTTTTAAGCGGTTACCCTCTTAACCGAAATGAAACGGAGCGAAATGTTGCGCGAAGGCGGGACGAAGCCGAGCGGAAACTGCGGAAACCGGCAAAGGAACGGGACGAGACAAAACCTCGAAACGGAACGGAACTAATCAAGCCGACTCCGAAAATTCCAACGTACCGCCGAACCTCTAGGAATAACGGGAATCCATCGATCCGCGGGAGTATTTTCTGGCACTCATAAATTATTCGCCGGGATTGGCCAACGTTCGGATAAAAACGACCGGCGCGGCCCGGGAAAACTCTTAATAGAAACGGTCCACTTTTGTTCTCCCGCGAAATCGACGCGGAAACTCGAACCGCACTTAGGATCATTCTTTTAGAACAGTCTTCGTATCACGCCGATGATATTTTAGCGAAAGTGCAGTTACACGCAATTACGCTACCGCGCTGGAAATGTTATCGATTTCTTTTAACCTTTCACCGGATTATGGTGGGCGGCTCCACGCAAGCAACTTCGAACAAGAGATCGTTAACGTACGTTAACGTAATTATTAAAAAAGTTCATGTCATCCTTTATTGACTCGACGAGTTTGCAATGCTTCGACAATGTTTTACTTGCTATTATCAATTTGGATATATGCAATATTTACTGAAACAATAATTGACAGCAATTAACAGTCCGGATGAGGATTAAATGGATAGAAAATTCAGGCTGCAGATCTTCCTAATTTATTCCAATTTTCGTAGATTATTTCGTAAATCTCGGAATGACCAGCTTTAATTTTTCTAACTGGACAATTTTTTATGCTGAAAGTAAGATGGCGATATCATTAACTGAATCGGTCGAAATGACAGAGTTTACGTTTTTTGTTTTAGAGTTGCTGAAACGATACAGACACCTGTGTAGAAAATACATAAATAAACTTTTTAATTCGAGCACTCGTTATGATAAAAATGGGACGAGGTCTAAATAAATTTAATCTTTTGATCGTTGTAAGGCAACACGTGTTAGTCGCTTTTAGGACACGGCAGATTTAAGTGTTAAAAATGTATAAATACCATAAACGCACAAAGATCCGCAGTCTATTGATAAATATTAGAAACGTAAACTTATGCAGCAGCAACATTAATTTTTTCTGCGGTTCTCAAATATTCTGTAAGGGTAGTTTAGTCCGATTAATTAATAAGATAACCAAAAAATATTAAAATTATGCAGTAACAACATTAACTTTTTCTGCGATTCTCAAATATTCTGAGAGGGTAGTTTAGTCCGATTAATTAATAAGATAACAAAAAATATTAAAATTATACGGCAACAACATTAACTTTTTCTGCGATTCTCAAATATTCGGAGAGGGTAGTTTAGTCCGATTAATTAATAAGATAACAAAAAATATTAAAATTATACAGCAACAACATTAACTTTTTCTGCGATTCTCAAATATTCGGAGAGGGTAGTTTAGTCCGATTAATTAATAAGATAACAAAAAATATTAAAATTATACAGCAACAACATTAACTTTTTCTGCGATTCTCAAGTGTTCTGAGAGAGTAGTTTAACCCGATTAATTAATAAGATAACAGAAAAATATTAAACTTATACGACAACAGCGTTAATTTTTTGCGATTCTCAAATATTTGGAGAGGGTAGTTTAGTCCGATTAATTAACAAGATAACCAAAAAATATTAAAATTACACAGCAACAACATTAACTTTTTTTGCGATTCTCAAATGTTCTGCAAGGGTAGTTTAGTCCGATTAATTATTAAGATAAAAAGAAATAAAAGAATACGAACTGATAGGCGCTTCCGTAAAAGCGTAAAAAATCGAAAGTATCGGCCGAGTCGGCAATTTCGCTGAATACCGGCTTGCCGAATTTTCGAGAAAATCTATACTCGTCCCAGGAACCATCCCCATCGTACGGGTTTCGTCCTCGACCTTCCACCTATACCGCTTTCCGCTCCGTACCCGGATGCCGACGCCTTTCACTCGACTCTGAGCGTTTCCGTTCGTTTCTGTTTCAGTTACCGAGAAGGAGATCCGACAATGGTGAGTCCGAAGGAACGAAACCCGGCCCACTGTGGACCGAGCAGTTCGATCGAGCTTTCTCTCCCCCCACACCCCTTTCTACAAAAACAAAAGCGATCGGGGAATCTGAATCGAGCCGCGGTTATCGCCGAGTGAATTCGTCAGTTTCTAAATCAAATTCGAAGCTTGTCCCAGATGTTCATGATAGACGAATAATCCGCGACGATTAATTATTCGGAGATCTAGAAGCTTTCTGTTATCGTTTTCATCTCCTCGCGAATTGACAAAGAGAATCTCCTTTCGCTCCGGGGCGATCCGGCCAGCGAACATTTCTTTCTGTTCACCGTTCTCCAACGAAATCATGTTCGATAACGCGTTGAACGACGTTGTCTGTTTAGGCACAAAGGATTCCTGAAAGACTGTCCCGACGGTCAGCTGACGGAACAGGTATGGATATTAGATCGTAGCCAGCCCGGTGCGCTAATTGAACGAAAATCGATGCGCATGATTTCAGGGTTTCATAAAGATCTACAAGCAGTTCTTTCCGCAAGGTGATCCCTCGAAGTTCGCCACGCTCGTCTTTAGGGTCTTCGACGAGAACAGCGTAAGTTTATCGTCGGTGACGCTGTCCAACACCTATTTTAACTGTGCTATAATCGGACGTCGATTCTCGAAAATAATCGAAAATAAAGTGACATCTCTAAATTGAGATTTATCGATTTAACCCCTTAACGCACAGTTTTTTTTAAAAAAGCCGGCCAAAAGAAATCAATTTCTCAACTTTTCTTCTGGTGGAGAATTTTGATACACTGCGCTTTTGTTCCATGGAAAAAGGCTATATTTTATTCTTGAATAAATAAGTGTTATAGCTTGCAATCCCATGTAAATGATAAATATCAATAAAACGATTCTTTTTCTTTGCTCTTTCACATTGTTATTTTCAATTCTCGATTATATTCGAGTGTGAAAAATTATAGCAGCATAAAATACAACGCCGCTCGGATTATCTCGAGTGTGCACAGTTTGGCCTGTTTAGCGCGCTCGAATTAACTCGAGCGTACAAGTTAAGGGGTTAATCTATAAAGATTAAATCTATTGCTTTTCGGAGGCGTTAAAAATTCGACCAGCTCTTACGACCACATATTAAAAACATTCTGAAAGTTGCAAAAGCACCTATCGGTCAGCTAATAGTAAAAAGTAGTTGAAATTTGTTGGATAGTTTGATCATCGACGTGGATCGGTCCGAGACGAAGGCTGTCTGTCGGGCTCGAAGCGTTCGGAAATGTCAGTTTTGTTCGGAACGCCGTCCGGATCGATCGATTTCTCTCAGCGATACAACTTTGTCTAGTACTTTCGTGATCCCATCGTTCGTTTCCATCGAATTTCGCGACACGCGATCCTCTTCCCGCGTGCTTGCATCGAACGTAGTATCTCATCGACGTGTTTCACCGTCGACGTGCGAGAACTTTCCTTCCGCAACAACGATTCGCAATAGCATTTCAAATTTCAACAAATTTTAAGAAACACTCTACCGGCCACGGTCTTTTGGACAAAGCTGACAAGAAGACGGCATTCGGTATTCCGAAATTCCAAAAAATTCCTGCGAAGCAGTCGTTCGTATATTTGTTTGCCATAAATTGCGAATTCTGTGCGTCCACTTTAACACTTTAACAGCTTAAAATATATATATATAGAGCCCTATATAACAAAATTTATATATGTATATATATATATATATATATATATATATATATATATATATATATATAACTAAATTAGATATATCGTAGCGTTTTTATATTTTATTTTATTTTACAACGATTTTTTGCTGTCTGACAAAGTGTATAATATTCATTCGATAGAGCTCTTTCTGCTTTACAAAACTGTGCTAATCGTCTTTTTGAGTAATTTAATTTTTTTATTACTATTGAAGCTTAGAAATGGAATATCCAGGAGGTAAAAAGCAACATTTTCGACACCTTCTCTTTTTCGCTTTTCATCGAACAGCTGCTGAAGCAGCCCGGATCATTTGGAACGTATACGGAGAAGGTGTCATAGGCGAGTCTACAGCACGGAAATGATTTGCGAAGTTCAAAAATGACGATTTTGACGTCGACGATACGCCCCGCAGCGGAAGACCTTCTGAATTCGAATTTAACCCAGGCTCCCAATTTTTCAGCAAATCCCATTGAATGAAGATGATTGAGAATCGTTTTATGATCGCAGTTCATTTTTTCGGCCAATTCACGACTTGTTTGGTGACCGTCCTCCTTCAAAAGTGCTTTGAGACGCTCTTCGTCGAATTCAGAAGGTCTTCCGTTGCGGGGCGTGTCGTTGACGTTAAAATCACCATTTTTTAACTTCGCAACCAAACTTCGCCTATGACATCTCCGTATTCTTCAGCAGCTTCTTGACCTCAATGAAAAGCGAAGAGAAATTGTCGAAAATGTTGCTTTTTACCTCCTGGATATTCCATTTCTAAGCCTCAAAAGTAATAAAAACTTAAATTACTCGAAAAGACGATTAGCACAGTTTCGTAGAGCAGAAAGGGCTCTATCGAATGAATATTATACACTTTGTCAAACAGCAAGAAATCGTTGTAAAATAAAAGAAAATATAAAAACGCTACGAACTTATTCCCCAACCCAATAATATTGTCAAGTTAAGTTGTATCGCTTCGATTACTTTGTTAACATTATTACTTGTCGCGGATTCTAATAATAATTCGGAGGATACGATAGATCAGGATAAAAATTGATTATTCGAGCAAATCATTCTGTCGCCTAAATATGAGCGACGCGGCAGTCAAAGCGTTAAAAGAGAACAGTTCCTGCAAACGTTTCAATTCTTCTCGGCCTACTCTGCGCACGGATGGATTATTTGCACTTGCTTCCTGCGATACGTTCGCATTGAAATCGCGATTGAATAATTTTGCGCGACGGGGTTCCCTTGCCCGTCGAATAAATAAACGAATAAATTCGCAGGGACGGTTGTTCGAAGTTCGGAAATTTAACGTCCGTGTACATTTCGGAGCCCTGTCGGCTCTCGTTCCTTGGATCCCGAGGCCGACTGTGTTTCTCTGCGCATAAAGATCCGCAGCCCGCCGATAAAGGACGGTCTAACCGCGGCTAGTTTGCATTTTACTGGCCCGAAAGTGGGATTCGTTGCCGTCGGTACGAAAATAAAACCGCCGGGGTGTTCGATGATACAGTTTCGCAGCCCTCGACCGATTCGTGCCGCTCGTGTTTCGCGTGCGCGCCCGAAAGAGAAGGCACGCTGCGTGCATCATCGTGGTATTATTACCCGGCTCTTTTTTCCATTTTCGTTGATCCACTCGTGCTTCAGCATTATCCACTTCGGAGCGGACCGTCGGCCCGGCTCGGCCCGGCCCGGCGTCTGCGCGTTTAATGGCCCGCTCGAAACGTTACGTGTCCTCGGCGGACGATATTTCACGATGCTTCGCCCTCGCAATTCGCCTCTCGGGGTAAACATTTTCCGCGAACCTTTTACAAATGGCTGCTTCGTCCCCCGTCCGCGAACAATCGATCCCCGCGATGGCTCTTCGTCACCGATCGAGACGACAACGCGCGGCTGGACCCGGACCCGATTCTCTTGCAGGACGGCACGATAGAATTCGAGGAATTCATAAGAGCGCTCTCGGTGACGTCGCGAGGCAACTTGGACGAGAAACTGCACTGTAAGTCCACCTTCTAGCACTGGATACGGTATACTGAATTCTAACACTTCTCGGGGCACGGTGGGATTAAAAATGTCTCATCTTTTTGATGCACGGTAATGCACGGCGGGACATTTTTAGACCCACCGTGAAATATTGCAATAGCAGCATGCGCATTCATGCTACTCATTCAACCCGCGCGGCACGGTGAGGCTGCTTGAGAGTCCTACTTTATAAATTGAATTGAATTATTATTATCTTTTTATGTTTTTACATCATGCGATTCCTTTGGTAATATAAAATATACGAATTTTGTTTAACTTAAAACGCATTGAAATTTCTGTGCAACGTGGCTCTATTTTATTTTCTGAAATTCTCTGTGCTCCAAAGAGTTAACGCGCTAAGCGCCAACTCTGTTTTGTCTTCCTTTCGGATTAATCCGCGTTATAACATTCTGCGAAACCTGCGAATACCGTGTTTTAATGGTACTCGCTAAAATTTGTTTTTGGTAACAAGTAATATTTTGGTACATTCTTTTATGATCCCTAAATTATTTAAAATTTATTTATATGGATATTTTTTGTATATTTATTATATTCTTTATATTTTTTGTGTTTATTTGTGTATTTTGTATCGCCATTTACCGGCGACTGACGCTGTTCGAACGGAAAATGTGTACAGCGTCAGTCAACGATATTTCATAGAATGTATATCCAATCTGATTTTTACACGGCCCTTACATTATTTCAAATGAATCGGTATTATATGTGTTTTCAAATAACAGTATTGAAAATAATGGTTCGAAATGAATTACAGTAATTTCTCCCAGAAATGCTCGGAGGTAGGAATTGAAACCGGCAGATTTGAGAATACTAAGTCGCGATTCTTGGTCGACGACCCTTATTAAAACGAACTTATTAGGACCCTTATTCGCGTCGAACACGCGTCTCGCGCACGCTTGTCCATTATTCGAATCCGCGAGTACAGTAATTTCTCCCAGAAATGTTCGGAGATCGGAATTGAAACCGGCAGATCTTAGAATCCTAAGTCGCGATTCTTTGGTCCTCGCGGCTCGTTTTTATAGAAACTCGAGGCAGTCGATAAAAAAAGGCAGCGGCCAGCATGCCGGTGTACATTAATACTTTAATGGCCGCACGTCTACGCAGTCAAACGTCGCCAGACAATATTTATGTAAATTCATTAAATAATTCAACACGTGCGATCATACACATAGAATAAAAAACAACAACAATAACATTGCACATTTAATACAACAAATTTAATATTTTTCCTTTGTGTGATAATTGTTAAAGCAATCACCTACATAAATCACCGGCCATTAAAGTGTTAATATGAATACATGGTAGTGCTAGAATAAAAATGGTGACTTCACCTTTTTATTTCCAATTTCTTATACATGAAAATTTTGTTAATACATCGGTCAGATTCTTCCAATTAAAATGAGACCAAACACGACATGCTTTAGACCATATTTATTCATTATACTTGATTTACGAAAAAAGCATTAGAAAAACCGATTCTTAACAACGTATGAAATATCAAAGACAACGTTAAAGAAGGTATGTACATATGTCGATCGAAAGAAAATATCAGTGAAGTTATGCTATTCGGGCCTACGTTCGACCGATACTCGTAGGCCAGATGCCTTTATCCGACCGTCACTCGTAGGCTAGACGCCACGATTCGACGGTCACGTACCTAGTACAATAAATCCTCTTCAATCGCCCCTTAACTTGTAAACAAAAAATTAACAACTGGAGAAGTGGGTATACGATTATTCGAGCCTCGCGACTCGTTTTTATAGCTGCCGCTTATCAACTACTGCAAAAACGAGCCGCGAGGCTCGAGTATCCCCTCTTTCCAAGTTGAGGGGCGATTGGGGGGAATTTACTGTACTTACCACGTACCTTCTAGCCGCGCGGTTTTTCTTACCTGACTCACACTCAAACAGCCATTTCGTGGTTCCGAGAATTTGAGTCGCAGGAACCCGCGGCGCGTGCCGCATTATACGCTTGACTGACTCCGATGAACCCTCGCATCGACGTAGCAATAAATTACATAGGTATAGGACCAGCATAGGAAAATTCACAGCAACCCGAAATTTCCGGGAGAAATTACTGTATTTGAAATGGTTATTTCTCATTTTCAATTGAAACAAAATTTGCTCGGGTCTGATTAGGCTTACGTGTTCTCCGTTTTGAATTCCGCAGATATTAATTAGATTCGATACGGTCGATGTTCCATTGCAACGAAAAGTTTTATTACGCTTTCGGGACGAATTTAGGGATCGTTATTCAGCGCGTATAAGAAACGGTTCACTGAAGATCGGGTTTCTGGTGGTTTTCAGGGGCGTTTCGGCTCTACGACGTCGACAACGATGGATTCATCACGAGAGCCGAGATGTACAATATCGTTGAAGCGATATACGAGATGGTGGTGAGTACACATTTCTTCTTTGACGCCCGTATCCCCCGATTCTCTCGTTATCGTCGCTCGGCTTTCGCCCGGAACCCCTAGCAGCTCGTTCCAGAGAACTCTCAGCCTCGTTGGATTGGCTGTAAAAACACGTCGACGAGACACGATTAACCTTAAACGGGCACTATCTAACCAGCCACCGTCGACAACGGCTCACCGGATCGCACTCGAAGATTGTCTCGTTAGCGCTGTCGAATCGGCGACCGTAAAAGTGCCACGACACAACGGGGTAATCCACTCGTTGACGCAAAAACCGGAAAGTTGGAATTCGGTTTCTCTTTGTTCTCGTCGACGTACATAGTTAACGTTTAACCCTGAACAAAAAGCAACAGCAAATCTGCGACGATCCGCTTCCGAAAAAAGCAACGGCAATGATTCGCGCGGACCTACTTTTTCTCAACGTGGGAATTATTGCGCTGTTCATCGGGGTGTTTGTTTATCGAAGCGTTGCCGAATCTCCGTTTCAGTAATTTCTTTATATATTCTACGATTTCCAAGCAAATAACGAAACACATGTTAACTTCGTCGCATTGCGTCGTAACGATCACTGCCTCAATTGTTTCCGCCGAGCGACAACTACATTGCGGATTTCTATGGAAAATAAAAATTGTCCGCATTAATTGGAAGAAATAGAAATTACATAGAATTTCTTTTTATTTTTCTATTTAAGGATTCCGATGGGTTCGAAATAATACAATACTACGTGCTTCTAAGTATTTGAAATTTCTACGAAATTTCTGTTTCGTATAAAATCTACTCACTTTTGTCACGAATGCGTAATATCCGCTGTCTAGTGATAATTTTTCGATTTTCGTCGGGAACAACGGTACCATATTATCCGCACAAATTGTTACCAATAAAAAAAGCTGTGTAGGTAATTTTTACACGATGAAAAGCTTAAGTACAGTATCTAAAGAAAGTACACGAATCGCAATTAAACTTATCGTTACGATTAACCCTTAGCACTCTGTTGGCTCCGCTATGGAGACATCCGTCATTTGTTCCGTAAATCCGAAGACTCTGCTGCGGAGCCCAACGTTTTTAGCATGATTACACCGAAGATGTTTTTGTCGACGTTGGCAATTGTTATTTGTAGTGAAAACGTGCTCAGCGTATGTACCATTACGATTAAAACATTTTTTGCCAATTTTTATACTTAGCAGCATAAAATGAATAAAATCAAACGCTTTCACAAGGACGTGTAATCTTTTCGGCTCGAAATAAGACTTCCTTTATCTCAGGCGCTTTGCTCCAAAAATGTGCCGAAGTTGCCGGTAGTGATATTTTTCAGAAAAACGCTGTTCAACTTTATTTTAGAACGTCCGAAGAATATTTACTAATTTTTAATTTAATTTAATCATTAATCGAGCCGATTCCAGCGAAGATTAACGATAAAAAAATTCCGGCAAACTCACACAAAAGATATTTTTGTTTCAATAATTCCGTATCCGAACAGAATTCAACGGACGATTCGCGATACTAATTTTATAATAAATCGCGTCAAAGAACACGAGGGATATATTTATTTAAGAACCGCGAAGAATATCATTAACAGTAAATTTACCCATTTCGATGAGGATGCATTTGCTGCTTGGAAATTTCGGTCGCAATTCACGATGTCGATGCACCGACCTCGCACAATGTTAAGTAGATACCATTACGATTAAAACATTTCTTGTCCATTTTTGTACTTAGCAACGTAAAATGAATAAAACCAAACGCTTTCGGAAGGACGTGTAATCTTTTCCGCTCGAAATAAGACTTCCTTTATCTCAGGCGCTTTGCTCCAAAAATGTGCCGGAGTTGCTGGTAGGTAGTTCTCGAGAAATTCATGGAGCGCTAAGGGTTAAGTACCACTACGCTTATCATAAAAGTGCTTCTTATATATAAAAAGAAATTGTTTCAATGTATGCACCGCGGGACATTAAAATGAGAAATTACGGGCACCTTTTTTACATAACGTAAACACCGTGCGAGTTTCGCGACAGTATTACCAGCCATCAGCTATCGGCTCTTACCACGAAGTCACGCGAGAATAATGATTATTAATGCCGGCGGAGTTTCGGTGGAAGTGTATTCTGCCGCAGACTGTTACGGTCGTTATCGCGGCGCACGCAGCGCCAGGGGTGCTACAAGCCACTCGGAAAATCATGGACGTTTCCCCGTGTCCACTTATTTCGCGGAGACAACGGCACGCTCGCGGTCCATTCATATTCGTTAACGCGCTTGGCCGAACGCCAAGTTGTTTGCGCGGCTCCCCGTCATTTAAAACCTATAAAATATCATATGCGTGGGCGGTGCGCGCGATCCCGTTTGACGGGATCGTTACGGAATTTACGGGCGCGGGGGAGCCTCGTTTTTCTTACCGGGGGATTACGCGGCCCGGTATCACCCTTTGGGCCGGCCAGATAACGCGGCCGACCCCGGCAGTTGCTCTGCCGCTTGTCCCCGATTCGACCCGGACCCGCGAAAAATAGGTCCAGATATGCGCTCGTCCGAGGATGAGTTACTATGCCTTCATTTACCCGCCCCGTGTCACCGAGAAATTGGACCTCGTCGACTTCGGAACAGATGCACCGAATGCAACGATTCTGCCTCCGCGCGACGATATGAACCCTTCGTGCTCGAAGATATTTTACCTTCGGGATCTAGAGACATTTCTTTTGATTCAGAATAGTACACCGTGGCGCATAATTTTAGCATCATTTCAATTTTTCATTGTGTTACGTTTTTGGATAGGAGCAGAGTTGGATATTATAGGAATTGTTTCGAACGAATATGATATCATTATGAAATTAATTTTATTAAAATGAATTTTCTTTTGGTCGAATATTTTATTTAAATATCATATATAAATATTAGATATATTTAAATATTATTCATTGTCATCGTTGACATGGCAGTCGAAGCGTTAATCAAATTAAAGTTGAGAAGATAAGTTGTTTGATATCAATTATCGATATCTCTAGTAAAATCAGAGAGGTGTAACAAATCATCGCAAAAATTCATTTTCAAGGAGCAAATAATTCCGAGATGTGGTTAATCCTAACATATTGTATATATAAATATTAGATATATTTAAATATTATTCATTATTCGTGATAAAATCACTCTGTTTATTTGAATAATATTTAATTCTTTATTGAGATAAATGACTCTAATAATGATTGTAAAATTATTCGATTAATGCGAATAACTATCGACTGTTTTTGGTTTTACGTAATTTCGTAAGAATTCATTGAGAATCAGTTCAATTTCCATTGCTCTGAAGACGATACAAGATAGGTACGTTGACATGTAGATGTGATATTAACCCTTTGCACTCGAGTGGTGACTCTGGGGCACCACTGAAATTTGTTAGATCACCTTTTAAGATAATTTTGATATTAACAAAGTATAGATTTAAAAAATTATTAAGAGTGTAACTGTTGTGCCAGTCCCAAGAATCAATTTCATATGCATAAAATGCATTTTGTCATATGAAATAGAAATACTACAAGTGAGAAAAATGATTTTATATTTGCAGTTAAAATAGATGCGAGTGCAAAGGATTATGTCAAGGTCAATTTCAAATGCATAAAATGCATTTTGTCATATAAAGTAGAAATACTATAAGTTAGAAAAATGACTTTATATTCTCAGTTAAAATAGCCTCGGGTGCAAAGGGTTAGATCTTTTCTCAACTAATTTCTGATACGCAGAAATTTATTGTTAAGAGTGTAACTGTTGTGCGAGTCTCAAGAGTCAATTTCAAATGCATAAAATGCATTTTGTCATATAAAGTAGAAATACTACAAGTTAGAAAAATGATTTTATATTTTCAGTTGAAATAGCTTCGAGTGCAAAGGGTTAGATCTTTCCTCAACTAATTTCTGATACGCAGAAATTTATTGTTAAGAGTGTAACTGTTGTGCAAGTCTCGAGAGTCAATTTCATATGCATAAAATGCATTTTGTCATATAAAATAGAAATACTGTAAGTTAGAAAAATGATTTTATATTTACAGTTAAAATAGCTTCGAGTGCAAAGGGTTAAAATTATGCACTACATCGTGCAATAAGATATACAGACAGCAATAAATGGCAGATTCGTTAAAATTTATTGTTTATCGTATTGTTTATCCTGAAACGTTTGAAAATTGACATGATCGTGAATGTAACTGCATTTCCATTCTTTTCGATTTTTGTTCTCCTTCCGCGTGTAAAAATTAAGCATTCACGCCTGCCATGCTTGAAACTCTAACAATTCGTTGAAAACCAAACAGATTTAGTAATGTAAGAATTATGTTCGATCGGAGAGTAGATAAATATTCGTGAACGATCGCAGAAAGCGGCGATCCGACGTGACACGTGGCGACGCGTTTGTTGGAGGAAAGAATGGTAACACGCTGGTGCAACGGTTTGAAAGGGCGAGAACAACGAGTGGAAATTGAAGGAAAGCCACCGTGTCGCGTCTATTCTCGGTGGTATTAAATTCGCGAAAGTAGGTCGTGAACTTGGATGCGCGATATTAAATGAAAAACGAAGGGGGGGCGGAGTGCGGCGCGCCGGGGTTTTTTGGAAACGGGAAAAATTGGAACGGTCCCCGCGACATTAACCGTTGTGCAAACTCCGCGACTTGGCTGGCCGAAGTTACGATCCCGCGGCGTACTTTATACATGTTTTCGTTTAAAGAGAACGCGTTAATACCTCCGCGTCCCGATACGTTCGCAGCACGCCGCGGCGAGGCGCATCGAAACCGGGACACCGGCCACAAAGGCAGACTTTTATTCAATGATTTCTCGCGGCAAGCGTGCAGCACCGTGGCATAATTTCTGTTTTAAACGAGATAGAACACGGCCGAGGCAGCGGCCCCGTATCAGCGCCGGAGTTTTATCGTTGTACGGCAACGCACGCGGCGCACAACCGCGCGGATTTTTCCTTTTTCGAGCCCGCGAAACGCGAGATCCCAGATACGTTGCCTCGTGGAAACGCGTACACTGTCGCGAGATCGTTTAATATGATCCACGTGGAGGGAAATGGGCTCGCCGCAACGCCCTGCCATTTTTCTTCAACAGCGGCGATGGCCGTACAACGAATTTATGCGCGCCGCGAACGTGCTCTGAAACGGTCGCGAAAAACAAAAACTTCGATCCAGATTTATTTCGCCAGTATACTGTCCGAAATTTCCATACAAAGTCGCCAAATTTTCTGACGTATTCTTAAATCAACTCGACCGTACCGATGAACAAGTGCAGACAATTCTCCATAATTGACGCTCAGATTGTGCAGAAAAATGGATAATTTGGGAAGAGGAGACACGATTATTCGAGCCTTACGGGATTGAAATTCAATTTGGAAGTTTATGAAATTATGAGGTTTGATAATTTTGTTTTTAAATTTAATCCTTAGCGCTCCGCGCGTTTCTCGAGTACTGCCTACCGGCAACTCCGGCACATTTTTGGAGCGGAGCGCCTGAGATAAGGGAAGTCTTATTTTGAGCGGGAAAGATTATACGTTAATATAATAATATATACGTTATTATATAATATAATAACGAAAGCAAGAGGAGCCTTGCGACTTGTTTTTATAGTTACCGATTGCCAACGATTATAAAAACATGGTGCAAAGCCGGAATAATCGTATCTCCTGTTCCCAAATTGTCCATTTTTCTGCATAATCTGGAGCGTCAGTAAGGGAGACATTAGCTGACGCTCAGATTGTCCACTAAAAAATGGATAATTTGTGAAGAGGAGATACGATTATTCGAGCTTTGCGGCTCGTTCTTATAATTGTGGACGATTTATAATTATAAAAATAAACCGTAAAGCTCGAATAATTGTATTTCCCCTTCCCAAATTGTCCATTTTTGTGGACAATCCTGAGATGAAGGAAGTCTTATTTTGAGCGGAAAAGATTATACATCCTTGCAAATGCATTTGACTTTATTTATTTTATAAATATACATTTTCCTATTGTAAATAAAAGATAAACTTTAAATTCTGTAATTCACCATGGTGCGATATCTTTGGTAACAATCTCCCATGTGCATTCTGCGTTTACTTAGACAAGTGTCACAGTATTCACTTTGCCAAATAGAGTTACCAGATATTTCTTTCAAGTGTAGAACATTTTCTGCGTAATTGTTGGTTTCCTTTATAATTTCATTTACCAATTCGTCCGTGAAAAATAATTTAAGATATTGTATCGGCTGTTCAATGTTTGTAGGAACTTGTGGTCCAATGACCTGTGGCAATACGCTAAAAGGTATTCCATCTGGAATATGTAATTCTTCCGTAACATCACGCCATTCGTCCAAGTCTTGTAACGAATCTTCGCTTTCACTTTCAATAATTCTCATTCTTCGTCTCTTTGGTAGTATAATTTCGCTACTACTACTCGAAGCGTCAGAATCATAACCAACATTGTCTTCCGCAATGTCTTTTAACTCTTCAAAATCAAATACGTCTTCGGTATCACTCGGCTCTAAATTCTCATCATAATATTTATTTTTATCCGTGTTGCTAACCACAGAAAAGGTCAAAAAATGGTTTAATCGTAATGGTACAGACTTAGCACGTTTTAACTACAGATAACAATTGCTAACGCCGACGATAACGTATGCTAAAAACATTTAGCTTCGGAGTTACGGAACAAATGACAAATGTCTCCGTAGCGGAGCCTTCGGAGCGCTAAGGGTTAAGAGATCACGGCTTGTTTTTATAGTTACCGACTGTCAACAACTATAAAAACGAGTCGCAAGGCTCGAATAATCGTATCAGCTCTTCCCAAATTGTCTATTTTTGTGCAGAATCTGAGCATCAATTAGACAGAATTCACTGTAGTTCGGACATTTCGGGAAATGTGTCACTTTTTAGTCCGTTTCATAGTTCGCTGTAATCGTTGCCGCAGGAAATGTAACTTACAAGCTGTTTCTTGTAACCTATGAACCCGGGGATTTTCATGGAACTGCAATTTCGCGTTTCACGTGCCACTTTTTTCGATTACAGATCCGAATAAAGCCCTCAGCGACAGTGTCGCTTGAAAAGTAAATATTATGAATAAATAAATACATCGACAGATTGCGAGCACGTTATCGAATCAAACGGGCAATAAATCCGTTCTGTGAAGCTCGAATTAGAGGGAAAACCGTGACTAGTTTTTTGGTGAGCCCGGTACGCAGGACTGATCGATAGAATTTTAATGTTCGCGACTCATTTAACCTGGTAAAATACAACAGGTTCATTCTCGTCGATTTGCTTCGCGTTCTCGTGCTGCTCGAAGCAAACATCGGGGGCCGACATCGCAACGATAATTGGCCCGTGATTCCAGCCTTAGCAGCGTTAAACCACCGATAAATGCTGAACGTCAGAAGAGAGCCTATGCTCGAACAGTTCTGCGTGCGCGATTCCTTTCGAGCTTATCATCTCGACACGAAAAACTCCGATTAACCGGCTTAGCGGCTCGATTAAGTTTGAAAAACGGACAGACCATTTCCGGTACGTCTAACACGCACACTCCAATCATCATTTGTTTAACCCTCGAACGCTCCCATTGACAAATACACGATCGATGCTCTCGTGACCATTAATCCTTTTAAAAATTAATTGCGCCATATCGATCGTCGGATAACGCTCGGTACATTTTTCCTTTGAAAGGAATTATTGGATTGGCAATACGTAACCGTAATGAACTTATTGTCCGAGAGCAAAAACAATTCGACGTTCTCGGAACCGTCTTTAATACATTGGCCGTCGTGCCAATATGCTTTGATATACTTTATTTAACACTTGAAATTGAGATTTTTGAGCTAATCTTATTATATCTCGCTAATTTTATTAGCATCCATAAAACGTAAAAATGTTCGACAAGTAATTGATGTGATAAAACTTGACTTCTCAATTTACATTTCGTTAAATAATATACTCGAGGATTGCGACACTTTCGGGGTCATTGACGTGGCAGGCAAAGCGTTAATCGAATTAAAGTTGAGAAGATAACAATGATGTTTGATATCAATTATTCTTACGTTTTCCAGATCCTAATAATTTTAAACATTTATATTATATTATTATTTTTATATATAAATATATATATATATATATATATTATAATAATTTTAATAATTTTCAAGGAGCAAATAATTTCAAAATATAGTTGATACTAATACATTGTTGACCGGCAAATTTACGACATCTGGACATTAGAACATGAATTAATTCGTGACCGGTGTGTTAACAATGTGTTAACAATGTGTTAACAGCTAAAGCTTTTCTATTTTTAAAATAAAAATAGAAAAGTATCGAATGTGTCGATGCTTGCCCTCGAGACCTAACCGTAACCATAACCATAATTTTGTTCTCGGGATTCCCAAGTCAGTGGTTGCTACAGATCCGCTGAGTAAAGACCATCCTTCCGTGCCGTGAGATAAAACCATTTTTCTGCCAGAAAGTACCACAATGTACATTCCACTTTGAATCCATTTCCAATAGTAGCTCCGCGGTATCTAGATGCAGAAGGTGCCCGGAGGAGAACGCGGAGGGTTCTATTTTAAAGATTCCCGTTCTAGACACAACAAAATGAATCTTGATTCCGATCTCCTGACAGAAAACAGACGCGGGCACCAGCATCCAAGGGTTAAGTAATCTCTTGGATTTTCCGAGACTCCATTTCGGTGGAGGGTGAATCCGCACAATGCTGTATTCGCTCAAAGAGATAGAGAGAGCGAGAGAGAGAGAGAGAGAGGAACACACACACACACACACAGAGAGAGAAAGAGAGGAACACACACACACACACACAGAGAGAGAGAGAGAGAGAGAGAGAGGAAGAGAAACAGAGAGAAAAAGAGAGAGAGAGGAAGAGAGACAGAGAGAGAAAGAGAGGAATAGAGAGAGAGAGGAATAGAGAGAGAGAGGAAGAGAGACAGACAGAGAAAGAGAGGAATAGAGAGAGAGAGGAAGAGAGACAGAGAGAGAAAGAGAGGAACACACAGAGAGAGAGAGAGAGAGAGAGGAAGAGAGACAGAGAGAGAAAGAGAGGAATAGAGAGAGAGAGAGGAAGAGAGACAGAGAGAAAAAGAGAGGAACACACACACACACACAGAGAGATAGAGAGAGAGAGAGAGAGGAAGAGAGACAGAGAGAGAAAGAGAGGAACAGAGAGAAAGACAGAGAGGAAGATAGAGGGAAAGAAAGCAGGGTTCTAAAAAGACTTTGAAAAGGGGTGCTGGATGCCAAAAAAGAAAAGTCTGTGGCGTCTCTATAGCGCGGAGTCCGAGCGATGCTATGTAGAACGAGCCAACAGAACAGACGTTTCAAGGGGGTATTCTAGTGTGGCCAAAGTTTTTTCTAGCTTCCTTTGAGATTATTTTGTGAAGATGCTACGACACCCTGTGCAAGAAAATTTACAAACTTTATTTATGCGTGCTTCAAGCACATTTGTCATTTCTTTCGCTCGAGAAAAGAAGAAATTTGTGGCACTGGCTGCTTCGAGGCAATTGTACAATTTGAAGAACGTCTCATGGTACCCGAGACTACGGCCATTTTGTTTATCCGAAGTGAACAAACGCGCGAGATTCTTAATTGCTATAAATGAGGCTATTAAAACGTACTTTGTTAATCTTCACTGTACATCTTGCTTAAAAATTTCATATGTTACGCACATGGTGTCATGCACACTAGAAAATTAAAATGGCAGTCACGGTTAAATTACTTACTATTTCGGGTCCGAAAAATTAGTAAATATTCTTCAGACGTTCTAAAATAAAGGTGAACAGCGTTTTTTTTTTTAAATATCGCTGTTACGTAGTAAAAAAAATCCGGAAAGTTCTCGCTTCGTGATTTGTTCAATACTTCGTACGCGGCTCGTCCACCAAAGGAAAAGTTGAATCACGGGCGGTAACAAATAGAAACCATTGAGGATGTGGATTTGGT
This sequence comes from Megalopta genalis, assembly GCF_051020955.1. Classification (NCBI taxonomy): domain Eukaryota; kingdom Metazoa; phylum Arthropoda; class Insecta; order Hymenoptera; family Halictidae; genus Megalopta; species Megalopta genalis. Next base: position 17,050,723 of record NC_135013.1, read on the forward strand.
TGGATATTGCTTATTTTAATTTTTTTGCCAAGACAATGTTCTAAATTATTGTGTTTTTTATAGTTTTAATATAATATACTTTTTAATATTATATAATTAATTTAATTTTAATAATAATATATAATAAATTTAATTTAATTTTTTAATATTAATTAATCTAATATTAATATAGTTTTAATTTATTATAGTTTAAAAACTATTGTGTTCTTTTTACATTAAAAAGAATTGATTTTTTCGACCGGTTTTTTTAAAAAAGAAACTATGCGTTAAGGGTTTAACAGATCTCGCTCGGAATGTTTCAGGGACAGACACCGCAGGCGGAGGACGAGAACACGCCGCAGAAAAGGGTGGACAAGATCTTCGATCAAATGGACAAGAACCACGACGACAAGCTGACGTTGGAGGAGTTCCGGGAGGGCAGCAAGGCCGACCCGAGGATCGTGCAGGCTTTGTCGTTGGGCGGCGAGTAATGGGGAAGTTCGGCACGAGCGAGTCCGTTCGTTCATCGAAAGGACAGAGGAGTAATCGATCCCTCGGCCGATAAGGATAAGCGATAAGGAACCGCGTAATCGATCGCGCGTACGCACAGGTACCTAGGGTGCATCGCCTCGGAGCGGCGCCCCGAGCGACGCCAGGCGAGCGACGCCGAGCGACGAGACCTTAAACACACCTTTTTCAAACACTTCTCTTTATCCTTCTCTTCTCGCAGACAAACGGTTTTATTCCTATTTGCACGATCGTTATCGTTCCCGACAATCGTGCGACGATATTCTTAGAAAAAAGTCGTAGATGTTTCAAAGTGTAGCGGAGAAGTCGAGTAGCCGCCGATCTCCTAGTTCTTCTCGTGCTCGACTCTCGATTGTTTCGTTTACGAACGACGCGACGCGAGGAGCCGGACCTCTCTCGACACGGTACCGTGGAACCACGGAACCCTCGGGAGAACAGCCGCGGAAATCGCGGTCACCAGATTCGATCGATCGCAGACCCGGTTATTTCAATTCGACGGACTCGAAACGGCTCTGCTCCTGGAAACGGCAACGCTCGGCAGAACGCCGCGCCGGTGGTGCCCGCCTCTGGCGGGGAGGATGTTCCATCGAAATCTTGAATGATGCTGACAAAGGGTTGTTTAAAATGTATGCTCGACGCGAATCACAGCAGACCGTATATATGGGCGGTTCGGAAGCCGGTCCGGTGTAAGTCCACTTTCTCTTTGAAAATTAGTTACGCGCTGCCAACGCGTCGTTATCGTAGAATCTGCTGGTCGATTAGACAGTATACAGTAATGACTCTCTAATTGACGCTCTAATTGTCCACAAAGATGGAGAATTTTGGATTTTTATGGTTATCGATTGTCAAGAACTATAAAAACGAGCTGCAAGGCTCGAATAATCGCATCTCCTCTTCCCAAATTACCGTACATTGAAAGTACAGTAATGTCTCCCTAATTGACACTGAGATTGTGCAGAAAAATGGACAATTTGGGAAGAGGAGCCTTGCGAATTCGAGCCTCGCGACTCGATTTTATAGTTACCGATTTTCAACAGTTATAAAAACGAGCTGCAAGGCTCGAATGATCGTATCTCCTCTTCCCAAATTGCCCATTTTTCTGCACAATCTGAGCGTCAATTAGGGAGGCACTACTGTAGTCGATTTCTTTGTAAATAGACAATAGATAGTAACGCTTGCATCGTCCATGGAATAACTAAACAATATTATTCGGAGAAAATCTTTTCTAAAAAAGAAAAACTCACTTTTCTCTTTCGTTTCTCTTCCGGGGTTCAGTTCATTTAGGCCATCTTACAATAAAAATTGTACTTTGCATTATTACTAGCGTTGTTATCTTTTCACAGCTAATTAGCAGAATCCTTTTTATCACATTTCTCAGGTCAACTTACACCGATTAGCTTACGAGCCGCTCCACGCGTCGGGCAGACAGAGACGATGTTTCATGGATTTATTACCGGCGTTGTTATCTTTTCATAGTTAATCAGCAGAATCCTTTTTATCACAATTCTAAGGTCAACTTACACCGATTAGCTTACGAGCCGCTCCACGCGTCGAGCAGACAGAGACGATGTTCCATGGATTTTTACGAAAATTCCGATAGATAGTCGTTCACGATTGGCTTTATCGTTAACGAAGATACCTTTCGGAGGAGGCAGATGAACGGCGATAGCGACGATGGCTCGATTGGCCCGATCGAGTACTTTTCGCCAGAGGTGGTCCAACGGAGCCATGGGGAGGAACGATAACGGCACCGTTTCGAGAGCTGTCGCGCGTTTCCCTCGGCGTTCGCCCGAGGAAACGAGATATCCCGGGGATTAAAGTTGAGGCAACGATGGCAAAGGGAACGTCCTGCTCGATAATAGACGAGTGCAATTGCGCTGGCCGCTTATATCGACCGGCCGTGGCGCTTAACGCGTTCAGCCCCGCCGGAAGATTTATCGTAGATTGGCAGACCGAGCGACGGCGCGGCACGGCGCGGCGCGACGCGGCGAAAAGTTTCGGGCTCGGCAGACGGAGCAATTTTCGCGTAATCCCCCGAACGATCGGCGATTAATTATATTTTTCGATACGTTCGAGCGCCGGCGGATCGATCCGGAGCCTCGCCGGAGCCGTCTCCTCGCGAACGCTGACGCCGGGGCCCGATACGGTCGAAGCGTTGAAAGAAAAGGAAACGGAAGAGCGCCGCCGACGAAAGAGGCTGGGAAGTGATTAAAGCGAGAGGGAAGCGGGAAGGCCGAGTGTTTCCCGAAGCGCGTTTCAGGCTGGCGGACGCGTGGGCGGACCGGAATCCGACGGAGAATGCAGCCGAGACCTGGAATATAAGAAGAAAGAGGGTGGTGCGAAACGGCCGAGCTAAATTTTCCCGACCTTCTCTCCCGACCGCGACGCTCTAATGCCCGTTCTCGCCGCGTTTTTCCGCTTCTTGGTGCGAGGATCCAGCCCGTGGGAAAGACAATTTCGCTCGCCCTCGAACGCTCGTATTTCCTAGAGCTTGCAGATTCCGTTTCCATTTGCGCGATCAGCTTTCCTCGGATCGGCGTTGCGCGCCGATGGCGGCCGAACCAATGGCGGACTAAATTTCTTTTCTCTCTCTCTCTCTCTCTCTCTCTCTCTCTCTCCCTCTTCGTTGAAACGCGTAATATTCGAGGAGAAGATCGCTGTAGGTAAAGCGATGTCGGGTGTTTCATCGCTGGTCGATCGATGAAAAGCAAAACCGCGTGGCCATTTATTGGATAGGTCAACAACTCGATTCGTTTCTCCATTCGCGGAGTACCGTAGCCTTTGCGGCGATTAAGCTCCTTTGCGAATCCCCGCCCCCCTCCCCAAGATTACCTCGAGTCTCTCTTCTATCGTTTGCAGCGATTACGGCGAGTGGCCGAAGACGCCGCTTTTCGATAGAAGGAAATATAACGTATATATATACCGGAGCTAATTTGCAATGCAACCGAATAGCTTCGAATTAGCCGGGGGACAAAAGCTCTCTCCGCGGAAACGCCGCCAAACGGACTTAAACCGTCTCTGTTTTCGTTTTCCCGTCGCATTATGTATTTACCGCGCCCCGAAGGCGCGCGGGCTGTCCCTTTAAAGAATCATTCGACAGCATTACGCTTTAAACGGGCCTGCAGCAGACGAAGGCTCGTTAAAATTTCAAGCCTCGACAGCCAGAGCAGTTTTCGAGGACAACAAAAACGAGAAGCGGAGAGACAGAGAGAGAGAGACAGAAAGGGAAGCAACTTGTTTCGGGTCTCAACCGGCTTCGGTTCGCCGATCGTAAAACGGCATGGAGAACCGTGCGCGCCGGCTTCTTTGGGTCTCTGAAAAATTCACGCGGGAATCAGAATTTCAAATCCGCAGCCCGGCACATGAATCGAACCGTTTCCGCCGCGTCAGCCGTCCGATCCGACAGTGTTCAAACGGCGATTCAATGGAAATAACGAGAGCGCCGGATTGAAGAGGCCGATTTCTCGGCGGATCGTTGATTAAGAATCGAAACGCATGAATGTTCATGATGTTTTTCTCACGAAGCAGCTCCGAGTTCACGCGCGGCTCGTTAACGAACGTAGCTCGTCGCCGCCCTCGTTGCATCCCTCGCGAGCACCCAAACCCTCCTCGAACTGCTCTTTCAGCCGGACCTTGGTGCTCTTCGCCAACCGAGTTGCCTCTTGTCCCTTCCTTCGAACCCTTAATTCAACCAGATAGCATCTGGCGCATCTCTGCGTTTCCCTTAACTTTCGCGCGTCCCTTCGCGGATCTTCGAAACGAACTTCAAAGTTAAATCAACTTCCTCCTCAAACCGAGCTGAAACGCGTCGATCCGAAATATCCCAGGGAACTTTTATTTTCGCGCCGATCCCCAGCGTGGAAATAATTTTGCGTAACCATTTTTTTTTTTCGAAGCGCAGGAGGGTTAACTGCAGCCCCTTGACACGGAAGAGGAGCGATTACAGGGAAAAGAACGGAGGCGCGGGTTTAAAATAGAAACAAAGGCGAAAGAAGGGGCCGGGAGTTTTACGCGGACGAGCTCGATACTACCAAACCGGGAAGTTAAGAAGCGATCGCGCGACGATCCTGTATCGAAGTTAACGCGAAATTCGCGGGAATCGATACTCGATCACGTCCGACTAATTGGCGATAAGCGTTCCTTATCGGCGAGAAGCCGGCGCGGGATCGCGACGCGGAAGCGCGGCGAGAGTTTCACACCGGCGCAAAATTCTTTCGCGTGCTCGTCGAGTCGACAACGAAATGCACTCGCCGCGGAAGGGTTAATTAAACGGCATCATGGGCGGCCGTTGCGCGGAACGCGGCGCCTTCGGGAGCGGCAATTAATCTTGAGCTCTTCCGTCCCAGGAATGAATACTCCGAGGAATTTCAGGCTTGTCAACGGCCGAGGCACACCTGGCCGTTAGCGCCACATTTTTTTTTCCACCGGCGTGGTTCACCGTCCCCGCCGAATTCCAGCGTTAACGTTAACACGCGCCGTTGTCTTTGTCAAAGTCGGCCCTCGCCTCGTCCCGGCGAGCTCGCGGCGGCCTTCTTCTTTAATTCGCAGCTCGGATGGGAGTGGCATCATTTTCCTCGAGAGCCCCCGGCTGCACCCCCATAAATCCTCCGGCCCGTTTCCACGCCGGTCTTTTCCACCGTTCCACCCCTGTACACCGTTGCGCAACAACGTTCCGTTATGGAATCCGCCGTCCGAACGGAAACTCACCCCGTTCGTTCCACTTGCCGGTCTCCGTAATCGCGCGCCGCCTAACGATCTTACGCAACGATAACGCGCGCATGCACGCACGTGCACCGGAATCCCTCTGAGAACGCGAGCTCGTCTCGAGCCGCAGCAATATTCGTAAATTGCAACAGCCACCCCCTCCGCGCACCGCCCAGGCGTTTTACGAGTTCTCCCCGTGCCGCCGGCCACGATCGCGCTAAGGCCAAACGCCGAGGCGATTACATATTTAACCGCGTGATTAAGGGCTGATAGCCGAGCGTATTATTTACCAGGCCGAGAGCCGGTGTGTTTCGTCGTGGAATTCCAAACGCAAGGAATCGCCCGGAGGGGGAGAGGGGGGGGCAGCTGTGCTAGCTTCATTGAAATTCAGGAAGAAATATCGGACAACAAAACCCCCGCGCGCGCGCCACGCCTCGAGCGAAAATTCGTGTCAGATATATTTTTGCCGGGGGAATCGCGCGGAATTTTTAGTTCCCTCGGTGTTTCCCAGTTGCGCAACACGCGGTAACGAGAGCAAGCTGGCCAAGAAACGCCGTCGGTTCGTTCGCGTGGAACATCACGGAACATCCAGGCCGAAAAAAGTCGCCGCCTCTTATTCATCCGGGCGCGGCAACCGCGTCGAAAAGTTTCGCCGAAGTTTCCCCTGATTTATGCCGGGGCAACCGAGGGACGCCCGCTTTCGGGATATACGTCTGTTGGCTCGAAACATCGAGGCGATCGGCCCTCGGCTACGTTTTTCGTCGATCGAACGCCCACCCGGGTGGGACGCCTACGTTTCTGCACGCGCCGGCCGCGCACAGCCTAGTTGGAAAATGATCCGCGATTAATCGAGCACGGTGCGTACCAGCCGGATTAAAGCCGTTCCGAAACTTCGGGGACGAACGGAGACAACGGAGCGTATTTCCCGTCGCTGCTTGTAATTTCCGTGGCTCCTCCTCCGGCTCCGGGATCCGGGAGATTGCTATTCTCGAGCCGGTCGTGCTCGCTGCTGGGGAAGCACGGTGAATCGGAATTTCGCGAGCTCCAGCGAGACCGTCGAGTTTCCCTAATTTTTGGAAGCCGGAATCTCCATTCGGAAAATTCGAAACGATTCTCTAATGTGACTCTCGATAGACGCTGTGTATGCTAGATTGTGACTCGAAGTTTGTGCACGAACCATTCCAGTGCCAGGACCGATTTGCTGCGCACCTTTCTAAATTCTAGTTAATTGCTTTCATGAAGAAGGAAATGTTCTAGAGGAAAGTTTTCCGTACTTATCGCTTCGAAACGTAGAAGATATGGAACACGATTTTAGTATGATGAATAAATGAGCTGTTTATTTTGAAAGTGGCATAAGTCGCTTTGTTTTTAAGTCGATGTATTTAAGGGTTTGCGTTTTAACACGTTCAAAAATATGGTTGCTAACTTTCGAGAAGATTTACTTGTATTTGTTATCTCGGGATACTGAGAGATATTTTTCTCGGTATAAATAATTTCGTATAAACATTAAAAAATCACCACTTTTGATTACGGTAATAATATAATATATATTATATATTATATTATATTATATTATATTATATTATATTATATTATATTATATTATATTATATTATATTATAGTATAGTATATTATATTATATTATATTATATTATATTATATTATATTATATTATATTATATTATATTATATTATATTATATTATATTATATTATATTATATTATATTATATTATATTATATTATATTATATTATATTATATTATATTATATTATATTATATTATATTATATTATATTATATTATATTATATTATACTATATTATATTATATTATATTATATTATATTATATTATATTATATTATATTATAGTATAGTATATTATATTATATTATATTATATTATATTATATTATAATATATTATATTAATTATAATAATATGGCACTTTCAAAATAAACGGCTCAAATGTCAACTTTTATATTTGTATCGTTGCGCGTGGACAATTATTTTCTGTGATAATATCTCTTTGTACGTGATAACGCATCGGCCTGCGAAGAGCAAACGGTTGAAGATACAAATTTCAATTTTCCTTCGGTCAAGAATCTGATCGAGAAGAATTCGTAGTCGTTTCTGACCATAATTTCTGGAACTGTTCTCGTAAAAATGGTGTGGGGGGGGGGGGGGGTCGTGCACGATCCGACGCAATCTCCTGCTCGGGGAAGCCTGCATGTCGGTCGTTGCGCATTCAAAGTTGGCTATCGGTTGAATCCAGCAAATATTTGACGACCAAACTGTTGTTCGCGCGAACAGACGCACGCGATACCGAGAAGCTCCGTACACGCCCAATGCCTATCGAAAAATCCCACGTATTGGCAGCGTTCCCGCACCGCCGCCGCTCCCACGGTTCGTTCGGCTTTTCCGCCGTCTTCTCCATCCAGACCGATTCATCTTCGGTCCAACTTATTTGATTCGATTAGCACGACTACCGAACCGTCGGCCGTAAAAATACCACCGAATCGAAGTAATTTATTTAATGGAACCAAAACTGGTAATTCTAAATGTATCACTCCGGCTGATACATTTATGGTAATGCCTCGAACGCGAACTTTGACTCTATCAGCCTGAGTAAATTTCGAGCGACGCGTTGCGATCCTCTGCGGACTCGAAAGAAATTGGTGTTCTCGACGCTGCGACCGAAATTGTCTAATCGCTGAAACTGCAGGATATTATATTTTATATTATATATATATAAATATATTATATTATATTATATATATAAAGTTTGCGAACATTTGTCTTACGATTATTGATAACACAAAAATATGTCTATTCAAGTACATAGAATGATAAAAATTGTACACTACGTTCGAACGAAAATAATCGGTTGCGTTCAATGCTCGGCAGTTGTAGAGTTTTAACCCCTTGACGTACCATTTTTGCGATTTTAAATGCTTCGATCGCAATAATTTCTTAGAAGAGAAAGAAAATTGATCCTTGATTGCTTGATAAAAATGATGCTTAATAATTAATTGATGCCTAAATTTACTCGAATGCTTAGATATCGATGAAGGAGAGATTAGAATTTGATTCCAATTTTAAAGGACAGAATAACATCTGCACTCGATAATTTATTACCAGAAATTTTCACGACGAGTCGGACTCGTCGAAGTACAGCAATACAAAGGCGATTTGAAATGTTTCGATCGCAATGATTTCTTAGAAGAGAAAGAAAATTGATGCTTGATTGCTTAATAATTAAATTTACTTGACTTAATAATTAATTGATGCTTATTATTAATAATAATAATAATAATAATAATAATAATAATTGCTTATTATTATTAATTGATGCTTATTAACTTAAATTTACTCGAATGCTTAAACATCGATGACAAGAGATTCGAATTTGATTCCAATTTTAAAGGACAGAATAACACCTGCACTCGACAATTTATTACCAGAAATTTTCACGACAAATCGGACTCGTCGAAGTACAGCAATACAAAGGCGATTTGAAATGTTTCGATCGTAATAATTTCTTATAAGACAAAGAAAATTGATGCTTGATTGCTTAATAATTAATTGATGCCTAAATTTACTCGAGTGCTTAAATATCGATGACAAGAGATTCGAATTTAATTCCAATTTTAAAGGACAGAATAACATCTGCACTCAATAATTTATTACCAGAAATTTTCACGACGAGTCGGACTCGCCGAAGTACAGCAATACAAAGGCGATTTGAAATGTTTCGATCGCAATGATTTCTTAGAAGAGAAAGAAAATTGATGCTTGATTGCTTAATAATTAAATTTACTTGACTTAATAATTAATTGATGCTTATTATTAATAATAATAATAATAATAATAATAATAATAATAATAATAATAATTGCTTATTATTATTAATTGATGCTTATTAACTTAAATTTACTCGAATGCTTAAACATCGATGACAAGAGATTCGAATTTGATTCCAATTTTAAAGGACAGAGTAACATCTGCACTCGACAATTTATTACCAGAAATTTTCACGACGAGTCGGACACGCCGAAGTACGACAGCACACTTTTCCTTAGATCGTTTCGAATAAAATTTGATCGAACCGCGCCGTCTTATTTAGTCGTTTAACGAGACGCGAGAAAGACTGAATAAGAACGGAATAACGACGCGAACGCCGGCATTAAACGAGGCATTACCGTATTTACCGCGACGATGGATTCGACGTTTTCATCCGGAGATTAACTTCACCGGCGGTTCGAACCGGTCGCTAGCCCGCGATTCTGGAAGGAAAATGGTTCTCGCGGCGGCGGAACGCTCGCGTAATACCTTTTCCGTGTCGATGGTCTTATGTAAATTCCAGCGGAGCGATATAAAGCGACACGGAGAGAGAAAGAAAGGGAACGAGTAAGCAGAGAGTAAACATCTGCGGCGGGGAAATGTGTGCCGGGGGCTTCGAAATTGCCGATTCGCGGGGATCTTCCCTCGAATCTCGAATATTGCCCTTCGTTCCGTGAAGTTTGCAGAACCCTCGTCGCCAGGCGAAACACGTCCAAGCAGATTCCGTTGATTCTTCGCTTCGGTCGCCTAAAATCTTCGAACGGATTTGCCGGCCCGAATCTAATAGACACGAGTTCCAAACATATGGGATTCCTTTATCCGACTGATCAAAGTTCAAAAAACTTTCCATTGGATCGCGGGGTGAATGACGATGCGGCGACGCGGCGGTGGTAGCTTTTCCCAAAACGTTCGACGCGATTCGTAACCTCGTACGATTTTTATGGAAATCGGTGTTCTTACGTTTTCGAGGTTTATATCATTTCTTGTGTATATCGATCATTTTCGGATATTTCGCTGCAATTGTATAATTGGAATATAAAATTTAACAAGGCGATCTTAATTTAACACTTTGCACTCGAGTGGTGTCTCTAAGGCGACGCTAAAATTTGCTGCACCGTTTTCAAAAAGAATTTTCACATTATTAAATTTATCTGCATTCGACAAATTATAATAGTGGCTACTATATATAGTGTGGCTACATACTACTGTAGTAGTGGCTACTCACTACTATAGTAGTGGCTACTATATATAACTACTATATATGACTACTATATATAGCTACTATATATAGTAGTGGCCACTATATAATAGTGGCTTCTATGATTCATTCACGTTCAATTTTATGTGTAGCAAATAAAAACAATCATATCAAATGGAAATACTGAAGTTTGAAACAAATCCCTTCATTTTCGAATTCAAATAATCTCGAGTGCAAAGGGTTGAACGTCTTTAATCTCCTGACGTACAATGACAAGTTGGGGTCGTAATTCATTTCACGTGCCACTGTTAGACTTTATTATTGGATTACTCGGTTGCTTCGCTCGTGCGTCGATTCCGGTTTGTTTACAATGTTCAAGATGCCCCACCCTCCCACCTTCTCGACAGTGCCGATAACAAAGTTTCGTCCACGAATCAGTACTCCAAATATGAAAATAAAACATTCTCTTTCTCAGCTTGCACGTGACTGTTCAGTTGAGCCAAATTAAATAGTATTTTTCGAACGCATCAAATTTCAATATTTTTATGTCAAGGGGTTAATATTGATCTCGGAGAGCATTGATAGGCACAACACTTTGAACTTGAATATCTTAAAAATGGGCAAAACAAATCCTTGCAGCATATTTTGCATTGCGTTTGTGCAAAGTTCATCTTCATAGCACATACTTGAATGGTAAAGTGATTCAGAAATGATTCTTCTTAACCCCTTTGCTCTGCGATTTCTTTCACAGCTACGTCGACGGACTCTTGTTCGTCGCTAACAAAATCCCACGGCAGACAGATCATTTTTATATTCGTTGTATATTCCAACCTACACTTTAATGTTTAAACATTGACGATAGAAGGATAGAATTTCATTCGAATTTAAAATATACGAATAACATTCATATTTATTAGATCACGTTCCAAGTCCTCGCAACGAGTCTGACACAAAGATTAAGGATAAACTTCAGCTTGACCTATCTTTTACCCATTCTATGACGACGTTTAATTGATGATTTCTACGCGACCGACATTGTGCAACGTATACAATCAATAAGCGTGCACGATATTTAAAAACTTCATACGGCATTACGTGCTCCGAGCTGAAAACACGTATACATACGTACTACAGCAACTTTCGCTATTATTCGCAAATTGTGCCTCGACCAACATTTCGGGAAAAGGTAGCACGCCGCGCGGCGTTTCGATGGGAAAATTGATTCCGCCGATCGCGCGCGCCTGGAGTGAAATTTTGAATGGCGGCGGCGGGCATATGAGTGTACAGGAGCCGCGGGGGCGAAGCTTTGCAGCCGCTTACGTGCCGCTGCGACCAAAGGGGTAACGTTGACCCAGCGGCATCGATTTGATCCGGCTCGGTTTCAATCGAGTCAATACAGAGAGAGAGAAAGAATTGCCGTCGGCTCTTTTTCGTAAAGTCGCGACGGGCCTCGGTCGTGTCGCGCGCGTCGATTTTCGGCTGTTTACAACCGCGGCACCCTCGCCGATTCGCGCCGATTCCTTCGTTCCCGCGCGGCGTCGGCTCGCCGTCTCGCATTCCCTCGACCTTTGTGTCCCTCGGCCGGTCGATGAGAGCGGCGCTCGGACAAAATACCTGCATACCATTGCCAGATTTTCGAGTCACTTGTTGCGCCCGATCAAAAGCGCGACGCGCGAGGAGGCTCTCTCTTTTTATCTGTTGCGCGGGAAGATCCCGACAAAGCCGAGCGAAGAAACTCTCCGCGTTGTTCGTACACCTAAATGGCGAACGTTTAGCTAAAACCAGACTCTTCTTTGTCTGTCTTCTTACGATCTTCTAGCAAGAAATCGAAGCGATAAGAAAAACACACGTTGGTATCGTTACGATTAGATGATGCGAAGCGTGGACGCGTCGCGTCGATGGCTCGAGAAACGAAGCTGTTCTTCCTCGGAAGCGGAACACCGCTTCGGCGAAGGGGCGTGCGACTTAAGTACCTGTGATACGCGCGCGAGATTACTACTTTTCGAGCACATTTTTCCAATTCGAGCGCCAACGTTCTCCGCGGTCGTCGAGACGGTCGGAAAAATTCAAGCGGCTCCGAATGGAACTCCGGTTTGTACGTTGTCGTTCGGCGTTGCCGTTTCGGCGAACGGAGAGATTGGAGAACGAAACGGGACGGGGCAAGAGGTACCGGTGGCGTCCGTCACCGATGAACAGTAGCAATAATCGAAGAACTTTGTTAGCAATGTTAAGAAGACATTTCAAGAGGTCGATCGTAAGAACGTCAAAGGGCGACTCGTACAGGCGCGATCCACGATCCGACGGGTACGAGAGATTCTGGCTCGTTCCACGACGGGCATTGTGTAATTAACGAGGGATTAACGGCAGTTTAAGTCATCGTTTCGTCGGTTTATAAAATGTCCGTGAAATACGGACCTCGCGGCGGCTTTCGCCGGATCTTTATTTTCGCCGACTGTGCTCGCGAATTTTCACCTCGGAGACTGCGCTTCGGTTCGGGATGAATTCTATTTATTTTTCTTCTTTTTTGAAACTTACGGTAGACGTTTAAAACAATGCTGGTGAAGTGGCTGGCGGATTGGCGAAACCCTAAATAAAATATTACTTCGATTTCCTTAGAATTTTTTCAGAGTGTTCGGATTCGAGGTAAAAAGAAAAACGATTTCAAGTCGATCGATCGAATGGTTCGCAGAGATAAAAATTGCTGCGCGAGCCAATTATCGGGAAAACAAAAATGCGGCAGAAATTTAAAGGCCGGCATTTTCCAAATAAATTCCGAATCAAGGAAACGTTGGCTAAAACCCGGCCCCAATTTCCCGTCCGCTACAGCACGGCGTTGGTCGGTTGTCGACGAAAATCCGCGACAGCGGCGAGGAAAAATCGATTAGTCGCGCAACGACCGTCGCTCGGAACGGAATCCTCTATCCTCGGTAATAGAAAATGCCGATGGACGTCCGGGTAGAGCGCGAAACCACGACGATCTTTCGAAACTCGTCCTCTCGGGCGACCAGCCGACGTTAGGATCGACGAGTCCGGCCCACCGATTCGCTGGAACCGAGTTTTAACGACCTTTCGCGTTGTTTAGCAAACTCGGAGAACTCGCGCTGAGAAACTTTCGAGATGGGATTTAGCTTTGCTTCCAGCTGCAAACTGAAAACGGAATTACGAATCGCGCGAGGCGAACGCTGGCTGGCCGCTGAATGGCAGACGCTGCTGACAGCACGAGCCCGGCTCTCGTCGCGCCTCTCGCTGGCAGTCAACTCGATATCCTGCTGAAGCAATTTTTAGTTTGCTCGACTGCCGCGTGAAGGATCACGCTCCCACACAAAGAAGCCGTTCTATTTTTCTATTTGTTCCGATCGTTGCCGGAGGATCGTCGTCGTTCAAAGCCTCGGCCAACGCCGGAACGTCATTTCGCGCGCCGCGCGCATCGCCGATTCTTCTTCTTCGCTCAGATTCGGGTCTCGCGATTCACCCGCAAATCCTACAACAACAACGATCGGCAACGCTTTTTCGCAGCGGCAGTTTACGTTTCCGTAGCGAACCCAGAGCAACTTAACGCTAAACCTACCGTGCCGGTCGAAATGAACGGTCTCGCATTTTTTATTTATTTTTGAAGCGTTGAAAATACGGGGTCGCCTTCTTAACCGCTTGCTCTATTTGGTAGAGCAAGTGGTATTTTACATATGGTGGTATTTTACAGCTTGATACATTCTTACGCAGGAGAATGAATATTTATAATTATTGTGTCGTCGATCTTTTCTTTGGTAATTAAATATTGATAACGGAAGAGTAGGATCTGATTTCGATCTAAAAGACGTCACGTTTGGCAGATTCTGTGCTTATCTTATTTATTATCACATATTTTTCTTTTTCTTTTCTTTTCTGCGCTCTGATTATTATCGTACTTTTTGCATTGCATAACAAAGGGCTGATCCCGTTAACAGAATAATCGCTATTATTATTATTAGTCTCCGTAACAAGACCGATACGATTATTGTAGGGCAAGGGGTATGGAAACGATCGAATAAACTCCTTCATTCAAGTTTATATTGCAATTACATGTAACATTTTTTCTTTTTATAAACGTTATTATTATTATTATTAGTCTTCGTAATAAGTCTGACACGATATTGTAGGGCAAGGGGTAAAGAAATGATCGAATAAATTCCTTCATTCGAGCTTATATTGCAATTATATATAACATTTTTTCTTTTTCTTTTCTTTCTTTCTCTGCACTCTGATTATTATTGTACTTTTTGTATTGTATAACAAAGGGTTGATCCTGTTAACAGAATAAACATTATTATTATTAGTCTTCGTAACAAGCCTGACACGATATTGTAGGGCAAGGGGTAAAGAAATGATCGAATAAATTCCTTCATTCGAGCTTATATTGCAATTATATATAACATTTTTTCTTTTTCTTTTCTTTCTTTCTCTGCACTCTGATTATTATTGTACTTTTTGTATTGTATAACAAAGGGTTGATCCTGTTAACAGAATAAACATTATTATTATTAGTCTTCGTAACAAGTCTGACACGATATTATAGGGCAAGGGGTGAAGAAACGATCGAATAAATTCCTCCCCCCCCCCATTCGAACTTATATTGCAATCATATATAACATTTTTTCTTTTTCTTTTCTTTCTTTCTCTGCACTCTGATTATTATTGTACTTTTTATATTATATAACAAAGGCTTGATCCCGTTAACAGAATAAACATTATTATTATTATTATTATTATTATTATTATTATTATTATTATTATTATTATTAGTCTTCGTAACAAGTCTGACACGATATTATAGAGCAAGCGGTAAAGAAACGATCGAATAAACTCCTTCATTCGAGCTTAAATTGCAATAAAAGTGGCGAGAAGTTTCAATAAACTCAGTCTTCTCATTCCTATGAAGCAACGCGCGTTCATTAACGTTCCGAGCTCGGTAGGTCTAGAGTTAATCGTAGCCATCAACGTGATTTCTTGGTTAACGATTCAAACTGTTATCGAGGATATGATATCGAGAATCATATGAAAACCGTTTCCAAAGGAATAAATAAGTAAGGGATACCCGTAAATTGATCGACGGTCGTTACAAGGGAAAGATCGTGCGAGCTCTCTCTCTACTCTCTCGTGCGCTCGGTCGAGCGAAATCGTATGAAAATCACGGGATGATTGCAGACTCCGCGACCCCGCTCGTTTACATTGCGACTCTATAGGACGACTCGATCCGAGAAGAGAAGAATCAACGATGCGCATGATCGTTTTCGCCGGCGATCCGCGATCGATCGTCCCCCGCGTACGCAACTCTTGCGTGCCGCAACAAACCCGACTCGAGACACTTCATCGAGGCGAATCGATTTACATTTACTTATACTCGTATGTAAGCGGGTCACGCGAACTAACAATTGTTTTAAGTAATTTTTACATTTTCAAGGGGAATTAATAATGGTAAGAGGTCGATTCCGCTTAGCGTGATTTCTAGGTGCTTTCCGTGTAAAATTCTCGTAATTAAGCTTCGTCGAGCTAGAGTGTCCTCTCTCTCTCTCTCTCTTTCTCTCCATCTTTTCCCTATATAACTCTGTCCTCAACATTGTACCTGGTTGTCAAGGAAATGTCCGATTAATATTGCACGAATCTTTTAGTCCATGATCATTTATTTACACGGATTTTCCTGCGACTGTTTCACCGTGAAAACAGAGAAACTGGATTCACAGCGACTACGGTTTACCTCCTTTCCGGGGCACGGAAACTCGACTTTTCAGAAGGTTCAAGAACTTTTCGATCTCTCTCTCTCTCTCTCTCTCTCTCTCTCTCTCTCTCTCTCTCTCTCCATATCCAGTACATTTTATTTAAGCTCGAGAGATCCAGTTACGAGGGACATAAAACGAAAAGTTAAATTATATTCGGTGTCGCTGTTGAAAATCGGACGTTTCGTGTAACAGCCCGATAGACCCGACCGGGAGAAAGTGCTCGGGGAGACGAGGTAAGCGAAAGGGAAAGGACGAAAGAAGGAAAAAGAAGGGTGCCTCGGTCTGATATCTGAGCGGGGATCGCTGATAACCCGAGGAGAAAGATCGAGAAGATCGAGGAGACGAAGACTCGCCCCTTATCCCGGGGCGAGTCGGGATTTTCACGAGGCGAGCGGCTCTCGGAGGTGCATTAATTTTTATAGTCGAGCCGTTCGCGAAGAACGAACGATCGTAAGGTGCGCTTCGTCGGGCCGAAACAGAGTTTGCGTAATCGAGAGGCTATCGTTAGCCGATGACACCGGGAAAGGAACTGCTGCGAAAGAGAAAACACAGTGACCTTTCTTTTTTTGTTCGAACCGATCTTCGAACGGACGAGACGCTCTCGCTGTCTGTTCTCGAGTCACGATCCGATTACCCTCGAGGATGAAACGTTGCTTTCAAGCTTGTCGTCGAATCGAGCTCCTCTCGGATGTTCCTAAACGCGAACAGATGTCAGACCGACGTGTAACGGGTGGAATCTGTTCGGAATTGAATTCGACCCTCGAGATAGAGAGACAGTTTGATAGCGATCTCGCCTTTGCGAGAACGGTTCCGCGCGATCCTTGCGTCGGAACCAGCGAGAACTCCTGTCTCTCGGACGATCGATGCGAAAATCAGGGTATCGGTGACCTTCTTTCTCTCTTTCCCTCGCCACCTTTCACCCTTCCCGACCCTTTCCGACCCTCCTCGACCCTCCAGGAATCCCGAAGAACACCCATTTTCCGTCGCTTCCTCTCCCTCTCTTTTTCCCTCCTTCCTCTGTCCCTCACTCTCTCTCTCTTTCTCCCTCTCACTCGTACAACGCACCGACGACGATTTTCCAAGGAGAGACAGAGCTCTCCTTGGCGCGAGCATGACGTTCGAAGGAGCTGTTCTACTATAGCGTAACACTAAATATCTTGAAATGCTGCAGATTTAAAGGGGCTACTCTAATGCGTACCGTTATACTTGTATCGCTACTCGCATCGCTGTTATTACCGCCTAGTTCTAAATACTAAACGCTAATCTACTGTTATTCTACTTACGAGCAGCATCGTGACAAGTTTTTTCCGTCTAATAACGAGGCTGCGGCCTCCGTTCGACGTCCTACGGCGGCCGAGACGTTGTCGACGCGACCATGAGAGATTTGTTAACTGTGTCGAACCCGAAACAGTCTCGCACGGAATTTTTGACGATTGGCGACAGCGAACGTGTCCGTCGAATGAATGATTTGACCGCGCGTCGACGAATTGTTTCGTTACTTGCCCATCTCTGACGTTTGATAGGAATCCGGTTTCTCGTTGTCAATTCGAAAGCCGTGGAATCCGTAGTTGTACGCGTCGCGTCAGCAACGAGCCCCGTCGCCGTGCGACCTATGATTAAGGTCGCAGCCTTAAGGAACGCGTTTCTTGTAACTCTTTCGCTGGACTAAACGCAACTAATCGCGAAAAACTTCACGGAGGAGAATAGCAATGGAAAAAAAGACGCTTCTCGAAACAAGAAGACACGCGTACACGAAGAATATACACGTACACACACACACACACACACACATGCATTGTCAGAGATGCGACAGATGAACTAAACTACACTTGGGATATGCACACGCGCACGCGCACGCACACACGAACGGACAATGATGAACACACACGATGATGGATACACACGTGTACAATTTACAAAAACGTCAAGGTCTTTGTTTTACGAACTTTCTGTGATAATTATTAACAATCACTAAATACGAGGAGAATCACTTATTGCGAGACAACGCGACGGAGAGAAACGGCTGGACGGAATATACGGTGTATTACGGTAACGACGGGGGCGAAAGCCAATGACCGCGCGAAGAGGCAATTCGGAAACGACAAATACGGGAACGACGGTGGGTGGATATAAGGAAACCGCGACACACAATAAAAATAAAATACAAAAAAAAAATGATGAATAAGAGTCTTGTTATGTGATAAACGTTACTGTTCCGTAGCTCGTTGACGATTCACGGGGTCCGTCGACGATCCGGCGATCACGATCGATCGGTCGACGGAAACGCGCGAAGAAGTAAAATCGATACGCGACTTTGAAATGTTGCTCGGTTACCACGAAAATCTAAGCGCATTGTTATTTTGTATGGTTCCATGCGTTTTTTCTAAATGACGACGACGTCGTAACACACGATAACCGGTGGTGATTAATAAAAATAACTTGAAGCACACTCGTCGGATATACGTTATTCTTCCCCGGCACCCTCTCTTCGATCCAATATCCGAAACCGAACGCGATTCATCGAGCGTTCCCGATTGAACGTCGATTTATGAAATTTCGCGTCCGAACGCGAAAACAGCTCGAAACGAAAGTTTCGCTAGTTTGCAACAAATTACTCTCCGACGGAGTCGCGTTATTAGACTGCGGATGCTTATGCAATTGAAAAGTTTCATGGGCCAATTTCGATGAATTATATTCGAAAATTTCGTGCGCTCGATTAGGGCGCGCTATCGCAGGCTAAACGAAACAAAATGCTCGTCAAAAACTTTGTCCAACTTCGAATTTTATTGGATCGCAACGCCAATTAAGTTATATTCAATATATATTGAATATAATTATTAATTAATATAATATAATATTATAATATAATTATTAATTATATTAAATTATAATTATATTATAATATTTATAATATTATATTATATAATTATAATTATATTATAATATTTATAATATTATATTATATAATTATAATATATTATTATATTATTATATATATAATTATAATTATAATAATGTATATTATAATTATATTACAATTATAATATAATTATATAATATAATATTATAAATATTATAATACAATTATAATTAATTATAATATATGTATATATATATATATATATATATATATATATATATATATATATATATATTCAATTAAGTTATATTCAATATAAGATGGCTTTCTTATTAGCTACAAGTCGATTACTTATTAATTAGTTTCGGACGGACGTCTGGAACGTATCTATAATAGCAAGCGCGAATGGAGCAACGCAATTCGCGATGCATTTAATAAACGCACGAAATCCGCAGCCTGTTCGTCGCGTGTAAACTATTCGAACGAAATCCTCTGTGTTATCGACAACTGTACATCCGTCGAATGCGTGCGGGCTATCCGCTTTCGACATTTAAAAATTCACGTTTCCGGCTGCCGCGCGCGCCAGATTTAATCGATGAAGTTCCTCCGTGCGTCGCATATTCTCGTGCACCGCTTTTATCCTGAGCTGAACCTCCTGAACCCCCATCTCGGCGATCTTCACCTTTAGACGCTTCTCCTCCGTCTGCAGCGAAAAATTCTATTCTCAAGCGCAATCCGTTTTCGGTCTTTCGAGGGATCATTCCAATGCGACTCCGTTCTTCTCGTTCTCTACCGGTCGAGAAATGATTCGAAGTTGCAAAAACAACGTTTTCCGATGCTGTTCTCGAATGCAACAACGAACGAGAAGAACGCGTTGGAATCAGATTTCTAAATTTCGTCGCGCCAAAATGATACCTTTAACGGATACGCCACTTCGAAAATTTAGAAAAATGAAAGCCGATTGCAGCGACAAATTGCAGAATGGCCTGAACGAAGAGGAAGCTAGCAGATGGTAAATGTATTCACAAATATATCTGAATAGAGTACGAAGAAAATGTGTGCAGAGGCTTGAAAACATATTAACCCTTTGCACTCGAGTGGTGACTCTGAGGCACAATGAAAATTTGTTATGTCACCTTTCAAGATAATTTTTGATATTAACAAAGGTTATATTTAAAAGATTGTTAAGAGCGCGACTGTTGTGCGAATCTCAAGAGTCAATTTCATATGCATAAAATGCATTTTATTATATAAAGTAGAAATACTGTAAAAAATGATTTCATATTTTCAGTTAAAACAGCTTCGAGTGCAAAGGGTTAACACTAGATTTTCCAAGGGAGTCATTTTGACTGCTTTTTAATTTCAATTAAAAAAAAAATTATGCATATAATGATACAGTTTCTTAGAATTTTGTGACTTTTTGTACAAAATATAAATGCGTTTATTAATCATTGTAGTTACCTCCCTCCCTCCTTCATTTTCGGTATATATATATACATCACGAAGATATAATATTATATAAATATAATATTAATAATATTATTAATATTATATTTATATAATATTATATCTTATATATATTGTATATGTTATACCTATATTGCCCAAAAGCAGTCGTTTTGACTGCTTGGGAAATATAAAATAATCAAATGACTCTTATTATTGAATTGAGTAAATTTCTTATATGACCAGTTCGGCTCTGTATTGAAATAAAATTTTTCATTTTTTTTCGATTACCGTTACATGATAAATCGTCAATTTGGGCGTATACTAGACAAGTTGCAGTTGCTCGATATAAGCTAAAGCAGTACTTGTTATTCGTATCTTTATGTTATTCGTATCTTAAATTTTTTTATCGTTAATATTTACTAATAACCTGTTATACAACTGTAAACAATATAAAAAAATATTAAAAATTAATTTTAAACAAATTTCTTTACACATTAGTTATTCTTTCACGAATGCAGTGATTTTGACTGCTTTTGGGCAATACAGGTATAATACTAAGTTTCAGTCTTTCCAGTGTTAACAACTGTACGGCGTTTCAGACAAGAAAAAGAAAAGGTGGCGTAACCCGATAAACGTGCTCTCGATCAACGAACTTCGAGATGTTGCAGTAACAGCCTGTGCTTCAGCTGGTTCGGATAGTTGGTAACGAAAATCTTCGACCCGAGAGGTTCGTTCCTCTCGACGACGTCCCGTTTCGTCGGGACAACAGCTGTAGTGCTCTCCGCGGTCTCAGCGGAGAGAGACGCGGGCAGGATTCTTCTCGCGAGCTCTTCGGGGCGTATCCTGTGCTTCGACGAGTCGCGCTCTTCGTTACCTACTCGAAAAGAATTGCCGTTACACGCAACACCGCTTCGCGAACTTTTCTCTCAAGCTCGCCGCGTCTCCGAGCAACGCACGGCTCGCCCGACCTTTCCCAAAGTTTCTTTCGCACGACGCCCCCTCCTCCCCCCTTTAAACTGTCTCTATTATCAAACTTCCTGAGTGTTTGCGCGTGCAGTTTCAGAACCTTAGAAAGTTAAATGAAAAATAAAAAAGTAACTGGAGATTGAAATTATAACTCTGCAACGGTACCATCGAGGCCTGTTCTCAAAAACAACTTTCGCTCGTTCGCGTTACAAGATTCGGAGAACTGTGACGAATCGGAGGCGAGACGTTTCTTCGACTGCTTCGGGAGAATTTCGATCTCGCCGCCGTACGTTATGCTAACATATCTTGGCGAAGTTTCGCGGAGTTTCTAGGATGGTCCCCCGGTATAACGATTCATAACCCGAGCACAAGCCGGGTAACGTTGCAGAGTTAATGTCCCTTAAGTGTCCTCGGCGCACACATTTGGAAAACTACGAACTAACGTGTCCCCCTATAGACGTGCGAAACTAACAATCTGTTTGCTGCCCCTTGCTTGCGTTTTGAGAGTCGGAAGAGTCCTCGCAGGTGCGCCTCTGTTCCCGCGACTGCCATAAAACGTCCGCTAGAATCCGAAGAGAGAACGCGTCGGTAAACTCCGGTGCCCGCAACCATTCGTTTTCTACGATTACTGGAAACCGCTTCTTACTTGAGCACGAGTGTAATTCATCTTTCGCGGAGCGGTCGTTAGCGTCCGGATAGAGGACCGACACCGTCACGCTGTTGTCCGAAATGTTCGCGCTGGACACCACGATGCGATTTCTCGTTTTGCAATCAGTCGAATGGTCTAAACTAGAAACATCCTTCTTCTCGTCCAGTTCGTCGCACTCGGGACCGCCGTGGTCGCTGGACGCTCCTCCGTCCGCGTCCTCTTTCTCCATCTTTACGCACGAGAGATCTTCAAAAGTCGAACGTAAGTATTTACTAGCGAGATTAACCCTTTGAACACGAGTGGTGACTCAGAGGCACCGCTAAAATTTGTTACGTCGCGTTTTAAGATCATTTTTATGTTAACAAAGTTTAGATGTAAAACATTGTTAAGAGTGTAACTGTTGCGCGAGTCCCAAGAGTCGATTTCATATGCATAAAATGCATTTTATCGTATAAAATAAAAATACTGTAATTTTAATTTATATGTATTGAATTAAATATATATTAAATTTAAATTATATATATTTTAATTTATATATATATATTACATGTAATTTTAATTTACAGTTAAAATAGCTTCGAGTGCAAAGGGTTAACATGACTTCCAAACTAATCTCTGCAGAAATTTTAAATAATTCACGCGCGTGTACAGTAATGTCTCCCTAATTGACGCTAGGATTGCGCAGAAAAATGGACAACTTGGGATGCGGAGATGCGATTATTATTCGAGCCTTGCAACTCGTTTTTATAATTGTTGAAAATCGGTAACTATAAAAAACGAGTCGCGAGGCTCGAATTCGCAAGGCTCCTCTTCCCAAATTGTCCATTTTTCTGCACAATCTCAGTGTCAATTAGGGAGACATTACTGTACTTTCAATGCACAGTAATTTGGGAAGAGGAGATACGATTATTCGAGCCTTGCAACTCGTTTTTATAATTGTTGAAAATCGGTAACTATAAAAACGAGTCGCGAGGCTCGAATTCGCAAGGCTCCTCTTCCCAAATTGTCCATTTTTCTGCACAATCTGAGCGTCAATTAGGGAGACATTACTGTATGACTATAATCTTCTATAAATCTAAAGTTCAGTCTAACGTCTCGATACTCCCGACGTCGGATCCGAAAATACAGCTCCGACGTCTCGTGTAATAAGTCGATCGCCTAATCAATTATTAACACGACAGCGTGACAGTGCACGTGTACACTGTAGACGCGGGAATTCTTACAAATTTTTATTGCAATTAGTTTCGAAAATAGCAAAACGTATTGCCGTCGTGAAGCACAAAAATATGGCAACTCGTAATGCGGAAGTACACGCATTAAATTCCATCGAACGCAGTCGTTCGCTTTACTACTATATTTTTACGAGATACCATAACTTCTTACGAGTACCATTTTCTCGAATTTCCGACGTCCTTCCGTGCAAATTATCGCGGAACGTCAGGTGTTCTAGAAATAAGGATCAAGATACCGATTACGTCTAACGACGGGCGTCCATCTTCTTGCGTTTCGCTGGGCCAGTCCTTCGTTTCAGACGGCGGCTGAGAACTGTGCTGGCTTTCCGAAAACTTGGATGCGGGTCTGCTCTCAACCTGGACTCGGTGTCGATTCCATTCGGAGTCCTGCAATAATATAACGAGGGAAACGCTGAAGCCCCGATCGTGAAGTTCGATGGAATTTTGTGTATAAAACTTTATATTGGATGCCTGAAATAAAATGGAATTACCTTTTTGGCGAAGCGTCGTATATATTAATATTGCTAAATATTGCTAAATATTGCTAAATATTATTATATATTAATATCGCTAAATATTGCTAAATATTGCTAAATATTATTATATATTAATATCGCTAAATATTGCTAAATATTATTATATATTAATATTGCTAAATATTGCTAAATATTATTATATATTAATATTGCTAAATATTGCTAAATATTATTATATATTAATATTGCTAAATATTTCTAAATATTATTATATATTAATATTGCTAAATATTTCTAAATATTATTATATATTAATATTGCTAAATATTTCTAAATATTATTATATATTAATATTGCTAAATATTTCTAAATATTATTATATATTAATATTGCTAAATATTTCTAAATATTATTATATATTAATATTGCTAAATATATATGCTAATTATTATGTTAACCACAATATTAACGTTCGATCGAGCTGAGAACGTTGTCGTATTAAAAGCTGGAAACCCTTCGGTCCGAATGGAAAAAATGAAAGGAAACTTCACTCGGAAGTAGGATTTATTCGACCGAATAAAAGGAATTCTTTAATTCGAAGCGGCGCTATTTTCAAGCCCCGCCGCGACGAACCTGTCAGATCAATTAGAAGTTTCGCGCTGGCCAGGAGAAAGGTTTTCAGAGCGGCCGAATAATTCGTGGGAGAAACGCGTACCTTTGCAAGCTCCTTGGCCTTCTTGCAGTGGTACTTGTAGTTCTGCCAGTACTTCTTCAACTGGGCGGATGTCTTCCGCGTAAATACCATCTTCCTGAACTCGTTCTCGATGGTGGTCCAGATTTTCCTGCGGGCGAGCGTCGAGGTGCTCTTGTCCAACTGCGGGGCATACTGCTTCATTAGGGACAATAAATGAACCCGTTCCACCTTATCGAATTGATTCTTCTTTCTGTCGGTCTCCGACAAATTACGCGGCATTCTCGAGGAGCTTTATCGGAAACCGATACGGAAGTCGGGCTCTGTACGTATATATCGCGGACTGTCACGCGCTTCTTGGCTTCGCGGGCTCTTGGCTCCTTGGCTCGTTCGGCTTCTCGGCTGGCACGGTCTCACGATAGCGACGAAATCCGAGGCTTAAGACCGTAAGATCGTTTCTAGTCGCAGACTCTCTCTATCGGCGGAAGTTCGGCCGCTTTTGTTTCGCGCGACAAAACAGATCGACGAGAGCGATTCGCTATTCTTTTCGCCGCGATCCTAGCCTCACTAGCCTCGCCCGGTCTTGTCTTCTTCTTCGTTCCTACTCGGAGAGAACAGCGAACAATCGGCTCAACGGAATCTATCGTTCCGCAGCCTATCCCGGCACGCATACTTCACATCATTGCAAGCTCTTTCGAAGATGTTCGTTCGCGATGTCTAAACCGGCGCGCACAGTGCGGCCGGAAAATATTCACCGACCTCCTTTTGTAACCGTTTGTCGATGCGTGGATTCCTTTTAAGAGACAGTTCGACGCGGAAAGCTGGTCAAAATGTGCGGAATATTCCGAGACGTTTCCTTTCAAATGCATTTTTTAAGAAGATAGACGTCTCTGAATTGTAAATATGATTATACACGGTCTCGTTCAAATTCTTCATAGTTAAAATATATAAGAAATACTATAATTTCTTATGTATTTAATACTAATATTAATATATTAATATATATAATATTAATAATATATATATAATAATATAATAATAATAATATATTATTATATAATAATATAATAATAATATATATATAATATTAATATAATAATATAATAATATAATATTAATATATTTTATACTAATTTCTTATATATAACTCGTCGAGTATACTTAACTGTAATCGATCCTCTATTTTCGGGTATTAACCCTTTGTACTCGAGGTGGCGACTCTGAGGCGCCACCAAAAATTGCTATACTATTTTTCAAGATAATTGTAATAGTATCGGACTCGTTTATATCTAAAAGACTCTGAAAATTGCAAGTTTCGTACTTGCCAATAGGCTTTCATATGCATAAATCGCGATAAATCGTATAAAATAGAAACACCGTAGATCAGGAAATATGTTTCAAATATAATTAAAATAGCTTCGAGTGCAAAGGGTTAATGTTTCAACTCGTACAGTTTACTTATCGATCGCTGACATCGTCGAACGATCAGTACAAAATTGAACAACAAGTTCTCGATTTTTATCCGCACTGTGCGACTAGTCGATCTTCTCTTCGATCTAGTCGAATTCATCGTCTACCATCGATCATCGTTCCGAGCGAAACGATGGTCATTTCCCTGAAATCAATTTCCCCCCACGATTTTTTCTACCCCACGATTCCCCCTCGATTACATTTAACTGCGTTTATTTCGGCAGTTCGACCATTGGAATATTCATAGAACGCGCGCCCGTTTGATTTGACAAGCGATTCCTTCGGAAATTGGAAAAGCATCGGGCCATTAGGGATCGATTCCGCTATCGTGACGATACCTTGAAGTTCCAGACAGCACACACGCTCCCCGCCTGTTTGAAACTCCGTGTTCCCCGGCACGGGAAAGATGTTTGTACTTCGTCGGATGGTTTCGTCTCTCGAACCGCATAATTTCTGCGAGGCTACCGCGATCGGAACGCATGGTCGACCGGAGGAGCCACGTTGTTCTCCGTATTTGTGGACGGTCCTAGTTGCGGCTGGCAATTACTCGTAATTATATAGACGGAAACCTCTCGACTTTCTACCGTTCAAATTTCGCCGCATCTCGTTTGCGATCGTTGCCTCGATGTGTCGTTTCTTGCGCAATGTTTGCCAGCTGCGTTGCTCCGACGGCGCTGGCAAGGATCGCGTCGCGGCGATGCACCGGCGTGCATCTCCGTCCGTCTCTAAACCCTTGAAATTGCGCCGCGGTATGCGGCAAGACTACATTTTATAATATTGACACGGGCAAACTTCAACCGTTTAACGCTTCAGCGAGGCACTCCAGTGTAACGTTTCGAAATTAATTGAAAGGGAACCATCGAACCCCGGTCACTTTTACACGTGCGTCGATGCAGGTTTGAAGCAACACGATACATTTTTATAGGACGTTGGATTGACAATTGTGAGAGTTCAGGATAAATAAATAAATGTGCATTTTACGAATGTGTCTATCGTTCGATCTGATAACGTAAAAGAAAAATCGAGGAAATGTTTGAGGAAATTTCAATGAAGAAACCCGGCAATTATTTCGTCGAGATAGACGTTAAACATATTTTCGGAATCCTAAATTGCTTATGTCGGCAATCAACGCGCCTCGCAGACAAATGTCCGCTTCAATGAGACACTCTAGTGTAACGTTTCGAAATTAATTGGAAAGAGAACCATCGAACCCCGGTCACTTTTGCACGTGCGTCGATTCAGGTTTGAAGCAACACGGCACATTTTTATAGGACGTTGGATTGAAAATTGTGAGAGTTGCGGATAAATAAATAAGTACGCATTTTACGAATATGACTATCGTTCGATCTACTAAAGAAAAAATCTGTAAAAAAGGAATCGGGGAAATATTCGAGGAGATTTCAATGAAGAAACCCGGCAGGTAATTCGTCGAGATCGACGATAAACATTTTCGATAACAATTTTCGGAATCCTAAATTGCTTACGTCGGTAATCAACGCGCCTCGCAGACAAATGTCCCCTTCAATGAGACACTCTAGTGTAACGTTTCGAAATTAATTGGAAAGAGAACCATCGAACCCCGGTCACTTTTGCACGAGCATCGATACAGGTTTGAAGCAACACGATACATTTTTACAGTACGTTGGATTGGCAATTGTGAGAGTTACGGATAAATAAATAAGTACGCATTTTACGAATATGACTATCGTTCGATCTACTAAAGAAAAAATCTGTAAAAGAAGAATCGAGGAAATGTTAAAGGAAATTTCAATGAAGAAACCCGGCAGGTAATTCGTCGAGATAGACGTTAAAAATATTTTCGGAATCCTAAATTGCTTATGTCGGCAATCAACGCGCCTCGCAGACAAATGTCCCCTTCAATGAGACACTCTAGTGTAACGTTTCGAAATTAATTGGAAAGAGAACCATCGAACCCCGGTCACTTTTGCACGTGCGTCGATTCAGGTTTGAAGCAACACGGCACATTTTTATAGGACGTTGGATTGAAAATTGTGAGAGTTGCGGATAAATAAATAAGTACGCATTTTACGAATATGACTATTGTTCGATCTACTAAAGAAAAAATCTGTAAAAAAGGAATCGGGGAAATATTCGAGGAGATTTCAATGAAGAAACCCGGCAGGTAATTCGTCGAGATCGACGATAAACATTTTCGATAACAATTTTCGGAATCCTAAATTGCTTACGTCGGTAATCAACGCGCCTCGCAGACAAATGTCCCCTTCAATGAGACACTCTAGTGTAACGTTTCGAAATTAATTGGAAAGAGAACCATCGAACCCCGGTCACTTTTGCACGAGCATCGATACAGGTTTGAAGCAACACGATACATTTTTACAGTACGTTGGATTGGCAATTGTGAGAGTTACGGATAAATAAATAAGTACGCATTTTACGAATATGACTATCGTTCGATCTACTAAAGTAAAAATCTGTAAAAGAAGAATCGAGGAAATGTTAAAGGAAATTTCAATGAAGAAACCCGGCAGGTATTTCGTCGAGATCGACGATAAACATATTTTCGGAATCCTAAATTGCTTACGTCGGTAATCAACGCGCCTCGCAGACAAATGTCCCCTTCAATGAGACACTCCAGTGTAACGTTTCGAAATTAATTGGAAAGAGAACCATCGAACCCCGGTCACTTTTGCACGCGCATTTATGCAGGTTTGAAGCAATACGAATAGCTACATTGGAGATCGCAAGAGTTATGAATAAATAAATATGCATTTTACGAGTGCGTCCTGCATCGTTCGACCTACGAATATAAAAGGAGAAACGGCAAAATAACAACGATTTATTCAAAAGACTTTGCGGGGATTTCATCGGGATAGTGCAGAAACGCATTTTCAGTATTCTAAATTGCTTATGGCGGTGAGCAACGCGCTCTCGTAGATAAATGTTCCCTTCAGCCGAGGGAACACAAAACCGGAGAAAAGATCGTTCCGAGTTATCGGTTGTTCGGGAAGCCTTGACAAAGCGATCTGGTCGGGAACAAATCCGACTGAGCCGGACGCGAGTAGCCCGGAGCCAATTAAAATTAATTAGCGACTGGGATCCGCTTACGCGCATATAGACTCGTTAATTTCCCGCGGGACATCGTTATCGTTTACCTTTATTATTCGTGTGCACGCCGCGAAATGGCAGGCGGCGCGCGTGCCCGTTTATCGCCGATAGATCATGTTTCCGATTCTCATCGCGGCGAACCTGAAACCGGCCGACAAGTTTACGCGAATCGCTGCTGCGTCTCTCTCTCTCTCTCTCTCTCTCTCTCTCTCTCTCTCTCGTTTCCCCTCACTGAGTATTGGTATTAATGTCTATCCGTGCGCACGTGGTCGTGTCGCGGCACCGCCCACGCGCAGAATCCTCTTTAATTGATAATCCCAAGTTCCTAGGCGGAGGCGTAAGTATGCAATCTCACCGCCGGCAGCCGGTTAACCCATTAAGGAACTGCGACCAGGAGCATCGAATGATTAATGGGATCATCGCAGAGTTTGCGGCGAGTCCCTCGCGGTTTCCCAAAACTCGGGCGACTGTCGCGCGAGGCGT